>NC_061512.1:46893904-47222079 GCF_022539505.1 Lolium rigidum | reverse complement strand
ATCAAAATCATTGACCCTCATCTTAATGATGGGCTCCCAACCATCTTCTAACTTCCTAGGAATAGAAGTTTCAAATTTTAGTTTCTCTTCTCTAGCTTTGATGAGAGCATTTGTAATATGTTTTGTAAAGGCCAAATTTATAGCACTAGCGTTGGGACTCTTAGCAAGTTTTTGTAAGAACTTTATAACTTCAGAGATGTGGCAATCATCAAAGTCTAAACCATTATGATCTACAGCAATGGGATCATCATCCCCAATGTTGGAAAAAATTTCAGCAGTTTTATCACAGGCAGTTTCAATAGCTTTAACAATTTCGAGCAGTTTTGTACGCTTTGTACTAGGAGTAGAAACATTGCCAACACCAATTATTTTACCATTGATAGTAGGAGGTGTAGCAACATGTGAATCATTATCATTACTAGTGGTGGTAATAGTCCAAACTTTAGCTATATTATTCTCTTTAGCTAGTTTTTCATTTTCTTCTCTATCCCACCTAGCACGCAATTCAGCCATTAATCTTATATTCTCATTAATTCTAACTTGGATGGCATTTGCTGTAGTAGTAATCTTATTATCAATGTCCTTATTAGGCATAACTTTCAATTTTAAAAGATCAACATCAGAGGTAAGTCTATCAACCTTAGAAGCAAGAATATCAATTTTATCAAGCTTTTCCTCAACAGATTTGTTAAAATCAGTTTGTGTACTAATAAATTCTTTAAGCATGGCTTCAAGACCAGGGGGTACACTCCTATTATTGTTGTAAGAATTCCCATAAGAATTACCATAACCATTACCATTAGCAGAAGGATATGGCCTATAGTTATTACCGAATTGTTCCTATAAGCATTGTTGTTGAAATTATTATTTTTAATGAAATTCACATCAACATTTTCTTCTTGAGCAACCAATGAAGCTAAAGGAACATTATTAGGATCAACATTAGATCTACCATTCACAAGCATAGACATAATCACATCAATCTTATCACTCAAGGAGGAGGTTTCTTCGACGTAATTTACCTTCTTACCTTGTGGAGCCCTTTCGGTGTGCCATTCGGAGTAATTTATCATCATATCATCAAGAAGCTTTGTAGCCGCCCCCAAAGTGATGGACATAAAGGTACCTCCAGCAGCTGAATCCAATAGGTTCCGCGAAGAAAAATTTAGTCCTGCATAGAAGGTTTGGATGATCATCCAAGTAGTCAGTCCATGGGTTGGGCAATTCTTTACCAAAGATTTCATTCTCTCCCATGCTTGAGCAACATGTTCATTATCTAATTGTTTAAAATTCATTATGCTACTTCTCAAAGATATAATTTTAGCGGGAGGATAATATCTACCAATAAAAGCATCCTTACATTTAGTCCATGAATCAATACTATTCTTAGGCAAAGATAGCAACCAATCTTTAGCTCTTCCTCTTAATGAGAAAGGAAACAATTTCAATTTTATAATATCACCATCTACATCTTTATACTTTTGCATTTCACATAGTTCAACAAAATTATTAAGATGGGCAGCAGCATCATCCGAACTAACACCAGAAAATTGCTCTCTCATAACAAGATTCAGTAAAGCAGGTTTAATTTCAAAGAATTCTGCTGTAGTAGCAGGTGGAGCAATATGTGTGCATAGGAAATCATTATTATTTGTGGTTGTGAAGTCACACAACTTAGTGTTTTCAGGAGTATTCATTTTAGCAGTAGTAAATAAAGCAAACTAGATAAAGTAAATGCAAGTAACTAATTTTTTTGTGTTTTTGATATAGAGAGCAAGACAAGTAAATAAAGTAAAGCTAGCAACTAATTTTTTTGTGTTTTGTTTAAGTGCAGCAAACAAGGTAGTAAATAAAATAAAGCAAGACAAAAACAAAGTAAAGAGATTGGATTGTGGAGACTCCCCTTGCAGCGTGTCTTGATCTCCCCTGCAACGGCGCCAGAAAATGTGCTTGATGCGTGCAATTATCACACGTCCGTTGGGAACCCCAAGAGGAAGGTGTGATGCAGACAGTAGCAAGTTTTCCCTCAGAAAGAAACCAAGGTTTATCGAACCAGGAGGAGCCAAGAAGCACGTTGAAGGTTGGTGACGGAGGAGTGTAGTGCGGCGCAACACCAGGGATTCCGGCGCCAACGTGGAACCTGCACAACACAACCAAAGTACTTTGCCCCAACGTAACGTTGAGGTTGTCAATCTCACCGGCTTGCTCGTGAACAAAGGATTAACCGTATTGTGTGGAAGATGATTGTTTGCGAAGAACAAGTAAAGAACAAGTATTGCGATGAGATTGTATTTCAGATGTAAAGAATAGGACCGGGGTCCACAGCTCACTAGAGGTGTCTCTCCCATAAGATAAATAGCATGTTGGGTGAAAAAATTACAGTCGGGCAATTGACAAATAGAGAGGGCATGACAATGCACATACATGATATGATAAATATAGTGAGATTTAATTGGGCATTACGACAAAGTACATAGACCGCTATTCAGCATGCATCTATGCCTAAAAAGTCCACCTTCAGGTTATCATCCGAACCCCTTCCAGTATTAAGTTGCAAACAACGAGACAATTGCATTAAGTATGGTGCGTAATGTAATCAATAACTACATCCTTGGACATAGCATCAATGTTTTATCCCTAGTGGCAACAGACACATCCACAACCTTAGAACTTTTCGTCACTCGTCCCGCATTTAATGGAGGCATGAACCCACTATCGAGCATAAATACTCCCTCTTGGAGTTAAGAGCAAAAACTTGGCCGCAGCCTCTACTAATAACGGAGAGCATGCAAGATCATAAACAACACATAGGTAATAGATTGATAATCACCATAACATAGTATTCTCTATCCATCGGATCCCGACAAACACAACATATAGCATTACGGATAGATGATCTTGATCATGTTAGGCAGCTCACAAGATCCAACAATGAAGCACATAAGGAGAAGACGACCATCTAGCTACTGCTATGGACCCATAGTCCAGGGGTGAACTACTCACTCATCACTCCGGAGGCGATCATGGCGGTGAAGAGTCCTCCGGGAGATGATTCCCCTCTCCGGCAGGGTGCCGGAGGCGATCTTCTGAATCCCCCGAGATGGGATTGGCGGCGGCGGCGTCTCTGGAAGGTTTTCCGTATCGTGGCTCTCGGTACTGGGGGTTTCGCGACGGAGGCTTTAAGTAGGCGGAAGGGCAACGCAGGGGGCCACACGAGGGCCCCACACGCTAGGGCCGCGCGGCCAGGGGCCAGGCCGCGCCGCCCTGTTGTGTGGCCACCTCGTGGCCCCACTTCGTGACTCCTTCGGTCTTCTGGAAGCTTCGTGTAAAAATAGGCCCCTGGGCGTTGATTTCATCCAATTCCGAGAATATTTCCTTTGTAGGATTTCTGAAACCAAAAACAGCAGAAAACAAAGAATCGGCTCTTCGGCATCTCGTTAATAGGTTAGTGCCGGAAAATGCATAAATACGACATATAATGTGTATAAAACATGTAGATATCATCAATAATGTGGCATGGACATAAGAAATTATCGATACGTCGGAGACGTATCAGTACTCATCATGATATATGTATGTGCATTGTTATGCCTTCTTTATTTGTCAATTGCCCAACTATAATTTGTTCACCCAACATCTGTTTATCTTATGGGAGAGACACCACTAGTGAACTGTGGACCCCGGTCCTATTCTTTACATCTGAAATACAATCTATCGCAATTGTTCTTTACTCGTTCTTCGCAAACAAACATCATCTTCCACACAATACGTTTAATCCTTTGTTTACGACAAGCCGGTGAGATTGACAACCTCACTCGTTACGTTGGGGCAAAATACTTTGATTGTGTTGTGCAGGTTCCACGTTGGCGCCGGAATCCCTGGTGTTGCGCTGCACTACATTTCGCCGCCATCAACCTTCAACGTGCTTCTTGGCTCCTACTGGTTCGATAAACCTTGGTTTCTTTCTGAGGGAAAACTTGCTACTGTACGCATCACATCTTCCTCTTGGGGTTCCCAACGGACGTGTGTTAACTGCACGCATCACTAACTAAAGCCATGAATCATGGTGGAAGTTTCAGTTTGGACACTAATCCTCAATCTCTTATGAGAATATTATCTGTTGTTGAATGCTTATGCATTAAAGAGGAGTCCATTATCTGTTGTCTATGTTGTCCCGGTATGGATGTCTAAGTTGAGAATAATCAAAAGCAAGAAATCCAATGCGAACTTTCTCCTTAGACCTTTGTACAGGCGGCATAGAAGTACCCCTTTGTGACACTTGGTTGAAACATATGTTATGCAATGATAATCCGTGTTAATCCAAGCTAATTAGGACAAGGTGCGAGCACTATTGGTATTCTATGCATGAGGCTTGCAACTTATAGGATGTCTTATACATAACACATATGAATTATTACTACCGTTGACAAAATTGTTTCTATGTTTTCAAAATGAAAAGCTCTAGCACAAAAATAGTAATCCATGCTTCCCTCTGCGAAGGGCCATTCTTTTACTTTATGTTGAGTCGGTTTACCTACTTCTTTCTATCTTAGAAGCAAACACTTGTGTCAACTGTGTGCATTGATTCTTACATGTTTACTTATTGCACTTGTTATATTGCTTTATGTTGACAACTATCCATGAGATATACATGTTACAAGTTGAAAGCAATTGCTGAAACTTAATCATCCTTTGTGTTGCTTCAATGCCTTTTACTTAGAATCTATTGCTTTATGAGTTAACTATTATGCAAGACTTATTGATGCTTGTCTTGAAAGTACTATTCATGAAAAGTCTTTGCTATATGATTCAGTTGTTTAGTCATTATCTTTACCATTGCTTTGAATCACTTCATTCATCTCATATGCTTTACAATAGTATTGATCAAGATCATGTTGGTAGCATGTCACTTAAGAAATTATCTTTGTTATCGTTTACCTACTCGAGGGCGAGCAGGAACTAAGCTTGGGGATGCTTGATACGTCTCCAACGTATCTATAATTTCTTATGTTACATGCTATTTTTATGACAATACCTACATGTTTTGTTCACACTTTATATCGTTTTGATGCATTTTCCGGAACTAACCTATTAACGAGATGCCGAAGTGCCAGTTCCTGTTTTCTGCTGTTTTTGGTTCCAGAAATCCTACAAAGGAAATATTCTCGGAATTGGACGAAATCAACGCCCAGGATCTTATATTTCACGGAAGCTTCCAAAGAGCCGGAGAGGGACCAGAGGGGAGCCCTGGGGGCCCCACCCCACCTAGCGGCGCGGCCAAGGGGGGCGGCCCCCTATGGTCTGGCTCCACCAGGACTCCTCCGAGGCTGCCCTTCCGCCTATATAAAGCCTCCGTCGCGAAAACCCTAAAAGAATAAGCCACGGGACGAGAAAAGTTACGCAGCCGCCGCCATCGCGAAGCCAAGTTCGGGGGACATAAGTCTCTGTTCCGGCACGCCGCCGGGATGGGGAATTTCCCCCGGAAGGCATCTCCATCGACACCACCGCCATCTTCATCGCCGCTGCTGTCTCCCATGATGAGGAGGGAGTAGTTCTCCATCGAGGCTAAGGGCTCTACCGGTAGCTATGTGGTTAATCTCTCTCTCATGTACCTCAATACAATGATCTCATGAGCTGCCTTACATGATTGAGATCCATATGATGAGCTTTGTATCACTATTAATCTATGTGCTACTCTAGTGATGTTATTAAAGTAGTCTATTCCTCCTTCATGATGTAAAGGTGACGATGTATGCATCATGTAGTACTTGGCGTAGGTTATGATTGTAATCTCTTGTAGATTATGGAGTTAACTATTACTATGATAGTATTGATGTGATCTATTCCCCCTTTCATAGCTTAAAGGTGACAGTGTGTATGCTATGTTAGTACTCGGTCTAAATTGCAACGGTCTATTATGCTCTAGAGGTTACTTAAATATGAACTCCGAATGTTGTGGCGCTTGTTAACTCCGGCTTGAAGGAGCTCTTGTAGCCCTACACAATGAATGTGTTTGTCATCCAACAAAAGAGTGCAAGTAGCACAAAGGAAGAGAAGTTATTTATTTATGTGATCACTGTTGAGAATGTCCACTTGTGAAAGTAGGATCCCTAGGCCTTGTTTCCGAATAGAAAAGTTACACCACAGAGAATTGCCTCCCACGCCAGCAAACTATTTTCTGGCACCGTTTCCAAACACTGCAAACATCGCTTGTTTACTGTTTTACTGCATCTTTACTTCCTGCAATATTACCACCATCTATACCACCTGTGTTTTACTATCTCTTCGCCGAACTAGTGCACCTATACATCACAAGTGTATTAGGTGTGTTGGGGACACAAGAGACTTCTTGTATCTTAATTGCAGGGTTGCTTGAGAGGGATATCTCTGACCTCTACCTCCCTGAGTTCGATAAACCTTGGGTGATTCACTTAAGGGAAACTTGCTGTTGTTCTACAAACCTCTGCTCTTGGAGGCCCAACACTGTCTATAGGAATAGAAGCGTGCGTAGACATCAGTGGTGTGTGGCAGACGAGAGGGCGGTTTGTGGCGGGATGGACTTTTCACGTCCTTGAGGACGCACGCCGTTTTACCGCGCGGAATCGCGCGACAAAAAAATTTAGCGCGCCTTGTTGCGTTGAAAGTTTTCGGCGCCGGTGCGCTAAACTAGCGGATTTTACCGCGTGGACGCCTTTTGGCACATGTGTTGGGGCCGACGCAAATGGACGCTGAGCGACCGTTTGCATCTGCGCGGTTGGAAAATGCGTCTGGGACCAGGTCCAGCGGCACGACACATAGTGTCCAGGCTATCTGCAGAGACGCAAACCTTGTCCAAATACACGTCAAGTTTGCGTCTCCGCGGACGCTACGCGGACCCGCCGAGTGACCGCCGAATCTCACGTAGGACCCGCGCGTCAATGGCAGGGACACTGCTAACATTCCCGCCAGTACAGGCCATAGCGATGGACATCCTTGTCGCTGCAGCCACCATGGATTCCGAGCGAACCCTCACAGCCACCGCCCCAGACTCCCCCATAGCCACCACCAGAGCCCCAATGGAGGTCGCATCTCCGGACGACTCAAAGCGTGCCGCCACCGGCCACCGGGAAGCTAAGCCGAAGGTGGCAAATAAGCTGCTATCCAAGGAGGAGAAAGGCGTTGAGGCAATCTGAAGGAGAGAAATGCAGCCGAGGCCAAATTGCGTGACGCCGAGCTGGAAGGCTGGACGCCGAGGTCAAGATCCGTGCAGAGGACACAAGGATCATGATGACCGACTTGACCAACATGGACGACGACATTAGATCTGGTTCATGAAGAAGCGCGTCGAAATTCGCGCGCGAGAGGCGCCTGATCTGCATCACCATTGTCAACCACCATGGCCTCCATTTAGACTATATTTGATGTTTTGGTCATGTTTGGGCATCTTTTAGACTATAATTTATGTCGTAGCTTGTGCATAATGTGATGAACTTATTTAAGACCTCAATTTGAGCCAATATAATGGCTATATATTGATGCTATTTCCTTCTTTCTCCTACTTTTTGATATTTCTGAAAATAAACCCGATGCAAACGGATGCATGACCATTTTTACGTCCATGGGCCGATGCAAACGAACGCACGCGGATATTTTAAACGTCTGAAATAGATCGGCCCGCTGAAAATGCCCTAACGTGAGGATCGGACAGAAATCGTACTAGGAGAATTGTCACACTATTCCAGTCGTCTCGTCTTCCTCTGTCACACTTTCTCGCTGCTCGAGGCAAGGAGTTAAATGCTAGGTGGACGGCAGTTCATTGGGAGGTGAAACGGTGGCTGTGGTGATAAAACTCCTTCCCCATTCTCCGTTTTCCTCTCCCACCAACTGAGAAGCCAGACCGGCCGGAGGGAGGGCTCCCTTCTTGGGTTGCAAAACGTCGAGGTGGAGCACGCAGGCCTTGTTGCATCGGTCTGAGGTGAGGTTTTCCGGTGATTTTCTTGTCTATCTTCTCCATGTCGTTGCTCTCGCTAACTTCACCTCAACAAAACAACTCTGCAGCCTGGGCGGCCGCAGGTCACCTGTTGGACGGAATGTCTGAGAGGCTTAACGATGAAGAAATCATGGGAACGGCGGTGGACGGCGGCGAGGACCGCATCGGCGCCCTCCCAGGCGACCTGCTGAGGTATTTGATGTCGTTCCTGCCATCGCGCGACGCGGTGAGGACCTGCATCCTCGCCAAGCGCTGGTGCACGCTCTGGAAGTCCGTGCCAGCCCTGCGCGTCTATGACCCTGAGAGCTATGACTGTGCTCATGGTGCAAGCACGTTTGTCGATGAGCTGATTCGCCGCCGCAGCCCAACGCCTCTGAATGTGTGCGACTTCAGTTCCGATGTTGACGACGATGCAAACTATGACTTTGATCGGGCCGATGAGGCATTCCGGCGCATGGAACCGTGGATCCAGTATGCCGTATCGTGTCAGATTCGAGTGCTTCGAGTACGTTTTCCCTGCCGGGCAACCAACATGACTCTCATCTCCCCACACCTGAAGAGGTTAGAGCTCTGCGACATAGAGCTCGAGGGATGCTCCCTCGATTTTTCAAGCTGTGAGGTGCTAGAAGAGTTGGAGATAATTAATTGTCACATCTTCGCGAATATCTCGTCTCGGTCATTAAAAAATCTGAACATCCGGGGCTTCAGTTTTGACTTTGATACCCGCATACACATTATTGCCCCAAATCTCATTACCTGCCGACTAGCTGCAGCTAGCGGTTTGACTCCTGTGCTTCATAGCATGCCGTCACTAGTAACTGCATCTATCTCACTTAAAGGAGCGTGCATGGACTGTTGTAACTGTGGTAATCTATCATGTGGGGGATGCGGTGGTCAAACCGCTAACAACAACTCCTCACTGGTTCTCAAAAGTTTCTCAGGCACTACAAATTTGGAGGTGGCAATATCTGGTCGTGCTATGGTATGCTTCGACCTTTTCCAACTCCTATCGTTGTTTGCAATCTGCTAAATCCATACATGTTTTCTATCCAATTATTTGTCTACACATGCATATCAACCAATCTTAATGTTTCTCTGAAATCATCCCCTACAGTTCAATTATGAGAATGATAGTACATTATGCATACCATTACTTGATACTTTTAATCATTCATGCTATTTAAACGTGTATGACAGAGATTAAATTGTGAGCCATTAGATTAGATACTTGCAGAGTCCAGCATTGGATGCATTTTTTTTCTGCATCTGCTTAAACTTGGTTACTGGGAAAAGTTAAAACCTTTTGCTCTTTAACCCTCTACCATACACTTGTTTCCGAGAAAACATTATATCTGAAGAATGTAAACCTACAGAGAACTTCTAAATCATGTACTCTTGTTTCTCAAAAAAGACCATATACTTCTGAAGTTGAACCTTAATTGCTTTTTAACCCTCTTCACTTTGTCCAGTCTATTTTCAGAAATAATTTGAAATGGGGCCCTATGTTTAGCAAGCTAAAAACATTGTTGCTCAGTGAATGGTGTGTGGCTGATGACTTCGCTGGCCTGGTTTACTTTCTTCAGCACTCACCAATTCTAGAGAACCTTACGCTGCAGCTTGATTTTGGAACTCACAAGGTATATATTCTTCAAGTATGATAACTTGTTTTCCTTTGAAGTTGCCATGTACCTTCTGTTGGCTTCATTAAAAAAAATTCCCTACAGAAACATCTGATCAAAAAAGATAAAAGCTATAGCTTGAGGGAACAGTCATTACTATCGAAGCATCTGAAGATAGTCAAAATCATATGTGTCACGAAGGAAGATGCTAGAGTTCACCATGTTTTAGAGATTCTCCGTACCTATGGAGTACCTTCTGAGCAAATTGATATTCAATAGACTATGTTTTTCTGTAAGTAACCATTACCACTCTTTAATGTTATTATCTTTCGGTAGCCTGTAAAGCAATAACATAATTCAGTAGAAATCTAAAGCTAGAGCAAAGCAGCATTGGATATTGGATCTTTTTGCGCTACTTTATTCTTCTTATAGCCAACTATGACGCCATGCAATCCCTGGTACCCACAATGTCTACCTTAATGGGTGTCATTGATGCTGCGTGTCATGATCATAGGAGCAGACAGTAACCCAACAGCAACCTTGCCGTCCGCATCTGCTGGATCAATCCACTTTTGTCTTCATAATGTGACTGTTTAAGAAAATTGTTTTTTTTTTTTGAAAAAGAAATAAATGCTCAAATCGCTGCCTTTCAAATTACAAGTTAAATCATCCATTCAGTTTTGTGTTACTGTACTAGCAAATCCTTTCAACATTCCAGTAGCTAGATGAAGTTGCATTTTGGTCAGACTATCCAAGTTAATTTCTCGCAGTATGCCCATTTCCTCCAGACTGAGAGTTTCATGTGCTCGCTGTGTCCTTTGCTGTTTATGCAGGCTTCCATTTTGCGCTGGAGGTGTTCAGTTCGGATGGTGTAGTTCATCCTCCGTTGTTTGGAAAGTCCCTGGATTTAGCACCGGGAAGTGGCTGCATTTTGTGTAGTAGTGTCCTATTGATATGAACTCGTTTGTATTTTGCTGCGTAGCATGTTGCTTGAATGCAGTCGGAGTGTGCTGTAGTCCTAGTGCATTGTTGCTCATTTACTGAACTCGGTGTCAGGCCTGAACTTGTTTACCTGCTGATGGCCTTAGTTAAGATGTTCCAGGGACCTGTCTAGCATTATTCGAATTCTGGTAACACGTACCGTGTGATTGTCTGGCTCACTTTCTGAATTTGCATGTTTGCTGAGTGTGTTCATGCACGACAAGTAAACCAAGAGGGGCCAACTAGGCTGAAATGATTGCTGCACCCATCATCAGGCTTGGCTATATATATTTGGATGTCTACGAGTGTTCGCATTTACCATGCAATCTTCGTCTTTGGATACAGTCTAGGAATTTACGGATTTAGCAAGTTACGATTCCTTTTGAGAAAAATGACAACATTGACACAAAGATGCATATTCTATGGTTCAAAATTTTCAAGTTCAAAGTTTATGCACGTGACAAAATTGAAGTTCAGAATTTATACACTTACAGAATTTTAAGTCCATGTATACACGTTGAAGGTAGTACTTGATTCTACTCAGCATAACGAATCAAATTTGGACTTATAAACTTGGATATATAAGAGATACTCTCTAGTAAAAAAATTGTAGATGTAACTAGAAACAAACATACACGATATCAGTAAATGAGTAAAAGAGGGTCTCAAATTTGAGAGAAGGTTTCATAATTTCGAATTGTGGAACAGTAGATTAGAATTATGCTACATATGAGCGCGAGCATGAGGATAACATGATGAGGGACTGTTTCCAGATATTTGCTCCAGAGTTAATGGAGAAAAAAGGGTCCCAAACCCGCTCATCTCGCCCCCCCGGGCGCACGAGCAGGGGGCGAACCCTAGCACCGCCTCTCCCCGTCCCCCCTACATAGGAGCGCGAGCATGAGGATAACATGATGAGGGACTGTTTCCAGATATTTGCTCCAGAGTTAATGGAGAAAAAAGGGTCCCAAACCCGCTCATCTCGCCCCCCCGGGCGCACGAGCAGGGGGCGAACCCTAGCACCGCCTCTCCCGTGCCCCCCCCTCCGGCACCGGTACTGAGATCACAATATTTCCCACCAAGAACTTGCATCCGCTGCTCCTGCTTTGTTGTCTATATCATTATGTCACTCTGTGTAGCCGACTCGTCATGTGATTGGTGCTGCCACAGAGTCTTACGAACATGGAAAACGCCAGCATTTTTGTTTCCTCTCTCTCTCTCGGATGCATGATTGACTAGCCTAATATATATGCGCTAGGTAGGAAAAGGTGGCTTGCCACACGCTTGGCCGTCAAACGATGAGCAAGCAGATATAAACAAACATTATTTTAAAATTATATTAATGAAACATAATTTTATACTACCTCCGTCCCAAGGAATAAGGCGCACGCGTATTCCAAGACGAGCTTTGACCATAAAAATTGAACAACAAAATCTTGGTTATATAATATGTAATTAGTATCGTTGGATTCGTATTGAAAAGCACTTTCTAATGATTTTAATTTCATGCAAATATTTTTTATATAGTTGAAGTAATTCTTAGTCAAACGAAAAGCACGTAAAACGAGGACGCCTTATTCCTTGAATCGGAGGTACAGTAGGCAGTACATAGTTGTATACTACACATGGTATCAGGAGCTAAGAGCATCTCTAACCGAACACCTATAACTTAGAGAGTACAAAATGGAGGATAAAAATAGATGAGAATAAATTTAGTCATCTAAAGGGTGATCGCCGGATTGGAACCCCAAAATCTTAAAGGACTAAAATATTTTAACATCATTTTTGAAACATCTCAAACACACAAAGTTCAAACATGCATAAATATTATACAAAAAATCAGATCAATCAAGTTTGACCCAAAAGCACAACATAAATATTATTCTGAATTTCTGATGCCATATAGAGTTACATGCAATAGCATGAGGGCCATCCAAAAGTTTGAACTACTGGAGAAAATGTGAACAATATACTTACATTTCGACCTTGCTAGAAGGGGAGAGAAGTATACGTTTCATTTGGTATTTGTGTAAGTGAGGATGTAGAGATTATTTTCATATGGTGTCATTTTGATATTGTAGATATCGATAATTTTTTCAATAAGCATGGTCAAAATCGTTGATTTTTTGTTTTAAAAAATCTCTACATTGTGGCAAGGAGGGAGTACAAAATAATGAACAAAGAATTTACAAAAGCGCGTGACACTAGATTTTGATCAAATCGCACAACACATTAGAATGTCATCACAAGTATCCAAAGGCAAACCGATACAGTAATACTCTCTCTATTTCAAATTACTCCACATATTAGGTACTATCATCATCAATTGTTGTGAACTTTGACTAACTATAGGGGAAAATGTGAACACTAATAGTAAAAAAATGTTACACATGCAGAGAAGATGTTATATTTTGAAATATTTTATAACATTGGTAAAAAAGTTGCACCGTAATTTCACGACATTGACAGGCTTTAGAAAAAAAAACATTGAAGACCGATGTTACATACTCTAAAAAAAATGTACACTTTTTATACCATGATCGGACGTGCATAATTCGCTCACTTAAGTGTGTCCTACTGTTCGGAAGACGGCTGATGAATGAATTTTTTTACAGCCGGCTGATGCCTAACACTAGCCTTCGTGAAAGTTTATATTATATTGATTTGATAAATTTTTAGAGGAATATTGATTTGATGATGTCGAGTAATAGGAAACATAGTGAGTAGTGCAATGCTGATAATATCATGATATAGGGAGGGGAGATGCCTGCAGAACTAAGGCAATGGACAAAATGGGTTTTGTGTGCGTTTGGAGTCGAGCAAAATTATCAAATAATTATATCTGAGGATCTAAGATAATCTGCAAAGAAAATTGAATAATTCATATGCATCAGGTCAACAATATCTACTACCATTTGCGCCTGATATATATTCACACATTGAAAGGTGGGAAGTACTTCTAGACGAGCCGGGGGTGGCAGAAAGACGGTTAAATGGCACGAAAAGGAAGTAAGAAAACATCACACAGGATTTGAAAAGAAATAAATAGTTTGCAAAGAGAAAGGGAAGCACACCATTATTTTCTAAGGAATCGTTTGCTTTATATCGCAGACGATACCAGATCTGAACGTTTGCGGTATTTTCGCCCGCGGGGGCTGTAGTATCTGCAAACTGCCTTTTCTGGCGTTGGCTATCATTGACACCTTCCATGTGCGACAGGGGCTTTAAAAGGAAGAGTTTATTTCGTTTTAGATGACATGGAACAGGAGGTGCGCCAGATTTAGCAGTTGCTTAGGCGTGTGGACCACGAGTCTAGCAATTCAACCAAGTTGTTATTGGTTAGGATTATTCTCATGTTTTGACAGAAATGATATAGGACAAGGATCAATGCTACTTTGTGAGTCACTCTGTAGGTATTTTCGTAGAGTTGCACACATCGGCAAGTTTACCCAAAAACTAACCGAACCTGGTAGAGAATGTTGGACAGTTCACTTATACTTCAACAATCATCTTCATTGTGAACCCCACACGCCTCAAATAGATCAAAAACTGGCTGCATTGCTCTAGGCAGGTCATACACACAATATATGTCAATTCTGAATTTGTAGAGTTACATGCAGCAGCAGCAGCAGCTTCATCCAGAAGTTCAAACTAATGGAGAAAATGTGGTATACTTACATTTTGACCTTGTTAGAAGGGGGAGAAGCTTACGTGTCATTTGGTATTTGTGAAACTGAGGATGTAGAGATTAGAGAACAAGGGCTTGCTTGATTCGAAGGAATTGTGTAGGTTTTTTTAGGATTTGAATTCACTGGATGTTTTCTTACAAACGTTGTTTGATTCATAGGATTACAATCCTTTGAAATTCCTACAAAGGATTCATTTGCACTATATTATGAAGGAAATTCTCCCTTTATTTCAACCTCCTTTTAGAATTCCTTTGTTTTTCATGTGCAATTAAAAGCTCGTGGACCCAAAATCCTGTAGTTTTGTAATGCAATAGGATTGTAAAGGACATGCCATTCCAATCGCGCGTTTTCCATATTCCCGCGTTCTAAAAATCTTACGAATCAAACGAGTTCCAAGTGATTTTGCAGTTTGCAGTTCTCTCGTAGCTGCAGCTGAGAACAGACGTACCCGACAGACAGAGAACACGGCCAGCACCCTAATTGTTTATTAAGAGCATGTCTAACAGGCCCCGTATTTTTTCGCCCCTTAAAACGCGAGTAGAGGATCCTGTATTCACTTTTCGCCGGCCGAAAACTCGGACGAGCTAGCAGACCCCGTATCCCCACCCCGTAAAACAGAATTCTGTTTTACGGGGTGGGGATACGGGGTCTGCTAGCTCGTCCGAGTTTTCGACCCCTCAAAACAGGTTTTTTTTTTGACAAATTGGATATTAGAACCAACACAACATTTACATAAAATAAAGGTTTTACATCACACAATAATCGTCATAATTATTACAATAATGTTTTTCGGAAATGTCAACAAATGTTCTAATGGAAGAATTAAACAAATAACAAATGTTTCACACATACAACAATAGGAAATGAATGTTTCACACATAAAACAATGGGAAATAAATGTAATAACTCATTGGCCATGCAACTGCCAATGGTGATCAATCAGATCTTGGGTGAGCTGGTGATGAGTCTCGGCATTTTCAATGCCTCGATGAGCTGCAAGAAAAGCTTCAATCCGATCAGGGTTCCTCTCGGGCTGCACTCGGGTGCCAACATTGTCATAGAAACATGGCAAGTTCAAACCTCTTTCATCTTCAATGATCATGTTGTGAAGAATCACACAACATGTCATGATATCAACAAGAGTTTCCTTGTCCCAAAACCTAGCAGGACCCCGGACAATTGCAAACTTTGCTTGCAAGACACCAAATGCTCTCTCAATATCCTTGCGGCATGCCTCTTGATTTTTGGTGAAGCAAGCTTCCGTTTTTGTCAAAGGCTTGTCATTTTTCTCTTTTATGGACTTGACAAGGGTTGCATAGGTAGGGTAAATACCATCTGTGAGATAGTATCCCATGGTGTACTCATTGTTCATAACTTTGTAGTTACAAGGTGGAGCTTCACCCTTAACTAGTCTTGCAAACAAAGGGGATCTATTCAAGATGTTAATATCGTTGAGTGTCCCCGGCAGTCCAAAAAAAGCATGCCAAATCCATAAGTCTTGAGAGGCCACAGCTTCAAGAACAATAATGGTAGCATCACGACTTTTGCCACAATACATTCCATGCCATTCTTTTGGACAATTTTTCCATGTCCAATGCATGCAATCCAAACTACCAAGCATCCCCGGCCACCCCCTCTTTTCATTGATCTCCATGAGCTTTTTTGTATCATCCTCATTTGGAGCTCGGAGATACGTCTCTCCCTACAACTTGATCACCATCTTGGCAAACATACACACGCAATCCGTGGTTGTTTGCACACCAATGCGAAGGTACTCATCGGTATAATCTGCTGGTATACCGTATGCAATAACCCTCATGGCGGCACATATTTTTTGATATGGGCTAAATCCCATGACTTGGGCAGCATTTCTTCTTTGCTTGAAATAATCGCAATTTGCCTCAGCAATCTTTGACGATTCCCTCGAACAAAGACCTACGCATTCGGTACCGTCTACGGAAGAGGCGGGGAGGATAGGTCGGTACCTCGGCGAAATAATCTTGCATCAGCTGTTCATGGCCGAGCGCGCGGTTCCGCGGAATGCACATACGCCCCATCACGGATCCTTTCCGCTGATCCAGCAGCTTCGCGCGGTCCTCCATTTGCTTCAAGCCGAACAGGAGCAGCATCATCTCCGTCTCGTCGTCGTCGAGCAACTCGTCGATGTCCGAATCGTCGGAATCCGACGAGGACCAATCGGTCGACGTCGCGTCCAAATCCGCCATGTGCACATCCTCCGAAGCCATCTACCACGGTGTACCATACATCAGCCCCAAATCCGACCATTTTACCTGCGGCAACGAAGAAGAACGCAGCGGAATACTCACCGGCGAAAAACGGTGGAGAAGACCGCGGCGGGAGGGCGGCTGCGCGCGCGGAGGGACGCGGATCTTCGGCGGGGGTGCGGCGGAGGTGCGGCGGGCGTCGACGCAGCTCGGCGCGGCTCGGCGGACGGCGGAGGGGCGCGGATCTGATGGATTCCGGCGGCGGCGCGCGGGTGGCTGCGGCGGCGCGCGGGGGAAAACGGGTGGGGGGAACTGAAATGTCCGCGCGCGGTTTCAGAAATGGGATACCGGTTTGGCCCTCTATCCCCGCTCCCACCCCGCACAAGTAGGGGGCGACGACCCGCCCCGTAATCGAAAACAGGAAAAAACGATGCGTGGGCCGTTTTTACGGGGCGTGCTAGACGGCCGGGTAGAGCCGAAACCTGCATATCGGCGCTTATTATACGGGTTTGCCTCTTTTAAGGGGTCTGTTAGACATGCTCTAAGATCAAGATATTTTCTCACCAAGAACTTGAACACGTAGCAGCACTCTCTGTCGACTGGTCGTGTGTGGTTGCTGCTATGTTACGTACCACGAGGGAAACTTACGCACATGGAAAACGCCCTGATTTGGTATCCTCATGGTAACAGATGCATGATTGATCTTGCACAAGAACTGAAAGAACGAAAAAGAGTTGAAGACCAATCAGCTTAGGCAGCATTCATCGTTGATGTGGGCTCGCCGAGAGTTGAATACCTGACCCTGACAGGATTTTGAATTCATTTCATTTCATGGGCGTGAGATCACCATCAATCATCATGAACACTATTGCTTCTGACTTGTGACCTGTGTGGATCAAACGCATACTAACGGTTTGTACGGTTGATGTTAGTGAAGAACTGTTCAGTTGTGACATGCATCCGAAAGAAAGGAATTTCAGACATGACATGACACAGCTGCAGATTGTTCTGACTCGAGAATGAAAATGGATGGATGCAGTTGCAGAATCTGAACATTGTCCACACAATCAGGAAGATCAAGAACAGTATGGATTCTTCTGTCTCTGATTTTTTTTACTAATGGACAAACGACATGAACGAATGATTAAATTATCGATCGATCTCTGGCCCAAGGCCATCGCCACACCGCCAAGGCCCAAGGCCATCGGATGTTGGGCAGATTGATGGCCTCACCGGCGAGGGGGGCAAAACCCTAAATTAGTTTTCTTAGCCTCCTCTCTCTCTCTCTCTCCCCGTGCTATGTTTTGGGATAAATGCTACCTTTTTTTTGTAAAACTGAAGCTGACGCCGAAGGGTCTTGAGATCGACGAAGTCACCACGGGGACCTCGCTGTCGACGGGAATGTCATCACCTCCCACTAAAGAATATTTCGGCTTGTAATGAGACACCAAAGTGTCAAATTAGGGATTTGAACTTTGGTGGGTTAGGGGTGCCACTGCCCTCCTAACACCCTACCACAGGTTGGTACTCGGATAAATGCTACTTTGTGCATAGTCATTTGTTATAGGTATTTTTTGTAGAGTTGCGTACATCGGCAAATTTACCCAAAAGACTAATCTGATAGAGAACGTTGAGCAATTCATTTGTACTTCAACATCCTCCTCACTGTGAACCCCACACGCCTAAAATAGATGGAAAACTGGCTGCATTGCGCTAGCTGGGTTATACACACAATACATCGTAGTAGGTTCATCCAAAAGTTCAAACTAATGAAGAGAATGTGGACAATATACTTACATTTCGACATTTCTAGAAGGAAGTGGAGATGCTTACGTTTCACTTGTTAGAAGCGTGAAGTTTCTTGGTTCCAATTTTATTTGTGTTGTCCGAAGCCCAACCACCGTCAGACAGGCATGATCCGTAGTCAGAATCCGATGATCTTTATCTCGTGCTAGCTACTACAGTGAAGAACACGTACCCGACCGACAGAGAACAACGGCCAGCACCCTAATTTTTTAATCAAGATCAAGATATTTTCTCACCAAGAACTTGAAAACGTATCACTCCCTGTCGACTGGTCGTGTGGTTGCTGCTATGCTACATACCAGGACGGAAACTTCGCACATGGAAAACGCCCAGGTTTGGTTTCCTCATGGTCGCCGATGCATGATTGATCTCTCTAATTCTACACTAGTAATCAATCCGCAGAGAAAACTGGCAGAACATAAAAAGAGTTGAACACCAATCAACTCAGGCAGCATTCATCGTTGATGTGGGCTCGCCGAGAGTTGAATACCTGACGCTGACAGGATTATGAATTCATTTCATTTCATATGCAAATCCATCCATTCATGGGCATGAGATCATCATCATGGACACTATTGCTTCTCTCTGACCTGTGAACTTGTGTGGATCACACTCATAGTAACGGTTTGCACGGTCGATGTCAGTGAAGAACTGTTCAGTCGAGACATGCACCCGAAAGAAAGGAATTTCAGACATGACATGACGCAGCTGCAGCTTGTTCTCACTCGAGAATGAAAATGGATGGATGCAGATTGCAGTTGCAGAATCAGAACATTGTCCAGACAAAAGGGAAGATCAAGAACAGTATGGATTTCTTCTGTCTCTCTGATTTTTGTGCAAACGGACAAACGACACGAACGAACGAACTAAAAACTCGGTCGATCTCTGCGGTCGGTCGAGCAGAGCTCCCCCGGTTTCGAGGGGATCTTGGTGGATTCTCCGGGCATCCATGGTCACTGCCATCACTAGCTACTTCAGTCGCTGGACGGCACTGGAGAACACTATGCAGAGCACGGAAAGCGCCGTCGCCGGGAGCTTCCCGACGGCGAGGCCTGTCAGGATCACCGGGACGAACGCCGCGAGGGGGAATCTGCCGGCCCCTCGTCCATCCACCACAGCCACCGCTGCTTCTGACGACGACGACGACCATTCTATGCTTGATTCTGACGGCGTCTGCTCGCTGGAAGGGGCTGGAGTCTCCGGCGTTGCTGGCTCGATGTCGTCGCCGGCGGCAGCGTCCGGCTGCTCTGCCTCGCCGTTGTAAGAGATCGGCGAATCCTTGGACTTCGGCTTCTTCTGCAGCTTCTTGGAGATCAGTTTCCTCAGCGACCTCTTCCCCTTGCGCTTCGGGGTGGTCGAATCGTCGCCGCTGCCGGCCACAAGCGCGCTCCTTTCGGCGGCGTCGCCCCCCTTGTCGGAATCGGAGCAGCTAGACCTGGACGCTTCCTCCACCTCCCGAATCGGGGAGGCGGCGCCGCGGCCGCACGAATCCAACATCGCGTCGGCCTCCGCTGTTGGCAGCCGCCGGCGCCGGCGGGAAGCGGACTCGATCCAGAGCAGCGACAGCGCGGCGACGGTGAACGCCGCGACCGTCCCCTCGCTCCACACTACGAGGAGCGCGAGCGCCAACGGCCCGCCGAGCGCGAGGAGCTCGGGGCGGAGGCGGAAAACGGCGCCGCCTTCCGGCGCCCGGGGCGTCGCCTCCAGCCGCTGAACCGCTACCGGCGAGAGAGGCTGGGGCGGCGGCGACAGAGGAAGGTCTTCGGCAGCCACCGTGAGCGCCACTGGAGGCGGAGACGGAGGCGGCACTAGAGCGGCGGTGGGTCGGCGCTGCTTCCGGGGCTTCCTGAGGCGGCCATGGTTCTTGACGACGAGGTCGGCGAGGGATGTGGGGAAGCCGGTCTGGACTGGGAAGTTCGACGGCGAGCCCGCGCGGGACGGCGGCGGGCGGAGGGAGGCGAGCAGGCGGCCAAGGGAGGGGCGCTTCAGCGTGCTGGGCATCGCCGGCGACGAGCATACAGGACTGAGGCCGTCGATCGAGTGGGATGAGTTTTTTTGGAAGGAGGTTTTCCTCGGTTTTATGGGGAGCGTTTCTTGTTGCCGTCGCTCCGCCGGAGTTTGGGAGCGGAGAAGACAAAGAAACCGCCCGTGATTTAATTACACTCTCCGATTTGAGGCTGTGTTAGTTTGGGTTAATTAGATCATAATCCTACTCGTAATACTCTTCTATACTCTGCTAAATTTCGACTTTGTCAAGTTAATATGGAACTTCTTTACAACTCACTTTTAAAAAATTTTCATTTTCAGGGTTTTATTTTTGAAAATCAGGAAAGTTTGTAATATGCTACCGTTCGCAGGCATGGGCGAAGCTCCCCTTGGAGCAAGGTAGAACAGTCGTCCTACATTAATTTTTGGTGAATACATTTAGATACACCTGTTTTTTTTTTTTTTTTTTTTTGAATATTTGAGTGGTCGTGCATCCAAAACAGACTCCATTGTTTCAGTAAACATTGTGTAAAATCGACTTCGAAATGGAAACATAGATCATATTCTAGGTTCAATGTAAATAACAATGATTTTATATTTCTATTATAGAGATTTATCATAAATCTTACTCCTATATTTCAATTATAGAGATTTAGAATAAATCTTAGTATATGCAGAATAACTTTGTGATATTCATTATTCAAACGTGTAGAATTGAAAATTTAGAGATTTCTTGATATTTGAAAGACACATCATGATTTCATTAAAAACATTATCACCTCATTGAGATGGTGAATTGGAAGGGTTTCTTGGGGACAAAGATCATTAAGACCTAGTTGCTCACGATGGATATTTAAAAGTCTTAACCGATAAAATTATTTTTTTTACAAAAAAGTAAAGCCTTGGCATTGAGGTGGCATTATCGTTATGTTTTTCTGGTTCTACGTATATCAAATATGTATTTATATTTATCGTACTAAATTATTTCGTTAGAATCATATATGACGTTCATGTATTACGACTATTTTGGTATTTGCATTATTTTTTTTAGTTTGCCATACCGTCCTTCGCCACTGTTCGCAGGCAGAAAATACATGGTGGCATGCTTGTCACTTTAGCTATCCACTGGCCTACGAGAACACACTGAATTGTAGAAAGTTCTTTTTGTATGTAGAAATAAGTTATAAATGACGGTTTGTATGGTTTTCAGTCAATTATTCATCGCAAGTCCGATAAATCATTTCCTCTTAATTAAATTGTGGGAGCATCCGACTCTCTTGCAAGGTTCATAAAAGAACTGAGCGGACATGCAAATTAATGATCTACACACGCACATTGTTGTTTTGACAAATTTAAAATTTGCGCGTGGAGCTAAAAATAGATTTTAAAAATAGTGATATACACACGTTCTTGGAATAAGATTGAGTGTACAAATATCAGTGTACATAAGTGTCACATTCAATTTTCAAATCATTTTGGCTAGTCTCGGGTATATATCACGTTTGTGCTAATAATGGTATGAAATTAATGTGACAGGCCACACTCATATCTTCAACATTAATAAGAAAATATATCATGTCTCGCTATATTAAGTGTTGAAAAGATATTGTCCAGATTGCTCCTGAATAAGAGCATAAGCAAAATGTTCCACTAATGTAGGCCAAAAGGGCGATTGCCTGTTGAATTAATAATGTTGCTTATATTTTATCTTAGCTCATCTAACATCTTGATGATTTTTTCGAGATACATACTTTTGAAACGAGGAAGAACAAACGCAAGGTTGAGGACCTTTCTTTTCGGTGTGGAAAATCAGGTTAACTAACTGGCAGCAAAAGTCACTCGGTAATTTTGTTCCAAACTCTATTTTTCTTTAGTATATTTTATGAAGATAAAATTAGACACATGTGGATAGAATCAGGTATATATCCTCTTTAAATAATATCATGGGTTCCCTTGTGCGCCTTATTACCCATACGAGTCGTCGTCGGTGTTGGTTGGATGTCTCGTTGACCAAGACCTGTCTTGTGATCAAGGACACTAACGCAGCACAGCATTGTATGCATGTCCAAATCATTCCGTGTGTTAGATCATTGTTATCATAGGAAATAAAGAGGATTAAGGATAAGTAGATATAATCAATACAAAGAGCAGACATACCAACTACTACGTACAAAATAAACAGGGCTATAAATATTTTTAAGCAATTTGTCGACAATACAGTAGGAGAAAACGACATCAACGGATCAACCCATTTGGAGGCTGTAGATGCAGACACCAAACTAGTGTGGCCGCATGCAGTCGGCAATAGCCGGCAAAAAACTAGGAACAAGTACACTCAATCGGTGCTAATGAAGGACGCAACTGTACTTGTTCGCAGTTGATGGACTGCTAGAGATCAATTATACATTATGAGCCTAGTTTTCTTCTCCCTCGGTCCTGTACTTTTATTTTGTTTGATACATTCTCGATGCTATAGTCTTTCTTGTTACTCCCTCCGATCCTTTTTAATTGACTCGGATTTAGTACAAAGTTGTGAAAGATGTGAGTACTTGGTAGCCACAGAACCTGCACATCCCCCAGCCTAATATCACAATGTGAAAGATGTGAAGTTTTACCAAAACCTTATTACTGTAATTTTTAGTTGCGAATATTGCGTAAACTAGAAACGCCTTGTGACCAAGGATGTCAACACGCATTAGTGCAGTGTATGCATGTCCAAATCATTATGTGTTTTAAGGGAATACTTGTGTACTTACATGCATGAGTGTGAATGTTTCTATCACCGTCCATTTTGCTTTAAGACTCGGATAAAAGAAAGAGAGAGAAAAGAACTTTTAAATCATTGTTATCAGACAAATAAAGGATTAAAGATAACAATATGCGATTATTAAAAAAAGTAGTAGACACACTAACTACAAAATATACACAGCGCTGAAAAATTCAAAATGATCATAACAATATCTTAACCGTATAAAAGAAAAGGAGAAAGACCAAAGTTGTGTGGCCGCATGCAGACAGAGACAGCAATAGCCGGCATGAAAAACCATGAACCTGTACACTCAATTGATACCATTGAGGAACACAAGTGTACTCGTTCGCAGTTCAAGAACTAGTAGAGATCAACTATATCTCAGAGCCTAGTTTTCTTCTCCCTCAGTCCTGTATTTGTTTTTTGTTTGGTAAAGTTTCAGTTCTATAGTTTTTCTTGTTGCTTGCCATGAAAACCTGCACATCACCGATCCTAAAATCACAATGTGAAAGATGTGCTGTTTTACGAAAACATTATTACTGTAATTTTTAGTCTGTCGCGGTTAGATATGAAGTGCATGCAGTGGAAATGAGAACCATGCATGGGATATATATTGATCCAGCAAAGAGTAGGAAGGGTGGTTGAAGTTAAGGAAAACATCCGACAATTCATTATCATGGACAATATATGAATCCAAAGGTTGATATTTAGGAGAATGACTCTTAAGATTGTTATCTCTTTTTTGATCACATGCATTTCAGATGTTCCCATGGCTTCATCGCCGCTACCCCACACTTTCTGTACCAGTACCTGTTGGCGTCCGAAACCCACCGGCGAGCTACGGCTGGCAACACGAAGAGCCGGGAACAACCTAGGGCTGCGGCTGGCCCTGGTCCCTCCGAGCGACGGCCCGCAAAGCTCCTGGTACGCACGTCCCGATGCTGGTGCAAGGGCGTGCCACCTGATCTATACCTGATCAGGAAGGTGATGGATTTGCTTCGCTAAGTTTCCTGCATAGCATACACGTAAACATTAAATACGAGCCTTGATCGGCTCTCAGGTTGTCCCGTGAATCGGCTCAAGGAGCCGATCCACCCATGACTCGTATAGGGTTTACGATTGCATGGTGGTCCTGCTTGATCAATATGAAGCTAAAACGACCTACGACGATTTAGGGTTTTCACCACATAATCGGAACATCCTACTCGTGATTGAGCACGGCAACCACGCACGGTGATAATAAACCGACCCTAGACAAGGCCTAAAAACCAACGTTAAGTTGATCCCGGAACATCTTGTCTAGGGTTAGCAAACTACACCCTACGCGCTACTTGGATCATTCAACCCGTTTGTAAGGCCTAACTATGCGGATATTAAACTAATCCTTGAGGAATCAAGGAGCAATCATAACGGATCGGATCTACTAAACAATGATCAAGCAAGGTGCCGCCCTTACACCTAAGAAAGGTGTAAGGACGGCTAGACGTCTAAGGGTTGCATGGACGGAAGCATGTAGCACGGTAGAACAATGCTAACCCTAACACATCTATGATAACTACGTTGCTCGCCATCAAAAAGGCTTCAGTACGAGCAACGCATGAACAACGAATAAACGTATACTGCCTAGATCGCAAGATGCGATCTAGGCAGCATGATGCTTACCCGGAAGAAACCCTCGAAACAAGGGGTCGGCGATGCGCCAAGATTGGTTTGTGATGAACGTGATTGTTGTTTTTCTCAATAACCCTAGATACATATTTATAGTCCGTGGACTTTCTAACGTGAGAATAATCCCAACCGTGCACGAGCCAAACTCTAACTAACCAACACGTATCCTACTATATTTACAGATACAAGGGCAAACTGCCCAAACTTCGTGTACAAGGCCGGTTCACGTATTTCTTCCATGTATATTCTTCAAGCCCAATCTTGATCGCGGCCCACCTCTAATCCGGTCAAATTCTGGTGATAACACATGCCCCCCTGGTTTTGGAATTGATAACTCCAAAATCACTCTGCTTTTTCTTCGTCGGGTCATGTCGTGGCAGAGCAGAACCGTCGCAGTAACCTTCATCATGATGCCTTGCCTTCTCAACTTCTCTGCAAGATTTGATAGCTTTAGCATCACTTCCTCGGAAACTGTAATGGCATTAAATTTCCACTATGCTCCCCTTTATTTAACCGTGCCGAACGATTCGCCTCTTCATCCCCCTCCTCCGTTCTAGCTATCGGCACCAAAAAACCCTCTTTCCCTGTAGCAATGTCTTCCTCTTCCTCCGTCTCATCAGGCCTTTCTTTCCAATCTTCTTCCTCGAGTGAGCAGGAGTGGGACTTCGACTTTGTGCCAGATGGCCCACCCGAGGCCCTCGTCGGGTCAGATGGTTGATGTCTACGCCCCCTCCTTTTCCTGTAGACAGTGTTGGGCCTCCAAGAGCAGAGGTTTGTAGAACAGCAGCAAGTTTTCCCTTAAGTGGATCACCCAAGGTTTATCGAACTCAGGGAGGAAGAGGTCAAAGATATCCCTCTCAAGCAACCCTGCAACCACAAAGCAAGAAGTCTCTTGTGTCCCCAACACACCTAATAGGTGCACTAGTTCGGCGAAGAGATAGTGAAATACGGGTGGTATAAATAACTAGTAGCAACGGCACCAGAAAAGTGCTTTGCCCAGGACAGTAAACAAGCAGTAGTAACGCATCAGTAGTAACACAGTAAAACAGTAAACAAGCAGCGATAGAAGTATTTAGGAACAAGGCCTAGGGATTACACTTTCACTAGTGGACACTCTCAACATTGATCACATAACAGAATAGATAAATGCATACTCTACACTCTTGTTGGATGATGAACACATTGCGTAGGATTACACGAACCCTCAATGCCGGAGTTAACAAGCTCCACAATTCAATGTTCATATTTAAATAACCTTAGAGTGCATGAAAGATCAATAAGACTAAACCAAGTACTAACATAGCATGCACACCTTGTCACCTTCATGCTAAGAAAGGAGGAATAGATCACATCAATACTATCATAGCAATAGTTAACTTCATAATCTACAAGAGATCATAATCATAGCCTACGCCAAGTACTAACACGGATGCACACACTGTCACCATTACACCGTGCGGGAGGAATAAAACTACTTTAATAACATTGCTAGAGTAGCACATAGATAAATTGTGATACAAAACACGAGTGCAATCATAAAGAGATATAAATAAGCACTTCACTATGCCATTCATAACGGTGAATAAGTATTCCGTGAAATATAGCCTAAGAGACCCACACGGTGCACACACTTGTCACCTTTACACACGTGGGACAAGGAGTCTCCGGAGATCACATAAGTAAAATTCACTTGACTAGCATAACGACATCTAGATTACAAGCATCATCATATGAATCTCAATCATGTAAGGCAGCTCATGAGATTATTGTATTGAAGTACATAGGAGAGAGATGAACCACATAGCTACCGGTACAGCCCCGAGCCTCGATGGAGAACTACTCCCTCCTCATGGGAGACAGCAGCGGTGATGAAGATGGCGGTGGTGTCGATGGAGGAGCCTTCAGGGGCACTTCCCCGTTCCGGCGGCGTGCGGGAACGGAGACTCTGTCCCCCAAATCTTGGCTTCGCGATGGCGGCGGCTCGCGGAAGGTTTCTCGTACCGTGGCTTTTTCGTCCCGAGGTTTTAGGTCCAGGGGCTTTATATAGGCGAAGAGGCGGCGTCAGAAGGTCGAAGGGGCGCCGACACTATAGGGCGGCGCGGCCGGGGCCTGGGCCGCGCCGGCCTATGGTCCGGGGGCCCGGTGCCCCTCTCCGGCGGTTCTCGTGTGTTACGGATGCTTCCGGGCAAAATAGGAACCCGGGCGTTGATTTCGTCCGATTCAGAGAATATTTCGTTACTAGGATTTACGAAACCAAAAACAGCGAGAAAACGAGAGCGGCACTTCGGCATCTTGTTAATAGGTTAGTTCCGGAAAATGCACGAATATGACATAAAGTGTGCATAAAACATGTAGATAACATCAATAATGTGGCATGGAACATAAGAAATTATCGATACGTCGGAGACGTATCAGCATCCCCAAGCTTAGTTTACGCTCGTCCCGAGCAGGTAAACGATAAACAAAGATAATTTCTGGAGTGACATGCCATCATAACCTTGATCATACTATTGTAAACACATGTAATGAATGCAGCGATCAAAACAATGGTAATGACATGAGTAAACAATTGAATCATATAGCAAAGACTTTTCATGAATAGTACTTCAAGACAAGCATCAATAAGTCTTGCATAAGAGTTAACTCATAAAGCAATAAATTCATAGTAAAGGCATTGAAGCAACACAATGGAAGATTAAGTTTCAGCGGTTGCTTTCAACTTGTAACATGTATATCTCATGGATAATTGTCAATGCAAAGCAATATAACAAGTGCAATAAGCAAGTATGTAAGAATCAATGCACGAGTTCACACAAGTGTTTGCTTCTTGAGGTGGAGAGAAATAGGTGAACTGACTCAACATAAAAGTAAAAAAGAATGGTCCTTCAAAGAGGAAAGCATCGATTGCTATATTTGTGCTAGAGCTTTTATTTTGAAAACATGAAACAATTTTGTCAACGGTAGTAATAAAGCATATGTATCATGTAAATTATATCTTACAAGTTGCAAGCCTCATGCATAGAATACTAATAGTGCCCGCACCTTGTCCTAATTAGATTGGACTAGCGAATCATCGCAATGCACATGTTTTAACCAAGTGTCACAAAGGGGTACCTCTATGCCGCCTGTACAAAGGTCTAAGGAGAAAGCTCGCATTGGATTTCTCGCTATTGATTATTCTCAACTTAGACATCCATACCGGGACAACATAGACAACGAGATAATGGACTCCTCTTTTATGCATAAGCATGTAACAACAATTAATAATTTTCTCATATGAGATTGAGGATATATGTCCAAAACTGAAACTTCCACCATGGATCATAGCTTTAGTTAGCGGCCCAATGTTCTTCTCTAACAATATGCATGCTTAACCATAAGGTGGTAGATCTCCCTTACTTCAGACAAGACGAACATGCATAGCAACTCACATGAAATTCAACAAAGAATAGTTGATGGCGTCCCCAGAAACATGGTTATCGCACAACAAGCAACTTAATAAGAGATAAAGTGCATAAGTACATATTCAATACCACAATAGTTTTGAAGCTATTTGTCCCATGAGCTATATATTGCAAAGGTGAATGATGGAATTTAAAGGTAGCACTTCAAGCAATTTACTTTGGAATGGCGGAGAAATACCATGTAGTAGGTAGGTATGGTGGACTCGAATGGCATAGTGGTTGGCTCAAGGGTTTCGGATGCATGAGAAGTAATCCCTCTCGATACAAGGCTTAGGCTAGCAAGGTTATTTGAAGCAAACACAAGCATAAACTAGTACATCAAAACTTACATAAAAGACATATTACAAGCATTATAAGACTATACATCGTCTTTCTTGTTGTTCAAACACCTCACTAGAAAATATCTAGACTCTAGAGAAACCACTCATGCAATCCAAATTTTAGCATGCTATATGTATTTCTTCATTAATAGGTGCAAAGTATATGATGCAAGAGCTTAAACATGAGCACAACAATTGCCAAGTATCACATTACCCAAGACATTATAGCAATTACTACATGTATCATTTTCCAATTCCAACCATATAACAATTTAACGAAGAAGAAACTTCGCCATGAATACTATGAGTAGAGCCTAAGGACATACTTGTCCATATGCTACAGCGGAGCGTGTCTCTCTCCCACACAAAGAATGCTAGGATCCATTTTATTCAAACAAAACAAAAACAAAAACAAACCGACGCTCCAAGCAAAGCACATAAGCTGTGATGGAATAAAAATATAGTTTCAGGGGAGGAACCTGATAATGTTGTCGATGAAGAAGGGGATGCCTTGGGCATCCCCAAGCTTAGACGCTTGAGTCTTCTTGATATATGCAGGGGTGAACCACTGGGGCATCCCCAAGCTTAGAGCTTTCACTCTTCTTGATCATAGTATATCATCCTCCTCTCTTGACCCTTGAAAACTTCCTTCACACCAAACTTCTCATAAACTTCATTAGAGGGGTTAGTACATAATCAAAAACTCACATGTTCAGAGGTGACACAATCATTCTTAACACTTCTGGACATTGCTCAAAGCTACTGGAAGGTAATGGAACAAAGAAATCCGCCCAACACAGCGAAAGAAGCAATGCGAAATAAAAGGCAGAATCTGTCAAAACAGAACAGTCCGTAAAGACGAATTTTTAATAAATACTTCCGTTGCTCAGATCAGAAAACTCAAAACTAATGAAAGTTGCGTACATATCTGAGGAACACGCACGTAAATTGGCATATTTTTCTGAGTTACCTACAGAGAAAACAGCCCAGATTCGTGACAGATAGAAATCTGTTTCTGCGCAGAAATCCAAATCTAGTATCAACCTTCGATTAGAGGCTTCACTTGGCACAACAAAACACAAAACTAAGATAAGGAGAGGTTTCTACAGTAGTAAACAACTTCCAAGACACAAATATAAAACAAAGTACTGTAGCAAAATAACACATGGGTTATCTCC
The DNA here is from genome assembly GCF_022539505.1 of Lolium rigidum. NCBI lineage: Eukaryota > Viridiplantae > Streptophyta > Magnoliopsida > Poales > Poaceae > Lolium > Lolium rigidum. The sequence goes on along the minus strand of NC_061512.1, from coordinate 47,192,425 downwards.
CAAGAAGTTCTTTCTTTATAGCCATTAAGATGGGCTCAGCAGTTTTAATGATGCACTCGCAAGAAATAGTATTTGAGGCAAAAGAGAGCATCAAGAGGCAAATTCAAAACAAATTTAAGTCTAACATGCTTCCTATGCATAGGAATCTTGTAAATAAACAAGTTCATGAAGAGCAAAGTAACAAGCATAGGAAGATAAAACAAGTGTAGCTTCAAAAATTTCAGCATATAGAGAGGTGTTTTAGTAACATGAAAATTTCTACAACCATATTTTCCTCTCTCATAATAACTTTCAGTAGTGTCATGAGCAAACTCAACAATATAACTATCACATAAAGCATTCTTATCATGAGTCTCATGCATAAAATTATTACTACCCACATAAGCATAGTTATTCTTATTAATTGTAGTAGGAGCAAATTCAACAAAGTAGCTATCATTATTATTCTCATCAAGTGTTGGAGGCATAGTATAATCACAACAAAATTTACTCTCCATAGTAGGTGGCACCAAAAGACCACTATCATTATAATCATCATATATGGGAGGCAAAGTATCATCAAAGAAAATTTTCTCCTCAATGCTTGGGGGACTAAAAAGATCATGAAAACCAGCTTCCCCAAGCTTAGAACTTTCTATATCATTATCAACAATGGTGTTCAAAGCGTTCATACTAATATTACTACCAAGCATGAAAATAAGATTCCATAGGTTTTTTAATTTTCGCATCAAACAGTCCATGTTTTAAATCAGGAAATAGAATAAGCAGCTCATTCTTGTCCATTATACCAAACTAGTGTAAACAAGAAACAAAAAGATGCAATTGCAGGATCTAAAGGAAATAGCTTCAAGTACTTACAACGGCGCCGGAAAATAGCTTAGTAGCCGGGATCCGGAGTGTGAGTACCTTTTACCTTTCCTCCCCGGTAACGGCGCCAGAAAATAGCTTGATGTCTACGCCCCCTCCTTTTCCTGTAGACAGTGTTGGGCCTCCAAGAGCAGAGGTTTTTAGAACAGCAGCAAGTTTTCCCTTAAGTGGATCACCCAAGGTTTATCGAACTCAGGGAGGAAGAGGTCAAAGATATCCCTCTCAAGCAACCCTACAACCACAAAGCAAGAAGTCTCTTGTGTCCCCAACACACCTAATAGGTGCACTAGTTCGGCGAAGAGATAGTGAAATACGAGTGGTATAAATAAGTAGTAGCAACAAGCACCGGAAAAGTGCTTTGCCCAGGACGAGAAACAAGCAGTAGTAACGCAGACAGTAGTAACACGAGTAAAACGAGTAAACAAGCAGACGATAGCGATATTTAGGAACAAGGCCTAGGGATTACACTTTCACTAGTGGACACTCTCAACATTGATCACATAACGGAATAGATAAATGCATACTCTACACTCTTGTTGGATGATGAACACATTGCGTAGGATTACACGAACCCTCAATGCCGGAGTTAACAAGCTCCACAATTCAATGTTCATATTTAAATAACCTTAGAGTGCATGAAAGATCAATAAGACTAAACCAAGTACTAACATAGCATGCACACTTGTCACCTTCATGCTAAGAAAGGAGGAATAGATCACATCAATACTATCATAGCAATAGTTAACTTCATAATCTACAAGAGATCATAATCATAGCCTACGCCAAGTACTAACACGGATGCACACACTGTCACCATTACACCGTGCAGGAGGAATAAAACTACTTTAATAACATTGCTAGAGTAGCACATAGATAAATTGTGATACAAAACACAGTACAATCATAAAGAGATATAAATAAGCACTTCACTATGCCATTCATAACAGTGAATAAGTATTCTGTGAAATATAGCCTAAGAGACCCACACGGTGCACACACTGTCACCTTTACACACGTGGGACAAGGAGTCTCCGGAGATCACATAAGTAAAATTCACTTGACTAGCATAACGACATCTAGATTACAAGCATCATCATATGAATCTCAATCATGTAAGGCAGCTCATGAGATTATTGTATTGAAGTACATAGGAGAGAGATGAACCACATAGCTACCGGTACAGCCCCGAGCCTCGATGGAGAACTACTCCCTCCTCATGGGAGACAGCAGCGGTGATGAAGATGGCGGTGGTGTCGATGGAGGAGCCTTCCGGGGGCACTTCCCTGTTCCGGCGGCGTGCGGAACGGAGACTCCTGTCCCCCGGATCTTGGCTTCGCGATGGCGGCGGCTGCGGAAGGTTTCTCGTACCGTGGCTTTTTCGTCCCGAGGTTTTAGGTCCAGGGGCTTTATATAGGCGAAGAGGCGGCGTCAGAAGGTCGAAGGGGCGCCGACACTATAGGGCGGCGCGGCCAGGGCCTGGGCCGCGCCGGCCTATGGTCTGGGGGCCCAGTGCCCCCTCTCTGGCGGTTCTCGTGTGTTCTGGATGCTTCCGGGCAAAATGGGAACCTGGGCGTTGATTTCGTCTGATTCCGAGAATATTTCGTTACTAGGATTTCTGAAACCAAAAACAGCAGAAAATAGGAACCGGCACTTCGGCATCTTGTTAATAGGTTAGTTCCAGAAAATGCACGAATATGACATAAAGTGTGCATAAAACATGTAGATAACATCAATAATGTGGCATGGAACATAAGAAATTATCGATACGTCGGAGACGTATCAATGGTGACCTGCCCCTAACCGATGGGGAGGACGACCTCCAGTTCCTCATCGAAGGGGAGCTGGAGAGCGAGAGCGAAGACGACCTCCACTCCTGGGCGAACCCCACCTCTTCCGACAAGGCGGAGGAAGAAGAAGAAGAAGAAGAAGAAGAAGAGGAGGAGCAGGAGGAAGAGGAGGAGGATGACTCCTCTTCCTCTATTGGGTATCCGCCGGCGAAGCGCTTCCGCGCTTGGGCGGACAGCGAGGACGATGATGATGACGAGGAGGAAGAAGCTCCGGCTGAGGGCTGGGGTAGCAGCGACGAGGAACTCTCCGGAAGCAGCGCCGACGGCAGCTACGATGCCGACGACGAAGCCAGCGAGGATTAGTAGCGTAGGATTAGTAGTTCCTGAGCAATCGGCTCTTCTTTTGTTCCTCCGTTCTTGAGCAATTGGCTCTTCATTGTAAGAATCCCCTTTTATTAATGAAGAAGTGTTCCCAATCAATTTTTTGCCGATAGTCAAAGTCAAACAACCCTCCCTAAAAAAAGAGCCGATGGCATCGCATCGGCCTCTACCATAAAACGCGAGCAAGGCCAACCCAGTTGCCCCTCCAAACGGTAACCTGCGACCTTCGTCTGAGAAAGCAAACTCAGATCCCCAAATCGCCGCCCGAGCAGTTCCAACTCACGGCCACCCGCATCTCAGATCTCGACCGCACCACCCCAACTCCACAGCGCATCCAATGGCGGAATCATCCAATACCAACGCCATGGTCTCCGGTCTGAAGGTAATCCTTAATCGCCTCCCGCCATTCGAATCAACGTTAGGATTAAGAGCAAACACCTGAATTTATGTTCTGTTTCGTTATTAATTTTAGGTTTCAGACATCCTGCTGCCCATCCTTCCCTCGCAAATTCTATGTGCCTCGGTCCCCGTTCTTCCGAGAGTCCCGCTCTTTTAATTTCATGCGAGGCTAACAGAATCCCCTTCGTGAACCAGAACTTAGATCTGTCTTCCTGGGCCGACTGCCTGCGAGCCTGGCCTAATCCTCCTGAGGGTTGGGTGGCATGGTACAATAGAGTGTCCAAAACCCACTATGCCACCTGGGAATCCATAGGGATAGCCGATGCCTTGTCATTATCATTGTCTCCCCTTGAAAAGAATGAAAATATTCTGAAAAACCATCGGCTACTTCTGGTCTGATGCACTGAACTGCTTCATGTTTGGCCATGGCCCTATGACACCAACTCTGCTGGATGTGGCCATGATCACATGCCTAGACATTGCATCCCCAAGCCCTTCTGCATTCAAGCTGCCGAAAGTTCCTTTCACCCTTTCCTCTAAAAAAGAGTGTACCAGCTGGGGTGCCTACCTCAATCGTTATATGAAAACCAAAGGCCCTGTGATAGAGAGAGAGCACACAGCCTTTCTGAACTTCTGGTTGGAGCACTTCATATTCTGTGGCCCATCACTCGCCCCAACCAAGAATTACCTTTCCCTGGCCTATGAACTTGCCAAAGGCACCCAACTTGGTCTTGGCAAACTGTTTCTTGGAGAGGTCTATCGATCTCTTCAACTGATGTCTGTCAAACTGTTCTCTCAAAAGACAGTTAAAACTGGAGGCCCCTGGTGGTTTATTCAGTTATGGGCTCAGCTGTACTTTCAGAACCAGATCCCAGACTTCCCACCTTTGGCCACCTGCACCTTCCCAGATGCTAATGGAAAGGAGATCCGGTGCACCAGCTATGGCCAAGCTTTGTATGGTCTCCCAGGCAGCAGGCTGATCCCTAAAGAAGCGACGAGGGTGGTTTAGGATTTTCTTCCAAGGCTTGGACAACCCCCTGTTCTTTCCTTATACTGAATCGGAGAACTTTGAGAACCCAGTCTCCTTCCGATTGGATAACTTTGCCGATGACGCTAGCACCCGGCATTTGTACTCTATCATGATTCGTCCTTGCTTTCTCCCAGTTGGCATGAGCACCTCAAACCGGATCATCAAGCCTGGTTATGAGTCTTACCAACCGGTAGTAGTAGCCCGACAGCTTGGTCTCGGGCAGGTGCCTCCACACTTCTTCCTACACCACCTGACAGCAAGCAGAGCTGAACTGCCTGACATCCTCACTGGCCAAAGGTGCTACACCTTCTTTGATGCTCTGGCCGTTCCAATTCCTCACAACCTCCGTTTCACCTCCACTACCGATGGTTTCGAGACTTGGTGGTCCATGTGGAAGACCCATGCCTTCAGAAGAGCTCTAGGACCGTTGCTGAGACAACTTGATGCCGAGTATGACGTTCCTGCAGACCAGGTACCATTACTTATAAATTTCTTGCAATGGCTCATGGTAATTGTCTGTAACCTGACTCTATCTCCTGGCAGCAACAAGATGGCCCAGAGCCCACGCAAGCCGATGGTTCCCCCTTCGAATTCCTTCCTCCGGCCCCAGTGGTTCTCTTCTGTCAGAGCTCACCACCCCTGAAGAAAGTCATAATGCAGAGTCAGCCGATTTCACCGAAATTGGCTCCCAAGAGTAAAGCATCTTCGGGGCCAGTTGCCCCCCGAGCCTCAACTCAGGCGAGGACGGCAGTGAGGAAAGTGGCTGCCAGAAAGACCCTGAAGCGCAAAGCTCCTGCCCAAGAAAGCTTGCACGTAAGTTGACTTGTGCCTTGACCACATTTATCTGCCTCCCCAGTCTTTTGCAACATGCTTGTACTTTTTTCTACAGACTTCCACCGAAGAGAACTCCAGCGGGGACGCAGAGTCCAGCCAGAGGGATTCGAGCTCAGGCAACTCCGAGAGGTCCACCACACAGAGCCAGACGGCCTCGCCAGCGCCGGCTTCTAAGAAAAGGTCGACTCCCGAGCCTACTGCTCCCCAAGCCCCGATCAAAACAGGGTCACGCGTGAAGCGTCGATGCGTCAAAAGGGCTCGCAAAGACCCACGAGCTTCTTCATCAAGCCAGGAGGTCTCAAATGTAATTATCTCCCTGGTTTATATTTCATGCTAACCCATTGCCACTTGGATCGGCTAATTACTTCCTTTTGCAGATCAATGATACCTCTAGCGGAGACGTCGAGGAGGTACTGATGCCGTCCACCACGCTAGACCTAGCCACCTCGACGATCGTGGCTGACCAAGTGGCTAACCTAGACAAGTCCACGGAAAAGCCGATTATCACAACATCGGCTGCTCCTTCTACCTTAGGAGAGGTACACTCCACTTCCTTGGTTCTATCCCTTTCTTCGTTGTATACTAATACCACTTTTGTTCGTCTTGTCAGGGTTGTGACCTTTCAAGCTTGCTGACGTTCGATCCTGAATCCATCGAACCAGCTACTTCCAAGGCAAGTGAAGAGCCCAGTCCCAGCACGGTCCATGGTCCACTCTAGCGTCTCAAGGCTTTGCTCTCTTCCTCAATTGAGACCCTGGTTGAAAATCCCGAGGAAGTCAAGGGCATCCTCGAAGATATCCAGCCCCATCTCCCTATGACACTACATGTGAAGCTTTGGCCAGCTGTGACTCTGTCGGTCTTCAAGTCAAGGGTGCAGTCGGCTCGTCAAAGAATTAATCTTCGCCACGCCCAGCTTCCACTGAGAGCCGATATTGCAGACAAGTGTCAACGGCTCAACGAGAAAAAGGCTGCTTTAGACGCCAAAGCCGACACTTACGCCAATAGTGCCGAACTCGAGACCCTGCGTAAGGAACTGGAGAGCCTTGAAGAGAGGGTCAGGGTGACCAAGCAGCTTATCCAAGACAAGGAAGCCCTTATTGCCTGCTCTCGAGAGGAAGCAAAGGGCCTCACAGCCGATCTGAAGACCGATCTGGCTAAAATTTGTACCCTGAGCAGTCAGCTGGTGACGGGCAAAGACGAGGACGACGAGGCTGAGATCGCCGAGGTGGATCGTATCCGTGCTGACGCCCTTCACGCCCTCAGCGCGTTTCTTCAGTAGAGCCTTTCTGTGTAAACTGTCAAATGTTTTGCTGAACTTGTACCTCTAAAGCCGATCACTATGCATCGGCTTTTTATTCTGAAGTCGATGTCTCTGCATCGGCTGTACTCGTATGCTGTTGTCTTCGTGCCTCTCCTCAAGTCGATGCCAGTGCATCGGCTGTGACTTGCTGATACGTCCAAAACGTATCTACTTTCCCGAACACTTTTGCTATTGTTTTGCCTCTAATTTGTCTATTTTGGATGCAACTAACACGGACTAACGCTGTTTTCAGCAGAATTGTTCTGGTGTCTCTTTTTTGTGCAGAAATCCAACTTTCGGGAAAATCCTCGGAATTTATGCAGAAGGCCCTATTTTCCCAGAGAACTAACGGAGCCAGAAGGACAAACCAGGTGGAGGCCCGAGGGCCCCACACCATAGGGCGGCGCGGCCCGGGGGGCCCACGCGGCCATGTGGTGTGGCCCCCTCGGCCGGCCTCCGACGCCCTCCTTCGGACTATTTATCGGCCTCGACCTAAAAACGCACGGAGGGAAGTCGAAGTCGCCAGAAACCCTCCAGAACGCCGCCACATCGCGAAACTCCGTCTCGGGAGCCAGAAGTCTCCGTTCTGGCACTCCGCCGGGACGGGGAATTGGAGGAGATCATCGCCATCATCACCGCCAACGCCTCTACATCAACCAGCCATGTTTCCCCCATCCATGTGTGAGTAATTCCCCCGCTGTAGGCCGAAGGGGATGGTAGGGATTGGATGAGATTAGTCATGTAATAGCATAAGATTGTTAGGGCATAGTGCCTAGTGTCCGTAATTTGTACTTTGATGATATTGTTGCAACTTGTTATGCTTAATGCTTGTCACTAGGGCCCGAGTGCCATGATCTCAGATCTGAACATGTTATTGTTTCATCATGATATTCATTGTTTATTGATCTTACCTGCAAGTTGTATACACATGTCGCTGTCCGGAACCGATGGCCCCGAAGTGACGAAATCGGGACAACCGGAGGGAATGGTAGCGATGTGAGGATCACATGTGTTCACGGAGTGTTAATGCTTTGCTCCGGTACTCTATTAAAAGGAGTACCTTAATATCCGAGTAGTTTCCCTTGAGGCCCGGCTGCCACCGGCTGGTAGGACAAAAGATGTTGTGCAAGTTTCTCATTGCGAGCACGCACGACTATATATGGAACACATGCCTATTGATTGCTTTGTACTTGGACACCGTTTTATTATTATCTGCAAATGCCCTGCTATGATTGTTACATGAGTTTCTCTCATCCATGCAACGCCCGTTCATCCGTCCCCGTGCCTACAGTATTTTAATCCTGCTGTTTACTATAATCACTACTGCTGTCTGTGTTACTCTGCTGCTGTTATTTCACTACTGCTACTGCTATAAAACTGTTACTACTGATAAACTCTTGCGAGCAAGTCTGTTTCCAGGTGCAGCTGAATTGATAACTCCGCTGTTAAGGCTTCCAAGTGTTCTTTGTCTCCCCTTGTGTCGAATCAATAAATTGGGTTTTACTTCCCTCGAAGACTGTTGCGATCCCCTATACTTGTGGGTCATCAAGACTATTTTCTGGCGCCGTTGCTGGGGAGCATAGCTTTATTTAGAAGTTCACTTGGAGTAATATTGTTCGCTGCAAATTCTCCATCATGGATAAACCTCGCGATACTAAGATCGCCATATTACCATCCACTACAAGAAAAGGTACAATTCTGAGTACCTCCGCTACACTTGATTCACCATCTGTGATTGATAAACTTGTTTCACCGCCGCATGCTTCACATGCGGGTACTTCTGCTGAATCTGAAAACTCTCATAATATTGATAATATTTCTGCTGTGCTTGATGATAGTGGTTCATTGGGATCTTTTCTAGATGCTACGATTGCTAGGTCTAGACAAATTGAAAATACTGAAACTCCTAATGCTACTACACCTGTTAATTCACCTGAACTTGATTATTTTAGTGATGATCCTGATGAAGATTATGTGGAGCTTAATGATGATTTTATTGAAAAATGCAATGCTACTACTGATGCAAGAAAAATTAAAAAGTTGCTTGCAGAACATGCTGTTAGATATAAACTATCTCCTGATCCTAAGTTTGCCACATCTCCTATAAACATTAAGGATAAAGATTATGATTTTTCTCTTGATCTATCTCATATAGCTATTGTTGAGAAAACGCGCTTTTGTGGTACTGAAAAAGAGAGTGCTGTTGAACACATGATTGAGTTATCTACTCTAAGTAGCTTGTTTTCTGATGATGTCAAGATGCGTACTTACTTTGTTGCTAAAATCTTTCCATTCTCATTAAAGGATGACGCTAAAACTTGGTATAATAGTTTGCCACCTAATTCTATTAAAAGTCCAAAAGAATTGCTTGATGTTTTCTTCCGTAAATACTTTCCTGCTAGTGCTCAACATATTGCTTTGCAGAGAATTTATAATTTTAACCAGGAGGATGGAGAGAAATTGCCTGAGGCTTGGGCGAGATTTTGCTCTCTTATTAGAGCTCGGCCTGATCATGATTTGGAAAAGCATGATTTACTTGATATATTTTATAGTGGACTAACCATTGAGTCTAGGGCATACCTGGATAGTTGTGCTGGTTGTGTTTTCGGGAAAAGAACTCCGGACGACGTCGAAGAATTATTGGCTAAAATAGGCCGGAATCATGATGATTGGACTACGCCTGAACCAACTCCAACACCAATATTGAAGAAGAGGGGTTTAATTAAATTGAATGATGAAGATATGAGGGAAGCCAAGAAGTCTCTCAAGGAGAAAGGTATTAAACTTGAAGATGTGAAGAATCTTCCTCCCATAGAAGATATATGTGAGATAATTCCCCCTTCATCCATGATTGAGGTAAACTCCCTTCAACGCTTTACTAGGGAGGATATTCCGTATTCGAAGCCTCCTGCACAATGCTTAGATGAGTTTGATAATTATATTGTTAAGCAAGAAAATTTTAATATGAGAGTAGAGAATCATTTAATGGAAAATTCTCGAGCTATTAGTGAATTGCATGATATTGTAGAAAGAACCTCCAATGATGTTAAGATGCTTGTTAAACATTTTCATATGATTCAAACTCAAATTGATCAACTCACTAAAGTGCAAAATGACTTGTTGGGGAATAATTCTAAAGAAAAACATGCTTATGAAGTAACAACTAGAGGTGGTGTCTCTACCCAGGATCCTCTATATCCTGAAGGGCATCCCAAAAGAATTGAACAAGATTCTCAACGCATTGAACCTAGTGCTCCTTCTAAGAAGAAAAAGAAGAAGAAACATAAAAATGTTGTAGAATCCTCTGAACCTGCTAATGATCCTAATAGTATTTCTATTTCTGATGCTGAAACTGAAAGTGGTAATGAACATGATAAAGATAATGATAAGAATGATACTCCTGATAAAGAAGAGGTTGAAGAAGAACCTGAAAAGCATGCTAAAAATAAAAAGTACACTAAAGAAGATTTTATTGCTGAGAAACATGGTAATGAAAGAGAACCTTGGGTTCAAAAGCAAATGCCTTTTCCTGCTAAGAAACTGAAATCAAAGGAAGAAGAACACTATAATAAATTTTGTGATTGGATGAAACCTTTATTCTTGCAAATCCCTTTGATCGATGCTATTAAATTGCCACCTTATTCAAAGTATATGAAAGATATTGTTACTAACAAAAGGAAAATCCCCAATGAGGAAATTTCCACTATGCTTGCTAATTACTCTTTCAATGGCAAAGTTCCAAAGAAGTTGGGCGACCCAGGTATACCTACTATTCCTTGTTCTATTAAGAATAATTATGTTAAGACTGCTCTATGTGACTTGGGAGCCGGTGTTAGTGTTATGCCTTTTTCTCTTTATAAGAGACTTTACTTAGATAAGTTGATACCTACTGATATATCTTTGCAAATGGCTGATAAATCTACTTGCTATTCCTGTTGGTATATGTGAGGATGTTCCTGTTCAAGTTACTACTAACTCGCTTGATATTAACTGATTTTGTTGTGTTGGAAATGCTCGAAGATGATAATATGTCTATTATTCTTGGGAGACCTTTTCTTAACACCGCAGGGGCTGTTATTGATTGCAATAAAGGAAAGGTTACTTTCAATGTTGATGATAAAGAGCATACCGTCTATTTCCCCAAGAAGATTGATAAAGTATGTGGAGTCAATACTATTTTTAAGGTGAGAACTATCAAAGTGGGAACTATTGATTGTCCTATATATGAGCCTAAAGAAGAATATCAAACTCTCGTGATTGGATCCATATCAATACAATTCAAGGTAACATGATTGATTTGAGGTTTATTTCTTCTTATGCTATGTAAAATTTATTTGGTGGCAAGACTTGATCAACCTTGTTAACGAATACTTTTTATATGCATAGAGGAGGTAAACAACATCTCTTTCTTCCTCCACTTGCCATATTTGCTGTAGCACTTTTGATTTGCAAAGTTCCTTAGTTAATTAGAGATTTCAAAAATTTTCCTGGCCAGTAATAATAAACTTAATACCCAGAAATGTGCATTTTTCAAAGTTTTCAAAAATTCACAAAAATTATGCCGTTGGTCCTATTTTTTGACGAGGCACCTGGGAGCACCAGAGGATGACCCGTGGGGCACCAGAGGGTGCCACACCACAGGCCGGCGCGGCCAAGGAGGGGGGCGCGCCACCCTGTGGTGTGGGCCCCTCCTTGCCCCACTTTGCCATCTCTTTCTCCCAACACCTTCTCTCTCCCGAAAAAACTCGTACCAAGTTCCTCTCACTCGCGTTTTTGCTCCAGAGCTCCAGATTTCTCGATCTCTTTGCTCAGCCCAGATTTCTTGCTGAAATTTGGCACATTTGCTCCTTGGTATGTGACTCCTCCACCCATCCAAGTAGAATTTTGTTTGGTTGAGTATATCTTGAATATTTTGCTGCTGTAGGTAACATGTTTAGTGAGCTTGCATGCTTGTTCTAAGTGGTAGAAACTAGTTGTGATGCATGATTAGTACTCTAGCAAGTTCCTTTGGTAGCTTCCCTCAATTATATGTCACCAAATCAAATTTTTATATTGTTTGTTGAAATTTCAGAAAATGGAGTGGAATAGATATCAATTGAACCAACAAGAATTGGAAGTCCAACAAGTTATGAGAGTCAATCGTGAAGAGGGAGTATACCCCTCTTACTACCCGTGCGCGGATTTCATGAGAAGCGCGGGAATATTTGAAGATGTTCAAAGCCTAATTTCTCGTGCAGGGCTGAGTGATTTTGTTGAAGGAGAGCCAAGACAATATGCAAAATTAACTATGTCTTTTGTGCAGGACTTTAAGTTCAATTGGTCGTGATCTAACCCCACGGTCCAGTATAAAATTTACAATAAAGCTGTCAACTTGCCATTCAGTGATTTTTGTACAGCAATTAGAGTACCGCAATGGGGATCATGCGAGAAGATAAGGGGATCGCCACAAGAACTCTTAAACCTCTTCAAGATGATTTCCTATGGAAGGAGTTTCTCAGAGGATAGTGGTAAAATCACCAGCATTCAGCTCCCGGCTATCCGCTACTTTGCCTATTTTATTACTAAATGCGTTCTTGCTAAAAAGATTGGTGGTAAACTTTCTATCCCGGATTTAGCTTTTCTAGCTGCGGCACTGCAAAGTAGTAGGACTTATAATTTGGGGGCATTGATAGCTTATAGACTTGCTACTAACCGTGAGAAAGGTGGAATTTGTGGAGGTCTCATCGCCTCTCGTTTACTAGCTTTTCATAATGTAGAACCTCATCATTTTGATATCCCATTCCCCATAGAAAAACTTGACATAGCCTCTATGATTAAACATGAATTTGTTTCTGATTCCTCCAACTTGGGTAACCTGTTTTACAAGATGACATTTTATAAGAAAGTCTGGAGAATAACTAAGAAAACTGAGAAACTAGTAAAATTGCCTGCGCCTGTTTTGTCTAACCTTGATTCCAGGGGAGATTGGTCGGTCACAGAAGGTGCACTGGATGCACACATAGAGAGAGGAGGTCAACATGCAAGAGACGACACGGAGGTCGAGGAGCACCTCGACTCATCATCCGATGCAGCAAGTTCCTCGCATCAACATGTTGGACATGTGGAGCCTCCACGCTTTGCTTCTGCACAGGAACTTTACTATGACTACTCCATGAATTACCCACCGGCGAGGAACAACGATCCTCGTTGGGGTTGAACTCCACTTAGGCCAAAAGCCTAAGCTTGGGGGGAGGTATACCGGCATCACTCATTCTTTGCATATTATGGTTTCTGGATACTTGTACATATTTGCTTTGTTCGTTTGAGTGGTTTTCTAATGAGAGGAAGATGATATTTGGGGAAGTGCTGCCTGAAAACAGATTCTGGACTGTTACTAGAAAAATTCGTACGCACAGCCAGAGCGTTATTTTGAGCTGCCAATTTTTGTGCAGGTTCCCCAGGTTGTTATCTAACTTTCATTAGTTGAACACTTTTCGAGCTGAGCAACGTAAGATTTTTGTAAAAATCGATTTCTGTACTGTTGTCAGGTTTTGGCAGATTTCTGCCATCTCGCTTTTCTGTGTTTCTTCTAGTTTGCTATTTCTTGTTTTTGCTTTGTTTCCTTTCCAAAACATAAAAAGACCAAAAATATTTCTATTGTTTCTCTTCACCATTTGTTTGCTTTGGTTTCTTGCATTTGTTTCGCTTTATTTGCTATTGCTAGTTTGCTACAAGAAAACCCAAAAAAATTTTGCTTTGTTTGCTTGTTTCCTTTTGTTCTTGTTTCTAATTCAAAAACACCAAAAATATTTGATGTTCTTCTTTGGTTTGTAAAGTTCATCTTGAGTTCAATGGTCTTCGGTGGCTGGAGCGTGGTTTTCATTTCATATTATCCAAGCTATACAAGTGAAAAGGCAATAATGACGATCTACGACAATCTGATTGTGGTGAGAGGCTGGTATGAACTCTATTTGTTTTCATTTTTGTACATATACTCATCCATGTGAGCATGCTTAGTTGGTTCATGTGAGGTATATGTTATTTGAGAAAGTCTAGTAGTTTATGATCTCTCATGTTTAGCTCCAATTTATTAATATGAGTAGCATGTCATGGATGTTTGCTTGCATTGTTTTATTCATAAGTAAGTATGGCATTGTGGTGTCCTCCTCTCGAATAATTCATTTATATCGACTTGGCACATGCTCACGCATGCATATGACTGAACAAAAAGTCAATTAAGCCTCGATGATCTATATTGCTTCAGAGTTCTTGTATCACTTTTATGCCTCCGTTAATTTACTTTGCTGCAAGCATGATTATGACAGTTACTGCTCTCTTGATTTGTCGCTCCCTAGTCTATTGCTAGCCTTCACTTGTACTGAGCGGGAACGCTGCTCGTGCTTCCAAACACATGAAAACCAAGTTGTTCCAAAAGTGTCCACCATAAATACCTATGCATGGCATTTCAAACCATTCCAAGTAAATTCTCATGCGCTACCTTTAAAACCTTCAAAATGCTTCTCAATTTGTGTTTATGTTTCATAGCTCATGAGGAAGTATGTGGTGTTTAGCTTTTAACCTTGTCATTTACTTTTGACGGACTCTCATATGGACTAGTGGCACATCCGCTTATCCAATAATTTTGCAAAAAGAGCCGGCAATGGGATTCCCAGTCCCAAATTAATTAACTTAAATAGACACTCCTCCATGGTTTGTGATTGTTGGACGGCACCCGAAGGATTCGGTTAGCCATGGCTTGTGTAAGCAAAGGTTGGGGGGAGTGTCATCATCATAATAAAACTAAAATAAAAAGGCACTCCTTCATGGTATGAGATTGTTGGCAGGCACCCGAGGATTCGGTTAGCCATGGTTTGTGAAAGAAAGGTTGGAAGGAGTGCCAAATAAATATGCAATAATTCATGGGAGCCGCTCTTGGAAGTCCGGTTGGCGAGGTAGCTAGTGTACCCATTACCATTCGTTGACAACAACAAACACCTCTCAAAATGATTTTACTCCTGATTTCAAAAATGAAAAGCTCTAGCGCATGTTAATCCCTGCTTCCCTCTGCGAAGGGTCAATCTTTTACTTTTATGTTGTGTCTCCATTATTTCTTTGAGCACTATCTTGAGAGCACAACTGTCATTCTTAGTATAATATGCTTGTCTCAAAATATGATTGATTGTGGTATAACTTTGATGCTTTTATCTTTGACAATCACTACTTCTAGTTTTTCTATGAACTCCAGAGGTGCCCGGGCATTTATGTTTTGCCAATCAAATACGGGCAAGCGAGATACCACTTTATCATACTCTCTTATGAACATTGCAATCCTGCTTATATACATGATTCATGATGCTTATTATTAATTGTTGGTACCTCTCCATGATTGACATAGCTCGTTAGATGATCTTATTTGCATGTATCTCATTATGAACTGCTTAAGTATTAGCCATAGCATGAGAATATATACATCATATGAGCAAATGTGTTCGTGAAAGTTCTTTTATCGCTCGGTTGTTAACCGAATTGCTTGAGGACAAGCAATAAGCTAAGCTTGGGGGGAGTTGATACGTCCAAAACGTATCTACTTTCCCGAACACTTTTGCTATTGTTTTGCCTCTAATTTGTGTATTTTGGATGCAACTAACACGGACTAACGCTGTTTTCAGCAGGACTGTTCTGGTGTCTCGTTTTTGTGCAGAAATCCAACTTTCGGGAAAATCCTCGGAATTTATGCAGAAGGCCCTATTTTCCCGAAGAACCGACGGAGCCGGAAGGACAAACCAGGTGGAGGCCCGAGGGCCCCACACCATAGGGCGGCGCGGCCCAGGGGGGCCCGCGCGGCCATGTGGTGTGGCCCCCTCGGCCGGCCTCCGACGCCCTCCTTCGGACTATTTATCGGCCTCGACCTAAAAACGCACGGAGGGAAGTCGAAGTCGCCAGAAACCCTCTAGAACGCCGCCACATCGCGAAACTCCGTCGCGGGAGCCAGAAGTCTCCGTTCTGGCACTCCGCCGGGACGGGGAATTGGAGGAGATCATCGCCATCATCACCGCCAACGCCTCTACATCAACCAGCCATGTTTCCCCCATCCATGTGTGAGTAATTCCCCCGCTGTAGGCCGAAGGGGATGGTAGGGATTGGATGAGATTGGTCATGTAATAGCATAAGATTGTTAGGGCATAGTGCCTAGTGTCCGTAATTGGTACTTTGATGATATTGTTGCAACTTGTTATGCTTAATGCTTGTCACTAGGGCCCGAGTGCCATGATCTCAGATCTGAACATGTTATTGTTTCATCATGATATTCATTGTTTATTGATCTTACCTGCAAGTTGTATACACATGTCGTCTGTCCGGAACCGATGGCCCCGAAGTGACGAAATCGGGACAACCGGAGGGAATGGTAGCGATGTGAGGATCACATGTGTTCACGGAGTGTTAATGCTTTGCTCCGGTACTCTATTAAAAGGAGTACCTTAATATCCGAGTAGTTTCCCTTGAGGCCCGGCTGCCACCAGTCTGGTAGGACAAAAGATGTTGTGCAAGTTTCTCATTGCGAGCACGCACGACTATATATGGAACACATGCCTATTGATTGCTTTGTACTTGGACACCGTTTTATTATTATCTGCAAATGCCCTGCTATGATTGTTACATGAGTTTCTCTCATCCATGCAACGCCCGTTCATCCGTCCCCGTGCCTACGGTATTTTAATCCTGCTGTTTACTATAATCACTACTGCTGTCCGTGTTACTCTGCTGCTCGTTATTTCACTATCACGCTATCGCTATAAAACTGTTACTATCGATAAACTCTTGCGAGCAAGTCTGTTTCCAGGTGCAGCTAAATTGACAACTCCGATGTTAAGGCTTCCAAGTGTTCTTTGTCTCCCCTTGTGTCGAATCAATAAATTGGGTTTTACTTCCCTCGAAGACTGTTGCGATCCCCTATACTTGTGGGTCATCACTTGCATGTAAATTTTTTTTTACTGGCCGATTTTTCTATCGGCCCCTCACATCTCACTGCCCATGTATCGCACATGTTCCTCTGATTATGTGCCCCCCAAGCCGAATCTGTCAGGTTACTGCAGATATCGGCTCTGCAGTTATCCAAAGAACTAAACCTGAACATCGGCTCTGCAGACATGACTGATGCCGATTTCTTTGAGCTCACAAGCCGATGTAAACCCATACCCTAGCTTTCCGTCACCTGTTAGATTGACACTGAACACAGGGAAAACGTGTGGTAAGGATAATATGGGCCGATTGCTGGGATCGGCCCCCATCTTGATTGCATCGCTCAAAAGAGGTTTACATCTTGTTCGTGCTTCACTATGACTACGTGACATGCTTAAGACAAGGTCATTACTTTTTATTTTTGGGGCCGATCACAAGGATCGGCCTTCCCATGTACGTTCATAGACTTTGCTCTTGTTACACGGTCAGGCCAGTGGATAAGACCAGCCTCACCCCGTTTTTTGACACGTCGATGTACTCGCAGTCGTCCAAAGTGATGCCTGAGAGTGGCTCTTGGCCTTCCATCTCCCAAACGTTCATGCCAGCCGTTGAAACCTCGGCCGTATCGTCTGCATGGACGACTTCTACTTCATCTCCATCCCACTGGATTAGGCATTGGTGCATCGTAGATGGAATGCAACAGTTGGCGTGGATCCAATCTCTCCCTAGCAGGACAGCATAAGTGCTCTTGCTATCGACGATGAAGAATGTCGTAGGGATGGTTTTCCTCCCTACGGTCAGATCCACGTTCAGAACACCTTGTGCTTCTGATGCTTGGCCGTTGAAATCGCTCAATGTAACGTTGGTCTTGATCAAGATCCGAGCTAGAGCGTCCCAACCGACGTAGCATGGAGTATGGCATGATGTTGGCTGCCGCTCCGGTGTCCACCAGCATCTTGTTGACAGGCTACCCATTGATGTAACCTCGTAAGTACAGGGCCTTCAGGTGTCTGTAACTTCTTTCTCGTGGCTTCTCAAAGATAACCGGCCGTGGGCCGCGATCAAGTTGTGCCACGGTGCGCTTCGTCTAATCCCGGAGCACAAAACTCCGCTGGAAGGATGAACACCATGTTTGTACTAGCCGATGTCTCATCATCGGCTTTCCTTTGCTTGGGGCGCCACTCCATC
The DNA here is from genome assembly GCF_022539505.1 of Lolium rigidum. NCBI lineage: Eukaryota > Viridiplantae > Streptophyta > Magnoliopsida > Poales > Poaceae > Lolium > Lolium rigidum. Next base: position 47,174,700 of record NC_061512.1, on the reverse strand, counting down.
TTTTGTGGTCGACCCTCTTCGTCCGGGGTTCGTTGAATTTTCGCGGCCGGATCGGGCCGCGCCTTCCTTAGCGTGTGCGGTATAACCTTTCGGCTTCCTCCAAGCCACGCAGTCGCTGAACCCTACGCTTTTGGGAACGGCTGAGTCCATCAGGGCACCACCTTGGCCGGTGGTACTTGTCCTCTTCTTCTTCGTAGTCATCTTCTAACTCCTCGAGGTCTTCTTCCCGAGAGGACTCAGCTTGCTTGTTCCTAGATGGGAGAGGCCCTAGACGTTTGAACACTGACACGTCTCCTGACCTGCCCTTCCGCCTACTTAAAGCCTCCGTCGCGAAACCCCCAGTACAGAGAGCCACGATACGGAAAACCTTCCAGAGACGCCGCCGCCGCCAATCCCATCTCGGGGGATTCAGGAGATCGCCTCCGGCACCCTGCCGGAGAGGGAATCATCTCCCGGAGGACTCTACGCCGCCATGGTCGCCTCCGGAGTGATGTGTGAGTAGTCTACCCCTGGACTATGGGTCCATAGCAGTAGCTAGATGGTTGTCTTCTCCCCATTGTGCTTCATTGTCGGATCTTGTGAGCTGCCTAACATGATCAAGATCATCTATCCGTAATTCTATATGTTGCGTTTGTTGGGATCCGATGAATAGAGAATACTTGTTATGTTGATTATCAAAGTTATGTCTATGTGTTGTTTATGATCTTGCATGCTCTCCGTTATTAGTAGATGCTCTGGCCAAGTTGATGCTAGTAACTCCAAGAGGGAGTATTTATGCTCGATAGTGGGTTCATGTCTCCGTGAATCCGGAGGGGTGACAAGAACCTCTAAGGTTATGGATGTCGTTGTTGCCACTAGGGATAAAACATTGGTGCTATGTTCAAGGATGTAGTCACTGATTACATTACGCGCAATACTTAATGCAATTGTCTCGTTGTTAGCAACTTAATATCTGGAGGGGTTCGGATGATAACTCTGAAGGTGGACTTTTTAGGCATAGATGCATGCTGGATAGCGGTCTATGTACTTTGTCGTAATGCCCAATTAAATCTCACTATACTCATCATAATATGTATGTGCATGGTCATGCCCTCTTTATTTGTCAATTGCCCAACTGTAATTTATTCACCCAACATGCTGTTTATCTTATGGGAGAGACACCTCTAGTGAACTCGTGGACCCCGGTCCAATTCTCTATACTGAAATACAATCTACTTGCAATACTGTTCTACTGTTTTCTGCAAACAATCATCATCCACACTATACATCTAATCCTTTGTTACAGCAAGCCGGTGAGATTGATAACCTCACTGTTTCGTTGGGGCAAAGTACTTTGGTTGTGTTATGCAGGTTCCACGTTGGCGCCGGAATCCCTGGTGTTGCGACGCACTACATCCCGCCGCCATCAACCTTCAACGTGCTTCTTGGCTCCTACTGGTTCGATAAACCTTGGTTTCATACTGAGGGAAAACTTGCCGCTGTACGCATCACACCTTCCTCTTGGGGTTCCCAATGGACGCGTGTTGTACGCGTATCAAGCTCAATTTCTGGCGCCGTTGCCGGGGAGATCAAGACACGCTGCAAGGGGAGTCTCCACTTCCCAATCTCTTTACTTTGTTTTTGTCTTGCTTAGTTTTATTTACTACTTTATTTGCTGCACTAAATCAAAATACAAAAAAATTAGTTGCTAGTTTTACTTTATTTGCTATCTTGTTTGCTATATCAAAAACACAAAAAAATTAGTTACTTGCATTTACTTTATCTAGTTTGCTTTATTTACTACTACTAAAATGAGTAATCCTGAAGTTGAAGTTCGTACGTTTAAGCAACGAGGGGGAGAATGTTTAAGAGATGCTTGGTATAGAATTAGTGATGCCCATAATAGGTCCACTAAGAAACACTCCACCACTATCTTACTCCGGAATTTTTATGTTGGTATCTCTAGCTGGAATAGGTATGTTCTTGATAGTCTCGCAAAAGGTAACTTCCTAAGTACTCCTGCATTAGAAGCTAGCTGCATTATTGAGAGTCTATTTGGAATACCTCCTGTTGATGAAGTTAAAACTGAAATCTCTCTTGAAGATGTTATGAAAAAATTGGGAACCTTAGAGAAAAATTTTCCAAGTATTGAAGCTAAATTGGAAATGTTACTTGATAAAACTGATGAACTTGATAAATCCTTAGGAGGAATTGATGAAAGAATTAGTGTCCTAGGAACTTGTGCTGTCCATGATGATCAAAGCAATAGGATTGACGAACTTGAAAAAGCTATGGGAACCTTGGGTTCAACATTTTCTTCTCTTAAATATAAGGAGAAAGCTTATGTGGGTAAGGAGCAAAAGTTTATGTATGTCTCTAAAGCGCCTAAACCAAAAAAGTATTATTATAGGCCTAAAATTGACAAAGCCCTTAGTGCCACTACGGATGGGGGAGCTCATAATAATGATGTACCACCCTTCGATAATACTTGATACACACTTTCTGCGCCTAGCTGAAAGGCGTTAAAGAAAAGCGCTTATGGGAGACAACCCATGTTTTTACCTACAGTACTTTGTTTTTATTTTGTGTCTTGGAAGTTGTTTACTACTGTAGCAACCTCTCCTTATCTTAGTTTAGTGTTTTGTTGTGCCAAGTAAAGTCGTTGATAGAAAAGTTCATACTAGATTTGGATTACTGCGCAGAAACAGATTTCTTTGCTGTCACGAATCTAGGCTGTTTTCTCTATAGGTAACTCAGAAAATTATGCCAATTTACGTGAGTAATCCTCATATATGTACGCAACTTTCATTCAATTTGAGCATTTTCATTTGAGCAAGTCTGGTGCCTTGATAAAATTCGTCAATACGAACTGTTCTGTTTTGACAGATTCTGCATTTTATTTCGCATTGCCTCTTTTGCTATGTTGGATGAATTTCTTTGATCCATGAATGTCCAGTAGCTTTATGCAATGTCCAGAAGTGTTAAGAATGATTATGTCACCTCTGAACATGTTAATTTTTATTGTCACTAACCCTCTAATGAGTTGTTCTAAGTTTGGTGTGGAGGAAGTTTTCAAGGATCAAGAGAGGAGTATGATGCAACATGATCAAGGAGAGTGAAAGCTCTAAGCTTGGGGGTTCACCCCTGCATATTCTAAGAAGACTCAAGCGTCTAAGCTTGGGGATGCCCAAGGCATCCCCTTCTTCATCGACAACATTATCAGGTTCCTCCCCTGAAACTATATTTTTATTCCATCACATCTTATGTGCTTTTCTTGGAGCGTCGGTTTGTTTTTGTTTTTTTGTTTTGTTTGAATAAAATGGATCCTAGCATTCACTTTATGGGAGAGAGACACGCTCCGCTGTAGCATATGGACAAGTATGTCCTTAGGCTCTACTCATAGTATTCATGGCGAAGTTTCTTCTTCGTTAAATTGTTATATGGTTGGAATTGGAAAATGATACATGTAGTAATTGCTATAATGTCTTGGGTAATGTGATACTTGGCAATTGTTGTGCTCATGTTTAAGCTCTTTCATCATATGCTTTGCACCCATTAATGAAGAAATACATAGAGCACGCTAAAATTTGGTTTGCATATTTGGTCTCTCTAAGGTCTAGATAATTTCTAGTATTGAGTTTGAACAACAAGGAAGACGGTGTAGAGTCTTATAATGTTTTCAATATGTCTTTTATGTGAGTTTTGCTGCACCGGTTCATCCTTGTGTTTGTTTCAAATAACCTTGCTAGCCTAAACCTTGTATCGAGAGGGAATACTTCTCATGCATCCAAAATCCTTGAGCCAACCACTATGCCATTTGTGTCCACCATATCTACCTACTACATGGTATTTTCCGCCATTCCAAAGTAAATTGCTTGAGTGCTACCTTTAAAATTCCATCATTCACCTTTGCAATATATAGCTCATGGGACAAATAGCTTAAAAACTATTGTGGTATTGAATATGTACTTATGCACTTTATCTCTTATTAAGTTGCTTGTTGTGCGATAACCATGTTCACTGGGGACGCCATCAACTACTCTTTGTTGAATTTCATGTGAGTTGCTATGCATGTCCGTCTTGTCCGAAGTAAGAGAGATCTACCACCTTATGGTTAAGCATGCATATTGTTAGAGAAGAACATTGGGCCGCTAACTAAAGCCATGATCCATGGTGGAAGTTTCAGTTTTGGACAATATCCTCAATCTCATATGAGAAAATTATTAATTGTTGTTACATGCTTATGCATAAAAGAGGAGTCCATTATCTGTTGTCTATGTTGTCCCGGTATGGATGTCTAAGTTGAGAATAATCAATAGCGAGAAATCCAATGCGAGCTTTTTCCTTAGACCTTTGTACAGGCAGCAGAGAGGTACCCCTTTGTGACACTTGGTTAAAACATGTGCATTGTGATGATCCGGTAGTCCAAGCTAATTAGGACAAGGTGCGGGCACTATTAGTATACTATGCATGAGGCTTGCAACTTATAAGATATAATTTACATGATACATATGCTTTATTACTACCGTTGACAAAATTGTTTCATGTTTTCAAAATCAAAGCTCTAGCACAAATATAGCAATCGATGCTTTTCCTCTATGGAGGACCATTCTTTTACTTTCATTGTTGAGTCAGTTCACCTATTTCTCTCCACCTCAAGAAGCAAACACTTGTGTGAACTGTGCATTGATTCCTACATACTTGCATATTGCACTTATTATATTACTCTATGTTGACAATATCCATGAGATATACATGTTATAAGTTGAAAGCAACCGCTGAAACTTAATCTTCCTTTGTGTTGCTTCAATGCTTTTACTATGAATTATTGCTTTATGAGTTAACTCTTATGTAAGACTTATTGATGCTTGTCTTGAAGTACTATTCATGAAAAGTCTTTGCTATATGATTCACTTGTTTACTCATGTCATATACATTGTTTTGATCGCTGCATTCACTACATATGCTTTACAAATAGTATGATCAAGGTTATGATGGCATGTCACTCCAGAAATTATCTTTGTTATCGTTTTACCTGCTCGGGACGATCAGAACTAAGCTTGGGGATGCTGATACGTCTCCAACGTATCGATAATCTCTTATGTTCCATGCCACATTATTGATGTTATCTACATGTTTTATGCACACTTTATGTCATATTCGTGCATTTTACTGGAACTAACCTATTAACAAGATGCCGAAGTGCCGATTGTCTGTTTTACGTTGTTTTTGGTTTCAGAAATCCTAGTAACGAAATATTCTCGGAATTGGACGAAATCAACGCCCAGGGTCCTATTTTGCCACGAAGCTTCCAGAAGACCGAAGAGGAGACGAAGTGGGGCCACGAGGTGGCCACACCCTAGGGCGGCGCGGCCCCCCCTTGGCCGCGCGGCCCTGTGGTGTGGGCCCCTCGTGCCGCCTCTTGACCTGCCCTTCCGCCTACTTAAAGCCTCCGTCGCGAAACCCCCGTGCCGAGAGCCACGATACGGAAAACCTTCCGGAGACGCCGCCGCCGCCAATCCCATCTCGGGGATTCAGGAGATCGCCTCCGGCACCCTGCCGGAGAGGGGAATCATCTCCCGGAGGACTCTACGCCGCCATGGTCACCTCCGGAGTGATGTGTGAGTAGTCTACCCCTGGACTATGGGTCCATAGCAGTAGCTAGATGGTTGTCTTCTCCCCATTGTGCTTCATTGTCGGATCTTGTGAGCTGCCTAACATGATCAAGATCATCTATCCGTAATTCTATATGTTGCGTTTGTTGGGATCCGATGAATAGAGAATACTTGTTATGTTGATTATCAAAGTTATGTCTATGTGTTGTTTATGATCTTGCATGCTCTCCGTTATTAGTAGATGCTCCGGCCAAGTTGATGCTAGTAACTCCAAGAGGGAGTATTTATGCTCGATAGTGGGTTCATGTCTCCGTGAATGCGGAGGGGTGACAAGAACCTCTAAGGTTATGGATGTGCTTGTTGCCACTAGGGATAAAACATTGGTGCTATGTTCGAGGATATAGTCACTGATTACATTACGCGCAATACTTAATGCAATTGTCTGTTGTTAGCAACTTAATACCGGAGGGGTTCGGATGATAACCTGAAGGTGGACTTTTTAGGCATAGATGCATGCTGGATAGCGGTCTATGTACTTTGTCGTAATGCCCAATTAAATCTCACTATACTCATCATAATATGTATGTGCATGGTCATGCCCTCTTTATTTGTCAATTGCCCAACTGTAATTTGTTCACCCAACATGCTCGTTTATCTTATGGGAGAGACACCTCTAGTGAACTGTGGACCCCGGTCCAATTCTCTATACTGAAATACAATCTACCGCAATATCTGTTCTACTGTTTTCTGCAAACAATCATCATCCACACTATACATCTAATCCTTTGTTACAGCAAGCCGGTGAGATTGACAACCTCACTGTTTCGTTGGGGCAAAGTACTTTGGCTGTGTTGTGCAGGTTCCACGTTGGCGCCGGAATCCCTGGTGTTGCGCCGCACTACATCCCGCCGCCATCAACCTTCAACGTGCTTCTTGGCTCCTACTGGTTCGATAAACCTTGGTTTCATACTGAGGGAAAACTTGCCGCTGTACGCATCACACCTTCCTCTTGGGGTTCCCAACGGACGCGTGTTGTACGCGTATCAGTACGGCACTCGTATCTCTCCTCATCGCAATCATGCCGACGATGTCTCCTGGCGTCCCTGTTAGCTAGACGATCCCTTTCATCGTCGCTGTTGTACCGCCGGCGCTGGTCGTACTGACTTACATATTTGTTGAGGAGATGATCAGAGAGAGGTCGTTGATACCGCACATTCTTTACTTCTCCCTCAGTGACGTAGCGTTTGCCGTCGTGCCGGAGCCGATCACGTGGAACGGCTTCCTCTTTGTCCTTGCTACGAGAGCGGCTGCCCTCGCCTTTGTCTTTACCAGAGTGGTGCCCAGGCTCGACCATGTTAATGCTCAACGAGAAACCTGGCTGGCACCCCTCGGGGTAAGCGTAGTCCACCGTGTTAACGGCGGGGAAGGGGTGTGTGTCGACTTTCATGGCGTACTGGTTGAAAATTAGACGTCCTTGTTCTATCGCCATTTGGATCTGCTGACGCCACACCCTGCAGTCGTTGGTGGTATGGGAGAACATGTTATGCCATTTGCAGTATGGCTTTCCGTTCAGCTCCTGTACCGTGGGGATTTTGAGGCCTTCGGGTAACTTCAGCTGCTTCTCCTTAAGTAAGAGGTCGAAAATTTGCTCAGCTTTAGTTACATCAAAGTCAAACCCTCTTGGAGGACCTTGTGGCTTCACCCACTTGCAGGACACGGGGCTTGCCCCCCGAGTCCATTCAGCCACTGCTACCTCCTGATCTCCCGCAGACCCTTCATCTTCCTCTGTCTCAACCAGGACTACTGCACGCTTGAATTTGTCCTGGTACAGCTCTGGGTGGCGCTGTTCATATAATGACAGTTTCTGAACCATGTGCGCCAGTGAAGGGTAGTCTGCTTGGGAAGCCATATCATTGATCGGTGATGCGAGACCCACCACCGCCAACTCGACTGCTTCCTTTTCAGTCAAACGAGACGAATAACATCGGTTCCTTACGATCCTGAAGCGCTGGATGTACTCTGACACTGTTTCCCCTCGCTTTTGTCGTACTTGGGCTAGATCGGCAATGCCAGCCTCGGAAGCTTCTGAGTGATACTGCATGTGGAATTGTTCCTCCAACTGCTTCCAAGTCCGGATCGAGTCTGGCGGCAGTGATGTGTACCACCCAAAAGCCGATCCTGTGAGGGACTGTGCAAAGAACCTCACGCGTAGTGCATCTGCAGCTGAGATCGTGCCCAGCTGCGCCAAATATCGGCTTACATGCTCGATAGAGCTGGAGCCATCTGACCCACTAAACTTGGAGAATTCAGGGAGCCGATATTTGGGCGGTAGGGGGATCAAATCATAGTCGTTGGGGTACGGCTTGGAATAGCCGATTGCCCTCCTTTTCGGCACCATGCCGAACCGGTCTCTCAAAATCGTGCTGATCTGATCCGCGGTGCTAGCTGCAGGAGTGGAGCTCTGAAGATTCGCTGGCGTGGCATACTTAGCTAGCCACGCTTGCTTCTCAAGATCTGAGCTAGCTGCAGGAGTTGAGCTCTGGACGTTCGTCGGAGTGGTATACTTAGCTAGCCACGTCTGCTTCTCAAGATCTGATCCAGAAGTTCCTCCTGCTGTTTCAGAAGTCCCTGCTGTCGCAGTCTGGTTCATGAGTGCCCAGTTACTGCTGTCTGGCACGTATGTGCACGTGTATCCGTGAGGGATCTCCTTAGGCGCCTCATACAAAAACTGGTAATCGCTAGGATCGCCACCGATCTTGTAGACGACGAATGCCGGTGTACTCGGCACCTCTGGTGCTGCCAGCGCGAACGGCAGCGGTGGTCGGCTCTGGAGTGGTAGCTCTCCTTGGTGAGTCCCTAGAGCAGGCCCTGACGGAGAGTACTGATGCCTCAAGATTTCCTGGAGCACCCGAAGAGCGATCCGCTCCAAAGTGTTCACCAGGCTCTCAGAATGGCGGTGTAGCGAATGAGCTACCATGAAATTGATCTCCTGACGCAAGGGCCTGGTGCGTTCTTCTGAAGGGGTGGACAGGTCCACTCCATCGAGCGCGCCTTCAGGTGTGAACCCTCTCCACCTGATGCCGTGCGAGCGGGTCCTGTGGAAAGAGCCGATGAGGTCGGCTTCGAGGATAGCTTTGACGTCGTCATACTTCTTCTTGAGCTCCTCGGGCAGATCCTCGTATGTTACTGGAGTACCTTCCGCCATCTCAGACGTAGATGGCGATGCAGTTGATGTCGAAGACGGTCCCACCGGGCGTGCCAGAATGTGTTGGCGTCCGAAACCCACCGGCGAGCTACGGCTGGCAACACGAAGAGCCGGGAACAACCTAGGGCTGCGGCTGGCCCTGGTCCCTCCGAGCGACGGCCCGCAAAGCTCTCGGTACGCACGTCCCGATGCTGGTGCAAGGGCGTGCCACCTAATCTATACCTGATCAGGAAGGTGATGGATTTGCTTCGCTAAGTTTCCTGCATGGCATACACGTAAACATTAAATACGAGCCTCGATCGGCTCTCATGTTGTCCCGTGAATCGGCTCAAGGAGCCGATCCACCCATGACTCGTATAGGGTTTACGATTGCATGGTGGTCCTGCTTGATCAATATGAAGCTAAAACGACCTATGACGATTTAGGGTTTTCACCACATAATCGGAACATCCTACTCGTGATTGAGCCTGGCAACCACGCACGGTGATAATAAACCGACCCTAGACAAGGCCTAAAAACCAACGTTAAGTTGATCCCCGGAACATCTTGTCTAGGGTTAGCAAACTACACCCTACGCGCTACTGGATCATTCAACCCGTTTGTAAGGCCTAACTATGCAGATATTAAACTAATCCTTGAGGAATCAAGGAGCAATCATAACGGATCGGATCTACTAAACAATGATCAAGCAAGGTGCCGCCCTTACACCTAAGAAAGGTGTAAGGACGGCTAGACGTCTAAGGGTTGCATGGACGGAATCATGTAGCACGGTAGAACAATGCTAACCCTAACACATCTATGATAACTACGTTGCTCGCCATCAAAAAGGCTTCAGTACGAGCAACGCATGAACAACGAATAAACGTATACTCGCCTAGATCGCAAGATGCGATCTAGGCAGCATGATGCTTACCCGGAAGAAACCCTCGAAACAAGGGGTCGGCGATGCGCCAAGATTGGTTTGTGATGAACGTGATTGTTGTTTTTCTCAATAACCCTAGATACATATTTATAGTCCGCGGACTTTCTAACGTGGGAATAATCCCAACCGTGCACGAGCCAAACTCTAACTAACCAACACGTATCCTACTATATTTACAGATACAAGGGCAAACTGCCCAAACTTCGTGTACAAGGCCGGTTCACGTATTTCTTCCATGTATATTCTTCAAGCCCAATCTTGATCGCGGCCCACCTCTAATCCGGTCAAATTCTGGTGATAACAGTACCTAGATGCTTATACGAATGTTTGTGCTTATCTAAGCATTGAGATTCTCATCCTCCAACTTCTTTTCATTACATCTTAATTAGATCCTTAATTAATCAGCTGAACTTTGCACATCACCGCGGGTAAAACAACAAAGGTGAAAGATTTGTACTGTAATGTTTAGCCCTGTTGCAGTTACATACGAATTGAAGAGCATGCCTTGGAGAGACGAGGATCCAAGGACTCGGAAAGATGACTGAAAAATCAAAGAGAAGTTGTGGAATTCCTCCTTTTCATCATGTCATGGATATACAATATAGATGACTCTAAGGTTGTTATCCATCGTGCATGTCACCCGTTGTCTCCTTTTACCATATATATATGAGTGAATTTCAATATTCCATATTGGCCTTATCGCCGCTTGTCCACACCTTCCGTACCCTGCAGTTGCTTCTACGAATGTTCGTAGTCATCAGGTATGGTATTGAGATTCTCTGATGCCGAAAAGGCAGGCAGCAGCTACTACAAAAGAATCTGCCCAGCAGCCATGCAAGCATGCGCCTGCAGGTATAATATACGTACTTTCTCAAAAGCAACTCATAGTCTAGCATGTTTGTCACTTTTCAAAAGAAAAGTTTAAGCAGCTAGCGCACTAGGGCATACTCGATTGTTTTCAAAAGAGAGATGATGATTTTGCTCACCAACATATTGGCTTGAATAAGAGAGCCGCCGCCTCTTGGCAGGGTGTAGGGCCGCGGGGGTATGCCTGTAGTACCCATATGCACACAAGGATTTAAGTTTTGGTGCTCACATTTGCTCATGTATCGACACACTCGGGTAGAATTTTAGCGGGTTTGGTGACTTGATCTGAATTTCAGCGAGATCGCGTTGAAACCTATGATCCATATAGAAAGGGGCGAATTTACAAGGTAGGCTTCGACAGGCTTGTGCCTACCCACCATTTTTGGAAAGAAACCCTCAAATTTGTATGCCTCAACCATGCGCAAAGAACTATTAAGCTAAACCGAATCCCTTAAAAAGCTAAACCTTATGTGCGCGGTAGGTGTGTGATCAATTAATTGTGCATTGTAGATTGCACTGTTTTCCTTTTGAAACTATATTTTTGTTTGTTTTTAGAGTCTAGTTTATGTTTTCATATAGATTCACCACTGCGTACAGTTTTTTGTCGACCATTCATCTTAACTTCCTAACTCTAGCCGTCCATTACTCTGTCCTAACCTCACGAAGAACTTAATTTGAAATCATTTGGACTCTTGAACTTACTGTTTTGAAATTCACAACCGCAATTTCCTCTTCCAAAACAATAGCTATCTCATTTTCTTAATTCCGACGAGTTAATTTGAGATTCAACGAGCGAATACATGGAGCGGAGGAAGCGAGGTAATCAACGAGTTAATTACGGCTAAGGTCAGATCAACTATTGCTAGAGACACCTGCTGGACAGGGGAAGAAATCGAATATGGGAAATGCAAATGGGATTTGGATGGATCGAGCCGAAGAGAGGCAGGGTTTGTAAGTATGAACTTAGCCGTCCGATCTCAATCCAATGGTGCAAAACGAATATACTTTGGTTAGTTGAATTCAAATTAGTCAACTATTAATCAATTAGATTAGACTCTCCCCGAAGAGAGGCACTAACCAATTGCTAGCTACCTAGGTGCTGGATAATCTCATGGTCAAACCGGGATATAGATCCGGAAACAAATATCGCAGCTCCCATGCGGAGTGTGTGGTGAGTCATGGTGCTTGAACCCAAAAGAGCACTAGGGACGAAGCAACACATGCATGTGGTAGTGCAGCCATGATTGGCTTTTGAGTTGGTTAACCATTTCTGAACCACGTAAGTACACTATAGCTACGTGTTGGCAGGACCCCAGGAGGAGTACCATGCATGTCCATCTTAGGTGTCGATAACTGGAAATAGATCTTTCTAGGGTAGCTAGCTAAGTTGTTGCATGCATTTCCAGATTGACCAGCGCCGCATGCAGCCACATGCATGTATGCACACGTGCACAAATCGAATAAGAAGTTGAGAACACACCTGTCCCTGTTTCTCTTTCTTTTGTGTACGTGCCCACGTCGTCTTGCAAAGATCAGATCATCCAAGGGGGCATCCCCTGCTAAAAAATACCGCAAAACGTCAGTTCAGAAACAGATATGATAATAATATGAGTTAATTAAAGAAAAAATTCCGCTGAGCAGTCAGTAGCAGTACCATATAACTCCCATATAATACAAGAAGTCCGAAAATTGCCTTCATCGACAACATTTGATTTTGTAATATTATTTTTAATTTCTCGAGTTCAAGAAATAATGCACCAATTCATTTTTTTCAGAAATGATAAGCCGACTGATTCATTTTTTTTCTTTCAGAAATAAATAATACGGCCACGCTTTAGGCTGAGGCTCGAGAGAAAGGTGCCTTTCTCTCTGGCCCCAAGCGATAGTTTGCTGCACCAACATGGCCAAAGGGACCTTTCCCTCCAGTCTCAACAGGAAGGTCACTTATCACACTTTTAGTGTAGTTAACTTTTGTGTTGTATATTATTTTGTTGTGTTACTGTTCCATCTTAAAACAAAGAATCATTTATATTATTGCACTACTGAGTAGTTAAGCACTTAATCTTGATCCAAAAGTTGGAAGATAAGATTCAATATTGGCACCAAACCACTTACTATATGAATATACATGTAAAACATACATGTATTAACTATCAAGATATCAAACTAGAATTCAATCTCTTGGCTGGAAAAAACCAACTGTCTTCAACATGTGTCATGTGGTCATTAATACAATATTGAAAACCTAACTGATGCTATGACATATTTACTTATTTAAATTCATGCTTTGTTGACACTAGCAAAGTTAGATCTTCTCACAGAGTTTTCTCGACCGATTATCAGGCGGGATCAACTTTCAGTGGTTTTCTCGCCCGCCTCGTGGTAGATCTGGGCCATTTTACGAGGCGTTCGTATAGATACCATGACTGTCTTAGCTAGTTCTGATGGAGAGTATCACACTAAACTCGATATTAAGAACAAAGCAGATGGTTTCATTTAGAGTCTGGTTGTTGTGTATGGTGTCGCTCAAGATGTTTTTAAGGCTGACTTTTTAAGAGAGTTGGTAAATCTTGCAAAAGATAATCCTCATCCGATCTTGATCGGAGGAGATTTTAATTTGCTTCGATTCCCTCATGAGAAAAGCAAATGCCATTTTGATAGACATTGGCATTTCCTGTTTAATGTTGTCATCGATAGCTTAGACTTGAAAGAGGTGTTTATGTCTGGTCGACAATTTACTTGGGCCAACAGCTTGCCTGAACCCACGTACGAGAAACTAGATCACGTGTTGATGGATATTGATTGGGAAGATAAATATCCTATGGTATCCGTCCGTGCACTAGAACGTATTGAAAAATTGTCTGACCATGCTCATATCCTCCTAACTACTGGGAATCCCCGACCTCTTTGTAAACGGCCGTTCAAGTTTGAACTTGGCTGGCTACATCGAGAGGGGTTCCATGAGATGGTTAAGACAGTGTGCAGACCGCTGTCTCCGCAGGAGATTGAACTCAAGAATCAGTCAAATACGCAGATAGCGAGTCTTCTTCGAGAAGAGAAGCTTAAATGGTATCAGCGTTCTAAGGCCCAATTCATTTTGGAAGGAGACTCAAATACGCGATATTTCCATGGCTTGGCCAATGGGAGAAATCGGAAAAAACGTATTCATTCTCTCATACAAGATGAATGGCTGATTGAAGGCCATGAGCAACTTAAATCCTACATTACAAATTGTTATAAAGGTCTGTTTGGTCCTCCGGAGGAAAGTTCTTTTTTCTTTAAATGAGGACTTAGCGGATGACATACCCCAAGTATCTATGGAAGAAAATGGCCTACTGACCGCACCTTATTCTGAGGAAGAGGTTCAGAAGGCAATCTTCCAAATGGAATGCAACAAAGCACCGGGTCCAGATGGTTTTCCAGCGGAGTTTTATCAAACTTTCTGGGATACTATTAAATTGGACCTTCTAGATTTGTTCAGTGCCCTGCACATAGGACAACTAAATTATTCCGTCTAAATTTTGGTGAAGTAATTATGTTACTGAAAGTTAATGAGGCTGAAAGGATTCAACAATATAGACCTATTTGCCTTTTAAACGTAAGTTTCAAAGATTTTCACGAAAGTGGCCACCATTAGACTTAATACGGTTGTGGATCATGTTGTTCAGCCTTCACAGACCGCTTTCATGCAAGGAAGGAATATCCTGGATGGAGTGGCGGTTCTGCATGAGACGGTACATGAGATGCATACTAAGAAATTACATGGGGTTATCTTAAAATTAGATTTTGAAAAGGCGTACGATAAGGTCAAGTGGTCTTTCCTACAACAGACTCTTAGGATGAAAGGTTTTTCTCCAGAGTGGCATGCTCTGATCAATGATTTTGTGTATGGAGGAAGTGTGGCAATCCGGGTTAATGATGATACCGGACACTACTTCCAAACACGAAAAGGATTACGCCAAGGGGATCCGTTATCACCAATGTTATTTAACATTGCAGCGGATATGCTGGCTATCCTGATAGAGCGTGCCAAGTCTGATGGTCAGATTGAAGGGGTGATACCACATCTGGTTGATGGTGGTTTATAAATCCTTCAATATACTGATGATACAATTCTGTTTATGGATCATGATCTTGAAAAAGCTCGAAACCTCAAATTAATTTTGGCGGCTTTCGAGCAGTTGTCGGGATTAAAAATCAATTTCCATAAAAGTGAATTGTTCTGTTTCGACGATGCCCAAAATGATACGGCTCTATATGCAGAGCTGTTCGGTTGCGGGCAAGGCCAATTTCCTATTCGCTATTTGGGGATCCCTATTCATTATAGGAGACTCACAATCGCTGAATGGAAAATAGTGGAGCAATGATTACAAAAACGCCTTAGCAGCTGGAAAGGTAAATTGTTGTCCCTAGAAGGAAGATTGGTACTCATTAATTTGGTACTCACTAATATGGTACTGTATATGCTATTTTCTTCCTCATACCAAAAGGAATCCTGTATAAACTCGATTATTATTGATCCAGATTCTTTTGGCAAGGGGACAGCGAGAAAAAAAAATATCGACTGATTAAATGGAGTATAGTTTGTAGTCCCAAAGATCAAGGAGGGCTTGGAGTTCATGACTTGGAAGTCAAGAATTTAGCCCTGCTATGTAAATGGATGTTCAAGCTTCTTACCGAAGATGGGATATGGCAAACTATTCTTAGGAGAAAGTATATCGGCTCGAAGACCCTATCCCAAGTGGTTTGGAAACCTGGGGATTCGCACTTCTGGGCTGGTCTTATGGCGACAAAAAATGTATTTTTTCTCCATGGTGCTTTCTCGATCAAGAATGGAGCACAGATACGGTTAGACAATGCACCTTTATGTGAACAGTATCCTACCTTGTATAGTATTGTGCGTCGCAAAGGTGATACCATTGCCACCGTAATGGCTACCTCACCCCCCAAATGTGACGTTCAGACGGATCTTGCTTGAGCAAAGGCTATTGGCATGGAATTCCCTGATCCACCGGCTAGGAGATATACAACTATCGGCTGAACCGGACGAATTTAGATGGAATCTTCATGTAGATGGCACTTTCTCGGTAAAATCATTGTACAATGCGATCCTTCATTCTGACATACCAGTTGATAATAATAAGAAAATTTAGAAGATGAAAATACCGCTAAAAATAAAAATATTTGGATGGTATCTTCGTCGGGGGGTTATCCTCACCAAGGACAATTTTGTTAAGCGAAACTGGCATAAAAGTACTCGGTGTGTTTTCTGTCAACATGACGAAACTATTAAACACCTCTTCTTCCAGTGTCGTTTTACGAAATCTATATGGTCAATCATCCAAATAGCGTCTAGCCTGTATCCTCCGACTAGTGTGGCCAATGTCTTTGGCAATTGGCTTCATGGTATCGATCCAAGGTTTAAGTTGCTTCTTAGGGTGGGGGCGCTTGCAGTTATCTGAGCGCTTTGGCTAAGTAGAAATGACAAAAAAATTAACGACAAAAATTTCTCTATTTTGCAGGTCGTCTACAGATGTACAAGTATTCTCTGTTTGTGGTTACTCTTCAGCGAGTGGAGAACCGAGACCTGTTTACGGAGATTTGTACACGGTTGGAGGCTACGGCGAGGGATACTTTTTCCCTACATGGATGACAGCATAGTCTACGGATTGAAACTCCACCCACACCTTAGGCAGTCTTATGATTCATCGCTTCGATATGTAATTCGCCTAGTTTTTTATTTTCAGACCTTTTGACTCGAGACTTATAAACGGTTGTGTGCATCCTGGTTATGCAGAGGCTGTGTGTAATTGCTTTTCAAAGTAATAAAGCATCCATTATCGAAAAAGCAAAGTTAAGATCAACATAACACATAATCTCTCCATCCAAAAACAAGAATACAAGCCATTAAATTACACATGGTAATAGTTACGATTAACATAATAAATACAAGCAATTAAATTACACATGGTAACAGTTTATACTATTTGGAGGCGCATCTCACAAATATCTTTTTTTTTTCGAAATGGGGAAAATATCGCCCCAGCTTCTGCATCCAAAGGATACACACGGCTTTTTTTATTAGATTATTCACGAAACCTTACAAGAAAAATTACAAAAGATCAAACTCGAAGCAACCTTACTATACTATACCTACGGTGGGATGAAGAGGGTGACAATACACCAACTCAAATCATCCAAAACTAAATGCCTTCTCAGACCGCCCAATAGCAGGTGAGAAACACATCCGATCAAGCAGACTCTCAGCGCACGCCAACGCACACGCCACAGGAGTTGCTCCCGCCATCTTCCTCGACTCCATCTTCAAGAGAGATCAACGCATTAACCTTGCAAGACCTGCCGTCGATGCCACCATGACGCCAAACGGCTCCACCCTCCTGCACGTATACATCATCCCGGCACCATGCCACTGAGACTCAGCGCCAACAATGTGGTAGATGAACACCACTCCACCGAAGTCCGCCAACATCCAGCATCTGCTCCAAAAACGATGCCCCAAGAGGTAGAACGACGCAGGACGCGCCGCCATTCTCCGATCCGGGAGACCCGGACCTAGGGTTTCCCCCAGAGCAGCACGAGTGAGAAATCGCAGACTGCGTCGACGATGCCTTCAAGAAGGTTGCGGCGCGACACGTCGCCATCGTCCGGAACACGGTTTTCACCGGCAGCCGCGCATCCCCAACTCGCCGAGTGTAGTGCCAAGACGGTCAAAGATGACGCCTTCGACAAGGTAACGACGTCGACCGACGCCGCCATCATCCGCCAAGGCCGAGGTCGAGGCTCAGTTTTCACCGGCCGCCATGACACCCTGGACTAGATCACCATCGCCGGAAACCTGTGTGAGATCCCATGATCCCCCACACAGGACTACCAGCCTGGCCGACCACCTCCGACGAAGAAGAAGGCCGCCTCCTCCATCGAACCCGAGGTTGCTGCCCGGGAGTCCTCGAACCGCGGGAGAAACCCAAGGTCACCACTCCGCACCGGCGAGAAGCGGAGGGGATGGCGCAAACCGTCCCACCACCAGCCACCACCGGTGTGCCACCGACGGGAGGCAGGGGAGGCCGTAGCACTCTGGCCACCGCCGCCCCTTCTTCCTCCGACCGCCGCCGCCCCGCCATCACACGGGATGGAGGAGGTCTACCGCCGCCGCCGTCGAGGGGATGACCCAGCCGCCGTCCCATCCACGTCAAGAGGGAAAGCCCCCGCCGCTGCCACGCCCCGAGGTCTTTGCCCCGGCGGCGCTGCCGGCGGCGGCGGGAGGAGGAGGGTTGGGGTTGGGGTTGGGGGCGGCTAGGGTTGGGAGGGGTTGGGGGAGACTCTAGCTTCTGTTCCCAATACTATACATAGTGTTGCATACTGACATGCTTATTAAGTGGACGCAAATAAATATCACTTGATTAAAGAAAAAATCCACGTTCATATCGTTTAAGCTTATTGTGTCGGGTTAACCCGACAAGAAAGCAATCAGAGAAAGAAAACTTTCTTCCTAAGTTGGAGAGAAATGTACCTTACCTTCCTCTCCAGCCCAGAGCGATAGGTCCTTGCGCCCATGTTGGATCATCCGTGCAGCAGCGGCGATTTACACAAAAATAACCCTTTGCTGAAAAAAAAACGCACAAAATGACCTTCCGGACAAACTATTTCACGCCTCTAACCCTTTTGTGTGGCGCCCTTCGCAAGGGCGCCACACCTGTCTATGTGGCGCCCGTGGGAGCGGCGCCACACATTGTCGGCAGACAAGCTCGAGCCGCCACGTATGACAGAATGTGTGGCGCCCTTGCGAAGGGAGCCACACAGAAGGGTGTGGCGCCCTTGCGAAGGGAGCCACATAGAAGGGTGTGGCGCCCTTGCGAAGGGAGCCACACAAAAGGGTTAGAAACGTGAAATAGTTTGGCTGGAGGATCATTTTATGTTATTCTTACCCAAAAGGGTTATTTCTGTGTAAATCGCCTGCAGCAGCCTTTCTCCCTAGGACTAGGTTAGAGATAAAGGTACATTTCTCACTAGCCTAGAGCGTGTTTTTATTATTTTTGAGAACTGAATCAGTGTATTTATTTTTGAAATTCAAGAATTAGAAAATGATACTCCCTTTGATTTAAATTAATTGTCACGGATTTAAGTAAATGCTGCATAGATCTGTTTAGGTTCATTGAACTTGCAACAACTAATTTGAATCACATGTAATATTAAAAATATAGACATACATAAGGCGCGTGAGTATAGCTTATGGTAAATTGATAACAACTTAACCGGCGACCGATCAACGACTTCGCCCGTGTGTGCTGATGAATTCTGGGAACACAAAAAGATGGTTGAACCTGCCTGCTGATGCCATGCATCGCTGTTGGGGCCAGGGGCATCGGCGTATGATTTTGAGATGGGTGTCAAGCTCGATGATGTTGGTGTTGTGGGAGTCAACTTGAACGCATCTACCATCGTCACCATGTCAGGGTCGCTGTCGAGCAGCACCTGTAGAGGAGCCGACGAAATCAGGTCAGTAGAGGCGGCATCGGTAAAATGTGGAATTGAAAGTTTCATGTTTGTCAATATCTTCCTACCTTTTTTCCAAGCGTGATGGTACATCAACAGTTGACGCAGACGGGCCTACCCTATTCCTAGCTTGGAATTTGTGATAGCCTAAATTCCCTCAAACGGTTAAACCTTTTCACCCCTACGCAGGTGTGAGATGTTACATCCTTTTTATGCATCTTGGACTTGATCCCAGTGATATTATTCTTTAGGAAGAGTATTTGAGATAGAATCTCGTCACCTCACCTCTAAAACCTGCAGATCTTCAGCGGCTTGATTTAGAGGATCGAGAACAACACCAACATCTTTGGAAACTGCCATAATAACCGAAGGAGCATCAAGCAAGAGGGCGTAAAGTTAGAAGCTAGTTATATTTATCAATTCATCTTCGGTAGGCATGAGCTAGCTAAATGCAAATAGCATGTCCTCTACGTGACACAAAATTTGTGATTTTGTGCTCTGGGCATTCATGTAATCGATGTGAGATGAACCTGGTGATGTTGGTTTTACTTCGGCTCGCATTTTCTCTTTAAGGAAAGGACATTAGCAGCTAGGTTTCCTTTTCATGTGTTTTGTACACAAATAAGTTTTGTGTCGGCCAGGTGCATCTTTTTTATGTAGAAATCGAAAAGTCGCTGAAATTTTCTTTAAAAAAGGCAAGTAAATTCTTTTGTTTTGTTTAAAGGTGACATAGCCTCTGAGCTACCTAAGGATCAAACTGATAAAAACAATGTGATTCTCAGTTATTGATCTGCCGTAGGACTAGTGAGTTCATTTCACTGCCACCTGCCAAGTGTCTTATAAAGAGCAAGACTACACCCAAGGAAAATATTTTTTTTTTGAAGGAATCACAGTATATATTAAGCAGACAGGCCGCCTCATTAAAAACCTCCCAGCCCCCTTCGGTACCCTGGGAGGAAAAGAGTGCGTCTGAAACCTGTCGCTTCCACAAAGTTAGGTTACATCGTTTGCAACAATCTCCGCCACACAGGGCGGTGCTGCATTACATAGCGAATCACTCGCACCAGACTTCCCTAAAGAAGCCAGACTATGAGCTGCAGCATTGCCTAAACGACCTACTTTCACTACTGTGATACCACCGTAGACGTGCAGAATGTCCTGAGCCTGCATGTATAGGTTCCAACATTCAGATCTATCTCTGTCTTTTGCATTCAAAACCTGGACGGCTCGAAGGCAATCAGTCTCCAAAATACCTTGACCTGCAAAATATTGGATTAGATGACCCAGGCCCTCCAGACAAGCTAGGACCTCAGCCTCCTCCGCACTAGCACATGAAGCAACATGTTTCCATTCAGTTCGTAGAACTCGGCCATGGAAATCTCTTGCAATGATACCAATCCCAGTCCGCTTTGAAGTTGGGTTCCAGCCCGCATCAACATTCACCTTGATATGCCCTTCTTCTGGCGGTGACCACTCGGAAGCAGTGACCCGCCCCTCAGAACATGGTTTGGGCATCTCCGCACTTGCCTTCCCCTTCAGGTCAGAAGAGCTCACCGAAGTATGAGCATACATTCTGAAGGAATCAATATAGCTACAGAGGTACGGGACAGAGGCGGCCACTGATGCTTTGCCGTCTCCATGCACTAAATTATTACGATGATGCCAGACTCTCCAGAGGAGAAATATCACATAATCCCTGTTCCTTGCCGGGGTCTGATCAAGGAGGCGAAGTATCCACTCCCTACCAGATTGGAGAAAGACCTCCTCGCTCGGCATGGGCCAAAAAACGGCGCATTTCCTCGCGGAGAACGCGCGCAATAGTGCATGTGACCAGGGCGTGGTGGGAATCCTCGTTGCCCCGCCCACATATGATACAAACCGGATCAACCTTGGACATACGTCGATGCAAAGCTTCACGGACATCAAGGGTATTTGTCGCTGCCTTCCAAGCAAAGATGCGCATTTTAGGGGGCACGCAAGCCTTCCAGACTAAATCCCAAATCTTCATGTCTCCTCCTGGTTCTGAACTGGACTGTCCTGGACTCATCGAATCGAGAGCAGGCTGCAGCCCCAGCTGGTAAGCAGATCTAACAGTGAACTGACCGCTCTTTTCTGGCATCCAGGCGACGAAATCCTCCGACGCCCTAGTGGATATTCTAATTGATAGAATTGTTGCCACATCCAAGGGATGGCACGTCTGCCTGACAATTCCTTCATCCCATGTCCTAGTGATAGGATCTATTAAGTCCGAGACCCATCTGCGCCTCATACCACGAACGGCTGTCACCTTAGGTGCGTCCCGTCTCGGTAGCCAATTATCTCTAAACAGACGAACACTAGTCCCAGAGCCAATTCTCCATATGATCCCCTTTTTCAGTAGTTCCAGGCCGTACACTATCCCCTGCCAAGATGGCGAGGTATTCTGAATAAATGTTGTATCCAGAAGGTTAGCTGATGGGTAATAGCGTGCCTTCAGTAGTTGAGCACATAAGCTGTCAGGAAACTGAAGCAGTCGCCACGCCTGCCTTGCCAAAAGTGCTTGATTAAAAAATTTCAAATCACGGAAACCTACGCCACCCTGGTATTTCGGTCTTGCCAGGCGATCCCATGACATCCAGTGCAATTTCTTCCTATTCTCTTCATCCCCCCACCAGAAATCTCGCACCATTTTAGTCAAATCCTCTAGCAGACCCGCTGGGAATTTGAAAACACTCATAGCATATGTGGGGAGCGATTGCAGGATCGACTTGATTAAGGTTTCTTTTGCAGCCGAGGACATATACTTCTCAGCCCAATCAGTAGCTCTTTTCCTGAACCTCTCCTTTGTTGGTTTAAACTTCCCACTCCTCATGCACCCCTCTGGAATGGGCAAGCCCAAATATTTTTCCTCAAAACTGACTGTTTCATATTGGAGAATATTCTTTATATCTTGTTGCACGTCATCTGGGCAGCCATCGCCATACATGATAGAGCATTTCCCAAGACTAACAAGCTGGCCTGTACTCTTCTCATAGCTATTCAAGATGCTTTTAACCACTGAGGCCTGCTCCACCGACCCTTGGAAAAACATCAAGCAGTCGTCTGCAAACAAAAGATGAGATATGCCCGGAGCTCTTCTACAGATATGCAATTCCCTTAGTGTTCCTTCTTGAACCTTTCTTTTAATTAAACAAGATAGACCATCAGCCACAAAGAGAAATAAATAAGGCGACAACGGATCACCTTGGCGCAGCCCACGAGTAGGAGTGAAGGAGTCCAACAGATGACCATTGAAGCGAACCGAAGAACGAACAGTGGTGACACACGCCATAATCCACCGTATCCATTGACTATGAAAGCCCAGTTTCGCAAGAACTCCCTCCAAGAATCTCCAATCCACGCGGTCATATGCCTTAGCCATATCCAGCTTGTACGCACAATACCTCGATCTCGCCGTGGAGCCGGTTTGAATTGAGTGAATACATTCAAAAGCCATCAACACATTATCAGTTATCATTCTGCCAGGGATGAACGCACTCTGCGTTGGTGAGATAATGTCCTGCAGAAGCGGCCGTAGTCTGTTCACCAAGCACTTAGACACCACTTTATAAATAACATTACATAAACTGATAGGCCGAAAGTCCTTTAGAGCTGCAGGTTCATTTGTCTTCGGAATAAGGACGATGGCCGTGTCATTAACCTCATCCGGCATGACCCCATCCAAGAAGAACCGCTGTACCGCTGCCACCACATCCTGCCGGAGTATGTCCCAATTGCGTTGCAAAAAACGTGTTGGGAAACCGTCCGGTCCTGGGGCTTTCAGAGGCCCGATCTGAAATAGGGCGTCGCTTATCTCCTTTTCAGTAAATGGTGCACATAGTTTCTCATTTGCTGCTTGGTCAATACACTCCTCATTATGGTCTACAATAATATGAGGCCGAATGTCATCATCACGTGTAAACAGCCCTTGGAAATAGTCTCTGGCAAGGTTCTCCATCTCAGCTGGATCAGACGTCCAGGAGCCATCCTCTCTCTTCAACCTTCTGATGCTATTTTTCTTGTGCCGACCAGAAGCTTTGCGGTGGAAGAATTTAGTATTGCGGTCCCCTTCTCGCAGCCAAGCAATCCGAGATCTCTGCATCCATTGTATTTCCTCTCTGTAGAGCATTTCATCCATCTCGTGAAGGAGCCTTTGCCGCTCCTCTATGCTAGCTGGGTCGGATTTCTGACTTGTCTCCTCCACTGCTTTCCGAAGGCGATCAAGTTCCTTTGGGACTGATTTAAAAAATTTGTTTTTCCAACCATATAGACTGTTCATCACCTCTCTGAGCGTAGCATTCACATCACCAAGATCATTGCATGCCACCCTTCTGGACCACGCCTCCTCCACAGCTGCGGGGAGCGACGGCTCCCTCTCCCATGCAATCTCATATCGTCTTATAGGCCTTCCGATTCTGCAGCTTGGAATCTGCTCCGCTTCGAGAAGGAGTGGACAGTGATCTGATCGCGGTGAAGTTAAATGACGAAGGCGAAAGTCTGGAAAGCGAGACGACCACGCGGGCGAAGCCACCGCTCTGTCCAGCCTTACTCTCACATTCCTGGCTCCCTTCTGTTTATTATCAAACGTCCAAGGAGCACCTACAAAACCCATATCATGCAAGTCACAATGCGATAACGCATCTCTGAAGTCAGCCATCAACCTTTCCGAACGTTTAGTCATTGAAAAGTGTTCCTCTTGCCACATAGCTTCATTAAAGTCTCCCATCATTAGCCAAGGTTCCGAAGAGAGAGGCTTTAGATCATGCATCAGTGTCCACATAAGATGACGATCTTGAGGTTTTGGTTCGCCATATACAAAAGTCCCTCTCCACATACAATCATAGGGCCCTCCACTCACATGCACATCGATATGCCTTCTGCTGAAAGAAAGGAGGTCAACTGTGATACCCTCCTGCCAGTAGAGAGCTAGGCCACCTCCTTTTCCAACTCCTTTAACATGGAAGCATCCACTCATACCAATTCTGAACCGCAAGTTTTTTACTCGCTCCTCACTTTGCCTAGTCTCGCAGAGGAAGACTAGACAGGGCCTGTATGACTGCACTAGGCAATCGAGCTCTCGAACTGTCCCCGGCGGCCCCAACCCGCGACAGTTCCAGCCTAGTAGACTCGTTGGGCCCGGCGGTCCTCCTCGCTGGAGGCCGCCGATGATGCCATAATATTTATAGAGCCACCTGTCTTCCTAACTTTTGTTCGAGAGCGAGGATCTACATATGCTGGGGGCGGTGGAGGAATTTCTTCCTCATCTGCCATACTGCTGCTTCCTGTGCCATCTTTATTAGGCTCAGGGCCATCAAAATTCAGATTTCGCTTTGCGGCCGCCTCTGCATCAGAGTTATCCTTTTCCTTGATTGGCGTCTTCAGTGGACTAGTAACAGTCTCTCCTTCTTCCTCAGCAGCATCCAAATCCGCCCCCTGGGACGACCTTTTCTCGGATCGAAAGATATCACTACCCCGGCCAGAGTCGCTCCCCTTCCACGCTCCCGCGCGTTAAATCTCCTAGGCTCTTGAATTTGCACCGAGGAACGACGGGTAGCAAGCATCCAAGAGCCATACTGCAGGTCCTTCTCCTCCCAGTCTCCGTCACCACACTCCTCATGATCATGTCCAATCAGGCCGCAATGACGACAAAAAAAGGGGAGTTTCTCGTACTTGACTAATAACATCTTTCTTCCTTCCCCTTCAATATTCAGAGAAACAAAACGTGTAAGGGGATTGCCAACCTCAATCAAGACCCTTAGCCGAACATAATTTCCTTCAAAGAAAAGCTTTGGCGACATCTGCACCTCCCTAGTCTTCCCAATCCTCCGAGCCAGATTGTCCACAATCCCAATCTTCCTGTAAAGTTCAGGTATGCCATGGATTTGAGCCCACGTATACAGACCTCCAAATTGCACTTGCTCAGGATCAACACAGCCATCATAATCTTCAATCAAAACCGCCCAGCCTCTGAAAGTCCAAGGCCCCTGCTGGACAACCTTCTTCCAATCGCCTAAGCAGAACATCTGGAAAATAAACAAATTTTCTCCCGCCTCCCTACATGCCGGATCTCGGGAC
Source organism: Lolium rigidum (assembly GCF_022539505.1). NCBI lineage: Eukaryota > Viridiplantae > Streptophyta > Magnoliopsida > Poales > Poaceae > Lolium > Lolium rigidum. Next base: position 47,149,505 of record NC_061512.1, on the reverse strand, counting down.
AGGTTCCAGATTGCCCGCATCTTAGCAAACAGAGCATCAGCGCTGAAACTGCGTGTTGTGTGGACCTTGGCAATCGCCATCCATCGAGCTTCTTTCTTGAATTCCTTCACTTGATCCGCCCCAATCGTCACATCCTCCAGTTCATCATCACGAAGCACCAGGTGCTTGAGCATATCATCAATCGCCTTCTCCTTTCCGGAAGAAGAAGACGCCGAGCCCGCCGCCGCCATCCCGTCCAAGTCCCAAACCCTGCCGCCACGCACAAGGGAAGCGGCCTGGTCCTCGAGGGCAGGAGAGTCGCGTCCCCGGGAGAACGACGCCAACGCGAGGGCGGTTGCGGTGATTTCCAATCTCACGGGGCGGAGATCGCCGCCGGAGCCTAAAACCCTAAACGAGAGGGTAAGTTAATGGCGATGGATTTAGTACACATTACACCCAAGGAAAATATGAACAGGCTATTCCTCATTTTCTTTCTCAGTGTTAGAAATATCTAATCCAAGTTTTCATGCATTATTTGTTATGATAGTGTATACCATGCATGGATTTGTTTGAATTTGATGGGAATAGGAATAGAAGGCACCGGGAATTGCCAATGAACAAAAGGTACTTTAGCATCTACATGTGTGTCTCAACAAACTTGGTGTATTTCCCTCCTATTCTAATGCTTCGGCTACTCTCCGTCAGCCACCTCCCTCTACCAATCATCAATCAATACTTACCCGGCTATACGATACGCCATGCTCTCACACCTTCTTCCTTGCTTGGCTAATGGAAAGACAAAGAAGCCAGCATCCGTAGGGAGCCTTCTTCGGCTATGGATTGGACGAGGTTGTGGTTTCTGTTGCCCAGGTGCAATCCATGACAATAGTATTGTTGGATCCGTCTTCAGCTAGCTTCTTCAGGCTCCGTTGCTGCTTGCACATGAGGGCCTCGACTACCTCAAGTTGTTCTTAGTGTTGTATCCGTTGATGTGTTTGGTTGTTCAATGCTTCATAAGTTGTTCTTAAGCACCTTTGTACCAATCGTAAAAAGCTTTATTAATTTAATGTTGACACTCATACCTTCTACTTAAAGAAAAAATCTTGCTTGACAAAAGGGGAGTGAAAGCAGACGTCGCTCCAACGGGATGTGATCTTTGGCTGGGGCTAAGACAAGCCACAGTGGAAGTATCATAAGTAGTATCATGCATGTTATGTTGGCAAAAATCTGATGTGGCACACCAATTAATAAGGTGAGAGGTGGGTGTGGTATCATAATATGATACTGTATCATATCACATAAAACTAGAAAATTTAATAGAAAATACATCATGAACACAAATTTGCATTGAGATTCTACAAAACATTAAATATGATGGTATTATGATACTATCTTAGAGGTAGTATCATAAACTAGTATCATATGCATGATACTAGTGTATGATACTTTTCATTGTGACTAGTTTTTGGGGAATAAGTGGCCACTCAATTGGAGCACTCGGCTGGTTTCGAGTGGTGCACGTACCGGGGTGTTGACTCAATAATAGGCCTTGTTGCATGGAGTCACCTGCTTTCTCAGCTCAGAATGCAAGACTGGTAATAAATATCTTATTGTTCTCGCACGTTTTAGATCTGACGTACTATTGATAATTTAGCAACAAAGTTGTAGCGTTGACAAAAAACATATTTACCTATTTATTTGTATCCAAAGAAGAAATTTAGTTTTTTTCGAAATGGGAGTGCCCGAGCCTCTGCATCAAGACGATGCACTTGGGCCTTTTCTTTACTAGATGACCCGTTGCGCTATCGCGCAAATGACATAATCAAACCAGAATTTAAACCATAAATTTTGAGATGTTTTATGGTACCCTCAAATAAATATCAGCCATCCATTTTAGTCTATCCAAAGGCCTACAACAATTCATACTACTGCTAAAAACATGAGAGGTATGATCCATACCACTGGCAAATTTCGGCACCCCAGCTAAAGAGGGTTTAGACGGGCCTGGCCCAAAAGCCGAAGAGAGTTCAACCAAGTGCTGTCCTTTGGAGAAAAAAACGTTCAAGATTATTACTCCGTTCTGATGACAGGATCATATCGTCCATCCCCTCTTAGTTGCTGCTAGGCGTCAGTTTATAGCAGTCGAGTTTTTAGCCGATTTTTAACGGAACTGATTTTGACAAAATTTCTGTTACTAATCAGCTTAAGAAAAATTATGTTTGGATTAGTGGCTCACAGCTCCTATGGTTCTTTGTCGCCCTCGCATGCGCATGGGTTCAGGCTGAAAGTCTGCCACACACCTGGACACTGGCCGTCCAGGCTTCATCAGAGCAGCCTTAGCACCCGTGTGCTCGACGACTGACCTGCAAGCGGAGCTGCCTCGGCTTGTCGCTGCTCTGCGGCCAGTCCGACGCGGCGAGCCTTGGCGCCCGGTCATCGTTGAGGAGGAGAGGTCGTTCGGCATTGGCAATAACGGCGGGAAGAGGAAGTTCGAGCTGTGGATGATCTTTCAGTGCTTCGACATGGCACCGAGCTGAGCTCCATCTTCACGTCCATGGGCGACGGCCGATGGCATCGTCGGATGGCGATGGCGGTTATTTGTTGGACTTCACCGGATTCATCGCGCTAACGGAGAGAGTAGAGTGCAGCCATGAAGCGAACCGAAAGAAGAAGAAATAGTGATGATCCTACGACTCTATGGCGCGCCACCGCAGGACTCTGCTCATACTCGCACCAACAGAAGGTCCCTGCAGGGTTCGCCTACACGACGGTGACGGTGGCGTTAGAGGCGGCGGCATGTGAATGTTAGATCGATTGCAGTCCTCCCACCTTTTTTTTGTAACTGCAACTTACAGATGTTGGGCTTGGGCCTAAACTCCGCCGTTTAATCTAAGCCGTCAATGTAAATCATACCACACCCTTTACCATGAGCCGTTAATATTAAGAATTACCACGTAATATCATCATAAAATTTTACGGCAGCAATATCAGATTGCAATGAACCAAGCAATAGAGATGTCTTAGATTTAGTAGTAAGCTACAGGATAAAACAATTTTAGGTAATCAGCTTCATCTTCTGCCAGTGTGCAACATCATCACCACCCTGGCAATAGAAGTAGTAAATATTTTGAAGGTACATTGATGTCATGAATAAAAAAGTATAGTTCATTATTTACATGAATGGCAATGAAATATTCAGAAATAATACAAATTTTTAAGCAGCAACAAAACTATATTGCAAGTAAAGCAACATTACTATATTGCAAGTAAAGTGACAATAATTTCATCATAAAACTCTATGGCAACGGTGCCAGATTACAATGAACCATGCAATATAGATGTCTTAGATTTAGTAGTAAGCTACACACTAAAACAATTTCAAGTAATCGGCAGCCGCTTCATCTTCTGCCAGTCTGTCTAGAGAGCGACATCATCACCACCCTGCCAATAGAAATTCAGAATATATCATGATTGCAAAACAATATCAGAAGTGTTCATCTAGTTCAGCTACAAATAAAGATGTGTTCAGTGCCTGGGATCTTTATTTTCTTGTACTCAAAACAGCAAATTATTATACCTCATATTACAAGCGAATAAAAGGCGACAACTATTGTATTATGCTATATAAGGAGAAACAACTCAAGAGGGATTTGCTTGAATTATGTCTACCCCATATTGCATACGACGGCTATTTAATATACCAGACTATAGCAGACTTTCCTATCTGCCATGAATCACAAGTTCCTTGCCACTTCAAACTACATCCCATGGAAGTGAAGGGCATATAATCGTCCTGAAAAAAGTACACTAAAATTTAAGAAAAACTTGCCAGAGCAGCCTGGGCAGCCGCTCGGTGTCACTGGGGGCTAGATCCACCCATGCTTGTACTCACAAAAAACCCACTAAATAGTTTGACCATTAAAATTGGTTTAAGAGCTTGACAAAAAAAGTTAACATACACATTTTGCTAAAAAAAATGAACTGCAGAAGCAATAGTAGTATTTATGTCCATAATGGCAACCAGATCGCCTACTTACTAATATTACATTGGAGTGTGAATTTTCATATGCTAAAAAACTATGTGAATCAGGACATGATCAATGAATCAATGGTGCAAAGTAATGCAAAAATATTAGAAATGCTTTAAAGCAACAAATTTTCCCATTTACAAATGTGTTAATACAGAATACTCCTGTAACCCATACCGACAGCGCAAGATTAACTCTGACTCTGAATGCTAGTATACTAAAACACGAGTGTAACTTGCTAATTATTATTATTATATACAAAATGTAATAATAGTTACACGAACTTAATCTATGGCAGTACATTGCAAGAATTCTATCATCACATATGAGCCAAATACATTGCCAGTACAGAAAATCAATGGCAGCATGTAGATGTGCTCAAAATTCAAAGAGCAAACTTCTAATACACCGATTAGCATTTCCCTAATTTTCATGCCTTAACATTAATCTGTACCTGCCTACCCTCATATGAAACTTCAGAACACTTAAAATATGATCAATCCATATGCATGGAGAACCTCACGATCGAGAAAACAACATTGCTTTCATAAAAAGGAAACAATACAATATGTTTCTTAACATGGGCCAGGAAAGAGCATTAACATGTGTAACATTTGCTTCAGAATCACAGAATGTAAAAAACTTAAGGCAAATAAAAACTTGGTCAAACTCCCTTCTCCTCCCTTCTCTAAATGAACAATTTTAGCTACGACAGTGCACAACGCGAGAGAGAGAGAGAGAGAGAGAGAGAGAGAGAGAGAAGGGAGGGGATCGACATGCCTGACCTGGTCGTCGCTTGTGGACAGCGCTACATCGCTAACCGGCACCGTTCGCCACAACAAGAATTGAAAGGATTTTGATATTTAGTAAGAAATGCTCCCTTGAGTAAGAATTTCTTTTGTTGAGATGGTGGTCACCTCTTTCTTCCAAATCACCTTCCTGTGACTCTTCTCTTTGCTCCAATCCATGTAAAAGCTGCAAAAAGAGCACCAAATTATCATCAACACCAACAATTTTAATGAGCTGAATAACATACTGGATCTAGAACAGATGAGCGAGAGCTAACTCCAATCCCTTTGCTAGCCATCGCGTGGCGGTCAGTGGGATGCTCTCACCTCTCCTAGCCCTTCCTTGACTCGGACCACTCCACCACCATTCCCTGCAGTGCAGCTGAAAAGTGAGAAACAACAGTGAATCAAACTACTCTACAAATAATGCTATGTAAGAACTGGGTGAGAGGACACGATCTGGCCTTCTCATATATGGTAGAAGCCCCATCTTCAATCCATAGAACAGAGGTCGCTGGATAATTTAACAAAGTCAGAAGTACGAAACTGGCAACATGCTCAAGTAACTGCTGGGACAAAATTTCGGACAAAAGAGAGAAGATACTTCCTAGGTTTTCTTTTTCTTATTTCAAGAAGCACTATTGTAACTTTAACCCCCAGTGAGAGATACTTTACTTATCTATGTGATTGTCAAGTATGAACAAACATCAGTTGCTATCACATGACTTCAAATTAGCAGCTTCTACAATACAAACTGACAAACCTATACAAATAGAACATCAGTAATATACGAAAATATATTGTTCTTAAATGCTCAGATTACATTACCAGCTTTATACAATAGAAGATACTATTTGAAGACATTATTTGAAAGTTGTTAAATATAAGCATGCTGTAAGTGTTACATACAAGCATGCTATTTGGAGTCTTCCATTTGAAGCTCTTAGATACAACTAACATAAGGAGAAGCATACAAAAGTAAAACACCAGGCACTTCAGTTACTTGTCAATATTGATAATTGCATATTAGAAGGCACACTCTTTCCGCGAAGGATTGGAACGTCTCAGATAGAATATGCTAGGTTATTGATTACCCTGGTAGAGTTTTTCCTCACTCAGGTGAATAACATGCTTCAACTGTGCGAACATTTAACGATGCCCAGCTCACTTTGGAAACTATTGGCTGTCACGCATATAAGGAACTGATATTTGTAGGATACAGCGGCACCCAACTTAGGGATGTATGCCTAATTTGTGCAGATGCAATAGCTAGATTAGCAATTGGAATGATGCCTTGGTAATTATTCAGTATAGCTTCTTGAGGTGAAACGCCAGTGATATCCTGAGCAAGTCTTCCAATAAAAGTAAATTCAGCCTCACCCATGTCATCCGAACCAAGTATGTGTAAACGGTACCTAGTTAGAAAATTACAGAATCAATATTGACATACTATTGCGATAGAACTAAAACACCACAGAGCATGCAAGATAATGGGCTTGGTGCCGAGTTTACTCCAGGGGTGCATGAAAGTATTGTGTCAAAGTCTCACATATTATAACTCAAATTTCAGACTCAAACGCAGTACAGTACACTGTGTCAATGCTCAATAGTGTGTATGCATGAAGCAAATGAGTGTTTGCTGAGATTGGCCAAGTGATGCCCATATTTTTTCGTCTATATGATAATTCAGATCTATTGACTTCAATAATAAAGCATGGTATTAAACAGTAAACAAATTATGTCCAGACATTACAGAATTGCATTTCTTAACTTCATTTTTAACTAATAGTATGCAGAATTATTTATTTGGATAGGCTTCATTTCTATGTTAAACAATAATGAACATCCGCATGTCATAGTAATGCGACGAAAAGCCTATCCAATATTGGGGCTTAAATTCACACACAACCGGAGAACATGTCATGTTCGAAAATACAAATCTAATACTCCCTCCGATCCATAAAATGTGGGGCTTTAGTTCAAATTTGAACTAAAAGAAGAATCACAATGACATGGGAATAGGCAATAGACCTTAGCCTACCAATCACATGGTATGCGACTGAAATGCAACTGAAACAACTAACTAAGAACAATATACTTCACACATGAATCAGAAAAGGGAGTAAACAGGGGAGTCATATAAAAATGTGAGGATGCCAAGCCATATTGTACATCCGAGTAGCACCAGTGAAATACCTTAATTCATAAGAGAACCACGTACAGCTTCCAGCTTGCTCCCTTTCTGTTTCAGGAAGCAGAGAGAGCCAATCTTAAGGGGGAAAACGAAAGGATGATTTAGATTAATCTATTTTTTATTAACATACAATTCATTTATCAACATAAAAAACATTTGAAAACTATCATCATTGTTTTTTATTAAACATATCAACTGAACCAAAATACGGGAACCTACAATTAATTTATGCATGAAACAATAGGCAGCCACCATCAAGAGCTTGATACTCATTTAATTTTGGATCAAACAAATGTCAGAGACAACAACTCAATTAAATAATGAAATTGGATTATGACCTCTGGAAATGAAATTGTGAGGCAAAAAATTGATAGTAAAGCAGTATTAACCTACAACGTCCTAAAAGTTCAAAAAATGATAGTAAAGCCGTATAAGCCTATAAAGGTATGGGAAACCTTCACAAAGAGCTGGAGAAGGGACACATTATGTATTTGAATGCTTCCATCCAAATTTAACTACAATATTACGTAACTACATAGCCCTTGGCATTATACAACAAATATATAGCTTCATTCTACACCATATTTCAATTGACAATTATAGCGCCAATATGTTGGAAAACTCTGCTAGCAGTGCAGACCCAGTGGCGACGTGAGGAGGATGAGTTCGTGGGAGTCGTAGGCAACCGTGTAAGATCTGAGTGGAGGGAGAAATTTTGTGTCTCATACCTGATGTCCTGGAGCTCGGAGTGACACCAAGGAAGATGACGATGCCGACTCTGACGCTGATGGCACCTATATCGGAGGGACAACCCCGTGACCTTCTTTGACCCCTACTTCATGTCTCTACTTCCCCCGCTGCCGCCGAAGCAGCTCCAACAACACCGGGAGGAGCTCTTCTGGCTTCCGCAGAAGCTCTTCGTCCCGTCATAGCCACAGACATAACAGGAACACAAACTGGTAACTCAATCAAATTTTCAAGAAGAATTTAGCGAGTACATGAGCTGAAAATTAGTAGCTGGATGATAATCATTATATCGTACATCAGAGAAGAAACTCCACAGAGCAATGTTTTGAAAGGTATTATCAATTGCATAGACAGAACTCATCGATTTCAAAAGTTTGCAGTACATTTTTATTAATCCCCAAGTAGCATAACTATTAACCATGACAAACACATAGTATAATAGAAATTCAATCAGCTTGTCATGGACAAATATGCAGAGAGAAGGCCAACAAATAGTTTTATTTTCATAACAAAACAAACAGTATGATAGAAATTCAATCAGCCTAATTCCATTTTGTACATGAAATGGGAGATCACTCTAGGGAACCGGAACACATACTACTGCTTTCTTTTTGAGATCAAATACCACGACATTATTTAAACACCAACACCCTCATGAACACATATTACTGCTACAGCGGGAAAACACAGGGCTGGACCAAATTATGTCATATAAACGTTCTGCAGTAACAAACCACATTACCATTTCCTTGAAGTAAGAAACTACTCGTACAACCTGAGTCCTCACCTAGCGATGGAAAGAAGCTGCATCCCTGCTCAACCCTCTTCTCTAGCTTGGAAACATCGTGTCCCTGAGGCAAGCAAACCAATATATCAAGAAAAACTGCTAACGCCATAAGCCCAAATGCAAAGGGCCACAACAAATAATTCGGACGAATACAAAATAAAGTAAATAGAACCAACCTCGTGTCGAAGACTCGCAACACACAACTCGCAATAATTCGGACGAAGTATGGTAGAGGGCGCTCCTAATCCATCCTAAACCCAATTTAAAAATAAAATAATACCAAAACTGAGTTGTGGATTTATTTTTCATGTGTTGCTAAAAATTAGGTAATCAGTAGGTTGGCAGATCATTATATTGCTAACCGAAGAGCTAAATTAAGGTACTATTTATGAGGATCTCTTGAGACGAGAAAAATTAATAAAAAGAGGAATAAATAATCTGCTTATGTAGCATGGTATTCACCAATTCGATTAGCCCAAGAAGTTTCTAAGCTAGAGCTTTGTCTGTCTGAACAAAAACAAGTACACCTGCAGTTGGTAAGAAAATATACATGCACATGGGAACTTCATTACTCCTCTTAAGTCACATTGTCTCACCTACTGACCTGCCACATCAAGGAAGAGCCAGGGTATTTGTGCCATCTTCCTGTGAAACTTCTTCGTTCCATCTTCAGTTCTTCTTTTTTACCCCTTTACTCCCCATGGTTCTGCACCCAGCAGGTGCAATATTATCACATAAAAAAGAAAAGATAGCAAATATGCTAGTATCCTGAGAAAGTATGACACAAAGGAAAACAAGAAAAGGATGCAGCGTGCAACTTTTTTCATAAACAAGCATTTGTTTGAACTTTTGCTGATGCATTTTGATGTGAAACAACAAGAATCAAGGAGCAGAATTAACTACCTGGTGTAGATGACCAGGGTAACGACAAGAATGGTGGCTGGCAAGGCATGCTATGCCCAGTTTTGCAAACCTCTATAGCCAAGCATGTAATAGAACCTAAATATCTGTCAAATACAAAAAAAAATGTAAAGGCATTTGCAATCCTATGATACATTACTGTCATATACATCCCTTAAAAAAATTAGATAGACTCAAGATACAAACTTGTTTTGTTCAATTAATTAACCATAATCAAAGGTAAAATATACCTCAATGGAAAAAGTACTTCTGAAGTATCACATAATGTTGACATGTACTCCACCTAAATAAAAATAGACATACTCATAAGGGTTCTATCTTCAAAACCTTCTAGCCGGGTTGGTTGGATGCCAACACGAGAGAGAGAGAGAGAGAGAGATGGAGGGAGAGGGAGAGGGACCTGTAGGTGGAGCAGGCAGATCGAGGAGGAGACGGGGAAGGACGGGGTGGTCGCTGCCGTGCTCAAGGCCGGGACCAGGCTGGATGAGGAGGTCGTCGCTGCCCTCCCCTCGTCCCCAATCCTCTTCCATTGCCGTGCTTTGGAGGAAGATGTAGAGGGGGAGGCGAGAGGAGGTGAGAGACGAGGAGAGAGAAAGAGAGCAAATACGGGGAGGGAGAGGCCACGAGGGCATACCTGCGGGCGAGCGCCACTTCTGCCGGTCGCCATGGAGCAGGGGACGCGCTGGTGGTGGTCGAGCTCCTCGAGCCCCTCCCGCACCAAGGACCGCCGCCGCATCCTCCTCTCCCGAGGCAGCCGCCGCAGTTGTACCCGCATACGCGGCCGGGAGGGCGAGACGGCGCGAGCTCGACCTCTGAGCCGGCGGGCCGCCGCCTCAATCCCCTCGGCGGCCGCGACGCCGGCCTCCCACCGGCGGGGCTAGCGCGCCCCCGCCTTCCACTGCCCTGTCCAGCCGCCGCCTTCCACCGCGCCGTCGCTAGGCGCGAGAGACCCTCGAGTCCCGCAGCCGAGAGGACAGGAGCCGCACGCCGCCACTCGCGCAGGACGAGGGCCCCCGCGATCTCGTCTCCTCGCGCGCGGGGAAGGGCGAGTCCGCCACCGCTGGTGCCGCACGGGTCACCGCCGTCCCTTTCCGCTCCTCCACGCGTGCCACCATGGTTGGGGAGAAGGAGAGACGAGGATTGGGGAGGAGAGGATGGACGGGATTGGGGAGTGAATCTCGATCTAGGTTTTCACCATTCCGGCAAAACGGCAGACTCACAGCACGAGCCCTCTTGCCTCTGCCACGCGACCCCACTCAAAGAAGACCCCAAATGTCATAGACTTCTCAGCACAGCGCTAACGTGAACGAGGAAGAGGTAAAATGGACGGTGGTCAATCGCTGCGGGAGGCAAAATTTACTGTCCAGCACCGATCGGACGACCAACGAAGGTTTGCCCCTTTGGATGCCCTGGTTGGCCGGGTAGTCTAGGAACATTTATAGAAGTAATTTCAACGTTTAGAGTAGAAGGAATTTTGACACAAAATACCACTTGCTCGACTGAATTTAAAAAAGATCACCTCCCACAACAATTGGCAAAAAAGACCACCTCCACGATGACGGCAGTCCACAGCCAGCCATCGCGTGGCACCTGCCGCCGATGAGTGTGGCAGCACGTTTGCTGACCAGGACCACCGTCAGCTGGTGCCATTCGGTGGTGGGCCATGCCGCCCTTGTCCGTGGTGGCAGGCTAACGCGCCTGTTGTAGCATGCCGCCGACCTGGCTCTGGAGCTCAACGAGGCCGACATCATCTGGGGCGTGGGCGTTGCGCTGTCCTCCTCGCCGGTTCAGCCGCAGAACGCTGCATCTCCACGATGTTCTTGGCACTTTTTTTTTGACGGTTAAAGACAGGAGCTCTGCCATTTCATTTCAGTAGAGGGAAAACTGTACAAGACAGAAAAACTGCCTAGGAGAGAAAACAAAAACACGGCAAGGCTACACCTTGCGGCCTAACTCAAAGGATTTGGCCTAACTGTTCTTGGCACTGGGACGCGTACAAAGAGTGTGGAGTGCAGCCTGGCCGATGTCGGCGACCTCTCCACCCCGGACCACGCCGCACTTGGCCAGCTCGTGTGCTCCTTCCCCGGCGCCAAGAACATCCGAGAGATGCCGCGTACTCCGTCTCGACCATCGAGGAGGACAACGCAGTGCCCGCGTCCCAGACGATGACGGCCTCGTCGAGCTCCAGAGCCAGGTCGGCGGCGTGCTACAGAGGGCGCGTCAGCCTGCCACCATGGGCAAGGGCAGCATGGCCCACCACATAACCACACCAGCTGACAGCGGTCATGTTCGGCAAACGTACCTCCACGCTCGACGGCGGCCTGCAGCCACACTCACCAGCGGCAGGTGCCACGCGTCGGCCGGCCGGCCTGCCGGCATGGTGGAGGTGATCTTTTTTGCCAATTGTTATGGGAGGTGGTCTTTTTTTGACAATTCAGTGGAGCAAGTGGTATTTCGTGTCAAAATTTCGTGTTTACCGGCCGGTCATCGGAATTCCTAGTTCCTCTGGTTAATGTGTACACCAGGCGAAAAATTGTAGACCGTCAAAATATATGCTGAATTAGTTAGTTCAACCTAAATTATTTGTGTTTCCTTCGATCTCCCTCACACGCCAACTCATATGTTCCGAACTTCAGATTCCTCCTCCTCAAAGAATCAGATTTGAATTTTTGTATGTTCTGAAGTTCGAAATCCCACTTTAGTTTGAGGACCAAATAAACGACTTGTAATTTCTTGTAACCACGGTTACCGGTAATCCGAGTACCCCAGGATTTTCTGTTTTCTTCTGGTGGCGAAATCCTTGATCTAGTGACAGACTTTGATGTTTTCAGATTAGTTTTAAAAAATCTGAAAAGGTTGGAAACAAGACTTTAAAACAAAATAAACCTACCTATCTCTGATTGACTTCGCAATAACAAGGAAAACTTTAACAACACTGATTAGAGGCGGAGTCCAACAAATAATCGGATCCACAACATGTTCTCTGGACTGGAAGTATGAAACTGTTTCTCCTCTATGTCCAAAATAAATTTGCCTTTGATAACATCTCCAACCGGATGGTTCTTGATCTGTATAAGTGATTTCATATAGTTAATCAAGAAACATCGGGAGACTTTCAATGGAGGAGGTTGTTTTCCATGCACAACTTCATTAGGAATATTACAAGTTTTACCATGATTGGGAATTTTAGGAGCCGTCCAAGTTAGTCAATCCAACGGTGAATAAAATAGTAGGACTGAGTAGTACTGGAAAATAAGTAGTGGAAAGTACTGGAAATACTTGTCTATTTTTAATTACCGAAGGGGTAGTTAGGTAATTTCGCGTCCTGTCTCTCTCCCTCTCTCTCTGTGACTCACTCTGTATTACGGAGTAGAAGCAGTCGCGCCGTGGAGACCGTTGCCGCCCTCTCCCCTCCCCGCGTCGCTGCCCTTGATTCCCTGCGCCCTCTTGTCCCCTCTCACCGCCACCCCTTTCTCGCCGCCCTCCCGCCTCCGCCTCGCCATCCGTCCACGTGCGCTCGCGACCGCCATCCCATTGCCCCTACAAAAATTCCCCTTTCCGGCCGCCGCTGACGCGCCGGCGTAGTCCATCCTCTTGTGCTAGTCCTGGCGATGGGAGAGGGCGCCGTGGGTACCTGGCTGGGTTGTGGGTTCCATCGTCATCTACGTGTGATGGTGCCGATCAGCAGTATGTTTTAAGAAATGCACTGTTTGGCTGATGAACCCCACAATTGTACTGATTGGCTGAATATTCAGTTCAAATCCAAAGGTCCTTGGAAACGAAAGAAATTAAACAGTGGAGCCAATTGACGGATCAGCTTAAAACAGTTCATTTTGTAGGAAGATCAAGTAGCCTTAGATATCAGAAACAAAAACATGGCCAGTTCACTAGTTATTGAAAATAGACTCATCTGCAATAGACTTAACGAATAGAATGTGACAGGGAAATTGCACGTGTTCCATGTGCAAGTGCAACCATATAACGAAAGAGCAACCTGAACTGAGTGTGCATTGACTTTTCACATAGTCTCTACTCTTGTTTCAAATGAAAAAAAAAACTCCTAATAAAAGAAGGTCAAATTGTGAAAATGACACAGAAAAGTAGAGATGTCTTTTTTTCCACGCACTGGTAGAAAAACGGTCTTTGATCGCGGTTCGCAACTGCCATTAGTCGCGGTTGCGCAACCGCGACCAATTAAGCGCGACTAAAGGCCCCCCCCCTTTAGTCGCGGTTCCTTACGAACCGCGACTAAAGGCACGTCCACGTGGCCGCCGGCAGTCCGTCGGGGGGGAGGACCTTTAGTCGCGGTTCTCCTGGCCAACCGCGACTAAAGGCCGCCGCAGGTTTAGGGTTTTAGCCCCCCCCCCCTAAACCTGGTTTCTTTTTATTGTTTTATTTCTTTTGTGTTTTATTTTAATTTTGAAGGAGTTTCACATATTCTACGGTACTACATACATGCATATGAATGTACAATTTCAAACAAATTTGAAATTAGAACCAAAGAGAATTCAAGAGGAATATACAATATATATTCAATATCGGATGACCATATACAATTTTGAACAAGTTTCCATACATAATTTAGTGCATATGAAGTTCCCCTTCTTCATCTTCTTCCATTATAACCCCTCTTTCTTCATGCTTGGTCCAACAATTATAGCTTGGCATGAAACCGTGCCGAAGCAGGTGCAGGTGAACTTCTCTTGAAGAAGAGTAACCCTTCTGATTCTTACAGTCAACACATGGACAGATAACAAAACCCTTCTACTTGTTCGCATTAGCCACTACGAGGAAATCTTTCAAACCCGTAGTGAACTCGCCGGAGAGTCGGTTACCGTACATCCATTGCCGATTCATCTGCATTATTATAATATAAAATATATAATTAACCATCATGCATTTGTTAAACTAACTAGCTACAAACAATAGAAATTAAACAATGAACTACACACATGCATATTTTATCAATGACACATATATATGAAAGGTTCAAGTTGCTAACCGTGATCGAGGAGGAAAAAATAAATGAGGAAGCTCAAGTGTGGCTCCGACACTTCATATCATGTTTGTTTCATGCTCTTGGGGCATTTCATCAAACACTTTGTGTGCATAAGAGGAGCCAAAAGCAAACCTACACCCCCTTGTGAAGTTTGTGAAGAGAAGTGGCACCAAATGGCTAAGTGCTGTAGGCTGAACGGTATATATAGAGGTGGGGCTTTAGTCGCGGTTGGCCTGGCCAACCGCGACTAAAGGCCTTCGGGCACCTTTAGTCGTGGTTGGCCTGGCCAACCGCGACTAAAGCTCCTCCCGTCCACCAGCTGGCCACCGAGCGCCCTGGGCCCAGGCCTTTGGTCGCGGTTCGCCTCCCGAACCGCGACTAAAGACTCCATTAGTCGCGGTTCCTATATTTTCGCGACTAAAGGGGCTGGACGGAAGCCTCTTTTTCTACCAGTGACGTAAGTGCATTGGCATTCAAAAATCGTACTGTCAAGCAATGTACCACCTAAATGACAGAAATGGAGAAGAGGTATATGCAGTTGAGTGCATCGACAACAACAAATCCTTACCATGCTCTCAAAATATACCGTTAACCCACCTCCAACAATTAAGTGTAGTTTACCATATGAACAATTAATCTCTAATAGTAATATCATTAGGCATTTCAAACAACATGATTATATTGTCACCCTGTTGATGACAGCCGAGGTAAAAGAACCCGTACACTATCTGATTGAATGTGACATTCTTGCGGAACATAAAATGTGTATTACAAGTCAGCTTTCCTCTAATAGCTTTGCCATCTACTTTCTGTATTATTGAAACGGATGGGTGTGTTCATCGATGAAATCCTTCGCAAACCACCGACCCATTTTATTGACTCTTGCAACGACAAATTTGGCTCGACACCCAGCACGAGCGAGATTTTGTGGCCTCCTCTTCCTATCTTTCTTCATGTGCTTCTCTTCTCGACTACATACCGGTTTCCTCAGAATTATCTCCTGGTAGTTGTCTTCACCCCACACAATATAGCTTTTCTACACATTAAAACCTTCCTCAAAAGCATAACTGTTATAGATCCATCATCCTTGCTAGCAAACGTCTTCCTGACGATGTCATAGTACTCATCCGCAGACTCATCACCCATGTCTTCCTGTATATCACATACAAATGAATAATTACAGGTTTTACCATGTCAACTAAAAAATAGAAAACAATTGTGGCAAATAAACTGTCAAACGCACCCCAAATTTACTTTTTTTTTTGCGCATAAAGGAAGATGATATTAGATCAGCAAGTTACAGAAAGGTCCACGAAGAAAAACAAAAATACAGCCCAGTCCTTCTGCAACACGAACACGCCGGCGTCCAGGAGCTGTCGGTGGCGCGCCGTCGCTGCTTCTCCCCTTCTTGCCTTGGATCGAGAGAAGTCCCCTCGCGAGCGGGAAGTCACCAATCACCGGAACCCATGGCCCTACCCCGAAGGCCGCCGTCGTCGTCGCGCCAATCTTCAACATCCTCCTCCGCAGGAACTTTATTCGCCGGATCCGCCGTCCCACGGACGCCGGCACGGGGAAGAGAAGACGTGCCCCTCCGCTCCGAAGAGCACCGAGCACGGAGATGACGGCAGCTCCGCGGCCAAGCTCCACCGGGGCCCCGCCATCGGAGGAGAGAACCGCCGCCCTCAAAAGCCCATCCAGCACCGCCGCCCTCTCCACAGCGCCGCCGGCGGGATCCCTACTCAAACCTACGCTATATACACGCCGGATCCGGGGATCCCCCGTCCTCCCGCCGCCGGAGCGGCCGCCGGAGGGCGAGGAATCCACCGAATCGGCGGCGGTGAGGTGGCTCGACCGGGAAGGTTGCACAAATCGCCTCTCAGCACTGTAGACGGGGAGAGGAAAGGCCAAGGTCCTTAAAAAAAGAGCACCCCAAATTTACTAACCACAAGCAGAAACATACTTGGACCATATATTATTCTTTACCATTAGAGATTCATGTATAGAAGTATAAACATAATAAAATGTAGACCAGTAATGAGGAAACATTATAAAACATATATAAATCTGGAAGTAACGAAGGATGTCTTAACATGATGTATACAAGATCAAGAGCCACCATAAGATCACAGATTTAAGCTACACAAAATCAAGCTGGGTGGTGAGGTAGCAGCTCAAGCAAATTAGCTAGCATACTAACTTCAAAATAAAAAAAACCACATTGTAACAACCAAGCTAGAATCCACATGCTTAATGGCATTTCGGCAGAGTTCTTCAGTGTAAGCTTATTAATCCAAGTTGGTGGCAGCTCACTAGGGAGTGGCAAGAGGTGGGAAGTTTAGTCTCACATGGAAAGTTGGGAGGAAGTTAGACCACCTTATAAGGTGGGTTGTTCCACCACTAGTAAGTGAGTAAGAATAGGAGTGGTACACGCGCTGCTCCTCCTCCTCGCTCGCTCATCTCGACACGTCACGTCACGTCACGTCACGACGCGTAGCACTTGGTAGCACTCGGTAGTACTCGGTAGTACTACCAAATCACCGTAACACAGAATATGCCACGCCAGAGCATCATCAAGACCTTGCAAATACTCCCGCCTGGAAGATTAATTATTACCTAGTAGGTTTAATAGCCAATACGCTCCGGCGTGCTCTATGGCCCCCAATAGAAGAGTCTACAACTTTGCCGAAATACAGTTCCATAGCTATATCGCTAATGTGCATCTGAAAAAAGGGTGCAAATTTATTTTGTTATTTGAGGCGAGGGACTCAAAAATGTAGAATGCTCACGGGTACAAATATTGCTTCATACGTGAACATTGTTAATTTAAAGCGGGTGCAGCGTCTGACCTACCCGAGGACTCAACTCATAACAAAGGGGTTCTCATCTAGTGATCTACGACAGAATAAGCGAGTTCATATCCCACCCCCCCCCCCCCCCCCAACTCTCTTTATAAAAAGCAAGGTTTCTGCTGCGAAACAGAATGTCCTATTCATCATTTTATTTCTATGTCTTACGAGCTATTTGTCTACGAGAGGACTAGTAAGTTCATATCTCGGCCATATCCCAAGTCCCTTTGTGAAGGGCAAGGTTTCTCTAACAAAAACAGAATATCCTATTCATTACTATTTTATTTCTATATCTTAGGGTTATCCAATCTCATCTCGTCCATTAACTGTGCAGACGGGAGATTTGAATTCGATAGGTATAGGCATAGAAGGCACCGGAAATCGGCAGTGGATAAACGAAATTACAACATAAGCTATCAGTTCATCAGGGTCAGTGTATATCTCCCTCGTACACTGCTGCAACGGTTATTCTCCCTCCGCAAGGCCACAGAATTCTTATCGGGCTGTTCCATATGCGATGCTATCACACCTTCTCGGGTAGCCAACTTTGTGAACTGCTCTTGCTAGATAGAGGGTGAGGACGAGACAAAGAAGGCAGCCCTCAAATGCCCTGGGAGAAATTTTTCTTGCTTTGCAGAGGGCGAGGAAAAGAAAATGTCATTGGAATGGCTCAAGGAGCATCGTTCCTGCTCGAGTGAGAGCAAGAGGACGAACTTTTATATCAGCATAGGTCACCATGCCTCACGGTCATGTAACTGAAATCAAGAGAAAAATCAAGCTAATATATCAGTAATGTCTGACCAATTATTTCTAGTTCCTACAGACATCGTGCCATATCAAGTTGCTATTCCAAGGTTACAGTGTGCAAATCCCTGTTTGTCGTGTTTTTTTTTGTTATCTTCTCTGCCTTTGGATAATTCCTAAAGCTGGTACTGATTTTGGTTCCCATTAAAACGTCTACTTTTTTTTTCAGAATTTCAGAGGTGCTAATCTTCTCCTTGGCAGAGACTGTCGGTTCCCACACGAAGAAAGACTGTACAAATTGCAACACAGCCTTTATTCATTATTAAACATCAAAATCTGGCAAAACCATTACAAGGATCATACAAACCAAAACCGCCAAAACAAGACCACCAAGCATGACGATAGCAGTCCATCGCCAGCTTCCGGCGAGACCTAGAAGACACCCAACCACATCATGCAAGCTAGGGGCCTAGATCCGCCCAACATATCCGTGAAGAGGCTCCAATGCCCTCGCTTTGGATGTCGCCGCCTCCGCTATCTTCCATGTACCCATATTCCGAGTGTAGATCGATGTGTAGAGTCTTGCCACACCAGCCACCGACACCACCGCGGTGGCAAGTATCACCACCCCCTGGGCGCAATCTTCTAAGCACGTCGCGGTCGCCACCGGTAAGTACCACCAGCCGACACAACTTGAGGTCTCTCGAGGATCTGTTGTACGTAGCACCTACCGAACATGCATGACTCAGTGTAGCACCTGTCGTCCAAGCATGACTTGACATCTCCGCCGAAGCTCTGTGCAAGACAAACTCACTCCACCTCCTGCCTCTATCATCCGGCGTTGCTCTCCCTGCCTACAGCTGGGACTAGATGACGGATCTCGAGATCCGCCAACCTTGCCTTAGGCCGACCACCTCCAACAGAGGAGATGACCACCACCGTGAAGCCCAGGATCTCGAGATCTGTAGGGTTTGTGTTCGTTCTGAATTGTTCCATGTGGGTTATTCCGCGGCTAATGATGCCTCTGTGGTGGACTGACGCGCTGAAACTTTGTTAGCTCTAAAGCTATCAGGACATCCTCCGTTATCTTTGATCCCTAGTTCGCGTCTCCAGTTTTTCTGTGGAGTTTGGCGGCCTTGCTTGTTGCCCCAGATGCTCTTTGATAAAGAGTAGGAACAAACAGAACTCGTAGATATCGTGAGTAATCAGAAATCATATGTTCATGTTTTCTGCCCGGATATGTAATCTATTTGGCGTAGACCCCAAGGTGGACAATATGAATGCACATGGATTCTTTGGAGGAGCCAGTAGGATGTATGTTCTTTCATGTCCACGTTCAAGGACACTGCGACTCCGTTATTGTTTCGATGCCTGACTATCTGATTTCTACTGAAGAGAATATAATCACAATGTATCGCATATGGAACTTCCATTACAATGTGTTTAGTAATTTTCATCTGGAGACTGGAGTAGAAGATGTGGAAGCTTGACCGCTATTCTACAATAGATGGTCTAAAACTTCCATTACAATTGAACTTCCATTAGATTGCCTGATAACCTAACATGTTCTTCTGTCACAAACACTCCATTGGTGACATGTGCATCAATTCATCTTCAGTGCGGGTGGCGCTCTTAACTACAAACAGAAGGGCATGAGATAGCTAAATGCAAATAGCATATATCCTCTACGTTACACGGAATTTATGATTATGTGCTCCGGGCATTCATGTGATCGCTACGAGATGATTTACCTGGAGATGTTGGTTTTACTTAGCTCGCGTTTTCTCTTTGAGGGCAGAACATTGCCAGCTAGGATTTGCTTTTCATGGACGTTATAAATTATGTGTCAGAAATGTGCATCTTCATGATATAGAAATCGAAAAGTGAATGAAATTTTATCTTTAAAAAGGGTAAGTAAATGCATCTTTCTTTTAAAGGTGACATAGCATCTGAACTACCCGAGGGATGAAATTGGTAAAAATAATGTGATTCTCAGCTACTCCCTCTGTCCTCACGGAGGTGTCATTCTTGTTTTGCATGTCCAAACTTTAACCACTAATTTAATTAAACATTTATCGATTGTTACAAAAACTATAGCGTTAGAAACTTTATTCAACTACTAATTCAATGGTATAACATGCACACCATATAATTATTGTTTGGTTGGTCAAATTAATGGTTAAATTTAAATCTTGGAAAACGTGTACATCACTTAAATTGGGACAGAATGAGTATTGATGTTGGGTATAACTAGTGAGTTCATTTCACTGCCACCTGCCAAGTGTCTTATAAAGAGCAAGACTACCCCCAAGCAAAATATGAATAGGCTATTCACCATTACCTTTCTCGCTGTTAGAAATATCCAATCTCATTTTTCGTGCACTATTTGTTATACTAGTGCATACCATGCATCAGACCCTGCCATGCATGAATTTGAATTCTATAGGTATAGGAACAGAAGGCGCCGGGAATTGCCAATGAACAGCCAAAACTAGTGTATCTACATGTTTTTGTTAGGTGCTCACCACGGTTTTGCTCGATTCAACACAGGACTCGGATACAATTGTCTCAGAATTCAAACTACAACAGGAGAAATGGGGCATGAGATTCAGATGAAGGGGGTGAGGACAAGTGGAGCCGGTTTCGCCTGATCCGTCTGGATAGTTCGTTCGCTGCGACTATCTCGCCTTATCTAGAGATCAGTTGGACCACGGTAGGGTGAAGTATCTTGGGTTGGGTTTGATGGGCCGCCTTGGTGTTCCTTCAAGTCCGGGTCCTTCGCTGGTATACGAATGTTGCTTCCCACACGAGGATCGCTTTGATGTAGGGTGACGATGCACCTGAGCCGTGGTATTTGGATGTTCAAACCCGAAGAGAGTTAGAGTTTGTAAGTATCATCATGGGTGACCTGCACCCCGCACCCCACCCCTCAACCCTAGCCTCCCGCACCCCGCCTCCCAACCCTCCCGCCGCCGCCGCCGGCAGCGCCGTCGGGGCAAAGATCTCGGGGCGTGGCGGCGGCGGGGGCCTTCCCCGGTGACGCGTCGGGAACGGCGGCCAAGGAGTCTCTCACGCGGCGGCGGCGGCCCTTCCGCCTCCCGGGACGGCGGCGGTCGGACGAGGATGGAGGGGCGGCGGCGATCCTCCCGGGGACGATCCAGCTGCGGGCTGCGGCCTCCCCGCCTCCCATCGGAGGCATGCCGGCGGTGGTGGCTGGTGAAGGCGGACAACGCCTTTCCCTCCGCCTCTCGCCGGTGAGGGGCGATGATCTTGGGCTTCTCCCGCGGTACGAGGACGCCCGGGGCAGCAGCCTTGGGTTCGACGGTGGAGGTGACCCTCTTCTTCGCCGGAGAGGATCGGCCTGCGGTTGGTGGTGGTGGATCTTTTGATCTATCACCGCGTTCCGGCGGCGAGATGGAGGAGCTTGGAAGCCGGCGATGGTGTCGCCGGTGGAGGGCTGGAGTGGCCAGCCCAGGATGGTCGCCAACGTGGGGGTCCGACCTGAATAAAGGCGGCGGTCCTAGGGCCTCTCTTGCGTGAAGAGGAGGACCTACCGGAGGCCTGGACTCGTGATCTGGCCGGAGTGTTGAGTTCCGGAAGGCTCCGTCGGCAAATGTAACAGTGCTTTTGCCTGGAGTTTGCTGGATCGGAGGTATTCAGTCGTGCGCACCCATGTTTTTATTCCGACCGATTGGTTCTGGAGGGAGCGGCGCGAAGCTCTTTTTCTCTGTTGACATCAAGTGACTATGAATCCATGATGAAAGTCGGAAGAAGAGAATTTCATGAAGGCCGGAGGGGAGGACTAGCTAAGGGAGGTTCAAGTCTCTGCATTGTTGAGGGACTTGCTTGGTGTTCCGGCCTTCACAGCAGCGGTATGAAAGTGGGGGGCGACAACATAGGTGAAGTGCAGAGTCCTACCTTTCAGGGTGAAAACCCAAGATCTAGCCTTAATTGGTTGTGCCTAGCAATGACCTTGGTGGAGGCATTGTTTTGAGAGCGGGGACTATATTCAGGGTGAAAACCTAAGATCTTTGATTGGACGACGACGGTGTTTGAGCACTGTTCCCTTCTTGGAGGTGTCGTTTTTGGAGAGTCTGTAATTCAGGTGTTGTCTTGGCGGTGGATGTCTTGCTGTTGTTAGGCCCGAGATACTCTAGCGGGACTTTTGTTTCTTAGTTTTCTTTTCTTGTTTTTTGGCTGTGTGTATCCGTAGTGCCATTAGGGTGGTGTGTTGTTACAGAGGCTGGGTGTAATTGGTATCTTCTTGATATTAATATATTCTCTTTATCAAAAAAGTATCATCATGGGCAAAGGGACCTTTCCCTCCAGTCTGAGGAGAAAGGTCACTTATCACACTTCTAGTCTAGTTAAATTTTGTATTGTATTTTTTTTTTGTACTGCATGTTTACCGGTAGGGTTACTATTCCATCTCTAAACAAAGAATCAATTATTTTATTCCACTACTGAGTAGTCGAGCACTTAGATCTTTGGTCAAAACTTTGGAAGGTGTGTGTGCGCGCGCGCGTGCGTCTGTGTGCGTGTGTGTGTGAACTAGTACTCATGCTCTCAGGAAAAGAAGAACCAATTGTCTTCGAAATATGTCATGTGGGCATTAATAAAATATTGAAAAACCAATTGATGTTATCATATATTTCTCTGTTTTAAATTCATGCTTTGTTGACACTACCAAAGTTAAGATTAACATAATAAATACAAGCCATTAAATTACACGTTGTAAACAGTGGAGAACCAACATGTGGTTGGATGGTTATGAGGGCAGTGCACCCCTAGCCCATCAGAATTTAAATTCCAGATTTGACACTTTGATGTCTCATAAAAAGCCAAATATTCTTCAGTGGGAGGGGATGTTCCCGTCGACGGCGAGGCGTATGTGGTGACTTCATCAATCTCAAGACCCATCAAATCAAGTTTCTTGAACGCGGTCTCTCAGAGGTGCTCTTAAGTGTAGGATGTGCGGTGAGTGTATGACTATATGTACGTATGTATGAGCATCTATATTTGTACTGTATTTCGCAAAAAAAGGTCGTAAACAGTTTATATTGTAGAACCTCCCATTTGTCTCAATTAAATACATAATATTGCATACTGACATGCGTCCGTGATCTCTGTGAGATGATTTAGCTGGTGATGTTGGTTTTATGGCCCGTGTTTTCTCTTTAAGGACAGGACATTAGTAGCTAGGCTTTTCTTTTCATGGATTTTGTACACCAATAAGTTGTGTATCGACCAGGTGCATATTTTTTCATGTAGAGATTGAAAAATCGGTGAAATTTTGTGTAGAAAAGAGTAAGTAAATGCTCTTTTTGTTTAAAGGTGACATAGCCTCTGAACTACCTGAGGGTCAAACTATTAAAAAAAAACAATGTGATTCTCAGTTATTGATCTGCCGTAGGACTAGTGAGTTCATTTCGCTGCCACCTCCCAAGTGTCTTATAAAGACCAAGACTACCCAAACCAAAATATGAACAGGCTATTCCTCATTTTCTTTTTACTGTTAGAAGTATCCAATCCCAGTTTTCGTGCATTATGAGTTATGTTAGTGTATACCATGCATGGATTTGAATTTGATAGGTATAGGAATAGAAGGTACCAGAAATTGCCGATGAACAACCAGAGTTGCTGCCTCTACTTGCCATTCCTCACTTGCCTCGTGTTCTTTCTTCGAAATGGTGAACAGAGCCCCGGCCTACATTAGCCTTGTCTATTTTCCTCCTACTCTAATGCCTCGACTATTCTCCGTCAGCCACATCCCTCTACCAATCATCAATCAGTTCTTATCCGGCTATACTATACGCCATGCTCTCGCATCGTTTGGTGTAACCAATCTAGTAATCCTTTCTTTCTTGGCTAATGGAGAGAGAAAGAAGGCAGCACTCATATGGCTCCGTAGGAAAATTTCTTGCTTGGCACAGGGCGGGTGAAAGCAGACGTCGCTCAGATGGCTCAGGGAAATGTCTTCTTTGGCTGGGATAATGGGAAGAAGTGGCCACTCAACTGGAGCACTCAGGCTGGTTTTGAGTACACGTACCGGGGTGTTGGCTCAATAATAGACCTGGTTGGAGTCACCAGCTCTCTGAGCTCATGGTATGCAAAACGATAGCCTGTGTATTTGCTTGCTTTTAGCTCGGAATGCAAAAGTGGTGATAAATATGTTACTGTTCATGCACGTTTTAGATTTTTTTTAAACTAGGCTAAAGACTTGCCATTTTCATTGATACAGAAGGGATTGTTTGGTAACCTCGGGACCCGTAGGCTCGCTCGTTGGGGGTGCAAATTTTGGGCCGTTTGGATGCTCGCTCATATCCACGTTTTTGCACAGCATGGGTCTTAAAGCACCTTCGGGATAGGCCTGGACGCGATGAAAATCGACAAAGGTGGAGAAGACGAAATCTGAGTGAAATTGCGCGATAAAGGTAGGGGTAACCTCCCTCTTCGATTACCCTCTACCAAAATTTCCCTTTCTCCAATTTTGGCACCGGCGACGGCTGCGGTGACCTAGATCTGCACTCGCGCATCTCACCCTAGTCATGCTCTAGACAAGGATCTCCCCCCTTCGATCTCCGGCGCCGTACCAGGGTCGTCGTGTCCAGCCGCGGCGGAGCCTCTACATATCTTCTCCGACTTCCGGCCGTCTCCATTATCTGCCATGGCAGAGGTAAGGAAAAACTCCTCTGCTCTACTGTAGTGTTAGATTCATGTAGGTAGAAGTAGTTGGGTTTGACAAGACCGTTTGTAATGCTTAGATCTTGTTTGAGTAGAGCGACCAGCTACAACTTGTGCATCACGTCGCCGCACTCATCATTACCATTCAAGCCTGGATCCTGATGGTGAACAAGAGAGACGTGCTGCTTTTACTCCTGTCATATACGGTCCTATGTTACAACGAGATCAGGAGAGGATGGCCAAGCGAAACTGCATCTACAACTGCAACGATGTAGAGGCTAGCCAAATGCTTCGGATGAGAAGAGCCCCTTTCTATGCACTTGTGAAAATATTCAGGGGGAGAGGACTGTTAATTGATAGCATACACACCTATGTGGAAGAACAAGTCGCAATATTTCTTCATGTCGTGGGTCATAATCAAAGGTTCAGAGTGATCCATAACATATTCAGGTGATCAACAAAGACTATCTATCGGTACTTCCAGCAGGTGTTGTATGCAGTTGGGGAGCGTAGAGGTGAAATGATAAAGCCCACATCAAACAACACACCACCCAAGATCAAGAACAGCTACATATGGTTCCCGTATTTCAGGGTGAGTACAAAATCATGTTCGTTCTACTTATCAGATGTGTGGTATTGTCAGAAACATGAATGTGTGCTCATTGTTTGATAGATTTGCGTTGGATCTATTGATGATACTCATGTGACTGCAAAGGTACCCGCAACAATGTCTGCAACATTCCGTGGGAGGAAGCACTACACCAGCCAGAACGTGCTAGTTGTTGTGAATTTTGATATGAGGTTCACATACGTGCTTGCTGGCTGGGAGGGTTCAGCTCATGATGCAAGTATCTTGTCCGACAGCTTGTCAAGGCCCGATGGTTGCAAATCTCTAATGGTAAGTTCTATCTTGGAGATGTTGGGATATGCATGCCTGCCTGTTATTCTACCTCCATTCAGGAAAACAAGGTACCACCTCAACGAGTTTAGTGCAAGGAGCTGCCCTCAGAATATGAAAGAGTTGTTCAATCTGAGACACTCAAGCCTTAGGGTCATCATTGAGAGGGTTGTTGCTACATTGAAGAACAAGTTCAAGGTCCACACTTTTGAGACTCAAGTGAAGCTTGTCCCTGCTTGTTGCATTCTTCACAACTAGATATTAGGTTGGGGCAAGGATGACTTCTTCCAAGATGTTATCACTTTTGATGAAGTTGAGACCGGTCATGGCGTGGAGGCAAGCGACAATGAAGCCTGGAAAGAGAAGAGGTTCTAGTGGGCAGACGCAATGTGAAAAGACAAAAGGCCACACCACCATGTGAGAAGAAGAAGAAGAAGAAGAAGAAGAAGAAGAAGAAGTGAAGAACCCCCTTTGATACCCTCTTTCTTGAACCCCTCTTTGCTCCCTGAATGTTGAACTGCCCACTGATCCCCCGTTGTTGAACTTCTCTGTGATGATAAACTGTCATTCGTAGTAGCCAGGGAATAGCATTATAAATTACCATTCGTAGTAGCTACGGCTGAATTCTTGAACTGCTAGCTTTGTAAGTGTGCAACTGATGAACTGTGATTTCTGTGTGATGGAAGGTGATACTATAGTAAGGTAACCCATTGTAGACAAGAGGCGACCTTACGTTTGCCTGGATGGTACCAAACAGGTGTAGTTTCATCACATCGACATTTGGGGTTGGATGCAGGCAAACAAATAAAAGGGCCATTTTGTCCCAAACCATGCAGCCCAAGCTACCAAACAACAGGCCAATTCTAACTCGTGGCTCGTTTCAAACGGGAAAGTGTGCTCGCACCACTGCGCCAGTAAACTCCAAAATCAGACCAGTCTACCAAACGGACCAAAGAAATTTTATAGTTTTTACGTTCTCAAACTTGGCCGAAAAGCCAAGCCAAAAAGTGAACACCTTCTATCATGGTATTACAATACTCAAGGCTTTCGCCTAGGCCATACTCCACGTAGCAACCTCATCTTTGATGTACTATGGATAATTTAGCAACAAAATTGCAGCGTTGACTAAAAAAACCACATTTATGTACTTATTTGTAATTGTAGAAGGAATTTAGTTACAAGGTGAAATACCGTGTTTACCGGCCGGTAACCGGAATTTCCAGTCCCTCTGGCAAAAGTGTATAGGTGCGAAAAATTGTAGACCGTCTAAATTTATGCTGAAGTAGTTAGTCCAACCTAAATTCTATGTGTTTCCTTCGATCTCCCTCACACGCCAACTCATATGTTCCTAACTTAGATTCCTCCTTCTCAAAGAATCACATTTGAAATATTTATATGTTGCAAAGTTTGAAATCCCAATTTATTTTGAGGATCAAATAAACAACTTGTAATTTCCTGCAACAATGGTTACTTCCCCTGGGATTCTTTTTTCTTCTGTTGGCCAAATCCTAGATCTAATGACAAACTTTGATGTTTTTATAGATCAGTTAACTTTTTTTGCAAAAAATATTAGTTAAATTAAAAGCAAAATAAACCTATCTATCTCTGATTGACCTCACAGTAACAAGGAAAACTTTAATAACATTGATTAGAGGCAGAGTCCAACAAATAATCGGATCCACTACATGTTTTCAGGAAGTATGAAACTGCTTCTCCTCTATGTCCAAAATAAATTACCCTTTGATAACATCTTCAACTGGATGGTTCTTGATCTGTATAAGTGATTTCCAACAAACATCGGGATACTTCCAATAGAGGAGGTGGTTTACCATGCACAACTTCATTACGAAGATGCCACGTTCGCCAGAGTATCATAAAGACCTTGCAAATACTCCCCGCCTGGAAGAATAATTACCGAGTAGGTTTAATAACCAATCCGCTCCCGAGTGCTGTATGAACTTCAATAGATGAATCTGCAACTTTTCCGACATACAGTTCCATAGTTGTATCGCTAATGTGCATCTGAAAAAACGGTCAAATTTATCTTGTTGTTTGAGGCGAGGAACTAAAAATATAGAATGCTCACAGGTACAAATATTGTATGATTAATTGCTTCATACGTGAACATGGTTTGTTTAAAGCGGATGCAGCGTCTGACCTACCCGAGGACTTAGCTCATAATAACAAAGGGGTTCTCATCTAGTGATCTACAGACAGAACTAGCAAGTTCATATCTCCGCCATCTCCCAAGTCTCTTTATAAAGAGCAAGGTTTCTGCTGCAAAAATAGAATACCTTATTCATCATTTTATTTCTATGTCTTAGGGTTATCTGATCCCGTTTCGTCTTTTATTTGTTATGTATGTGCATACCAAGGATTTGAATTCGATAGGCATAGGCATAGAAGGCACCGGGAATCGTCAGTGGATAACCGAAGTTACAACAAGAGCAAGCATTTCCTGACGATCAGTGTATATCTCCCTCATACGCTGCTGCATCGGCTATTCTCCCTCCGCCACGCCCCTCTGATAACCACCAAGAAATTCTTATACGGTTGTTCCATATGCCATGCTACCACACCTTCTCGGGTAGCCAACTTTGTAAACTGCTCTTCCTGAATAAGGGTAAGGACGGGACAAAGAAGGCGGCCCTTTAGTGTCTTGGGAGGAATTTTTCTTGCTTTGCAGAGGACGAGAAAAAGAAAATGCCACTGGAATGGCTCAAGGGGGATTCTTCAGAGGTGCTCGTCTTCTCCTTGCTTGCTGTCGGTTCCCATGCAAGGAAGACTGTACAAATTCCTAGCTTCTATCTGTATGGTTTGTGCTCGTTCTGAATTGTTCCATGTGCGTTATTCCGCAGTCAATTATGCCTCTATGGTGGACTGAGGCGCTGAAACTTTGTTAGCTCTAAAGTTTTTTTTTTGACACTGGGAAACAACCTTTATTTTACTCAATAATAGTTAAGTCTGATACAAGTTTAGCAAGAATAGAATGAGGAGGATCATCTATCCATCTAGCAGGTTGTTAGCTCTAAAGTTATCAGGACATCCTCCATTATCTTTGATCCCTAGTTCCTGTCTCCAGTTTTGCTGTTGGAGTTTGACGCCCTAGATGCTCTCTGATAAAGAGTAGAACAGACAGGACTCGTATCATGTTTTGTGCCCGGATATGTAATCGATGGGTAGACCTCAAGGTGGACTGTATGAATGCACATGGATTCTTTGGAGTAGCCAGTAGTATTTCTGTCCATGTTCAAGGACACCGTGATTCAGTTATTGTTTCGATGCTTGACTATCTGATTTTTAGTAAAGAGAATATAGTCAAAATGTATCACATCTCAAACTTCCATTACAATTGAAACGTGTTTATAATTTTCATCTGGAGTAGATGATCTGGAAACTCCGACAAGCAAAAACGAGAGGAAAAGAAGAAAAAAAACATAGGATCGAAATTCCAAGGAATTTTCACTACACACAGCATAGAACACAAGTAGGTCCATCAGATTTGCTGCCGCCGGATATGCTGCCAGACAGATATGCACCTATCTCTCCATCGAGTCACCAGACGAGACTAGCAGCCAGTGACACAACTTGTTCTCCGTATGATCTACGATCAGATCATCAACGCTCTCATACTGTGTAAAGGTTCAGCCAGCGTGCATCCCAAGGTACTCACTTACACACAGAAGAGGCAGCTTGTGAGGAAGCCATGGATAGAGCCTTGAGATCAGGCAGACCGAGCAGACATCGCATCTGTTTATCCACCTTCTGCTGTCTTGCTGCTGGCCATACATGCTCGTACCAGGGCGCATCTTGCAGTCTAGCGCTCAACTGTGCAGCCTGACTACCTCAGTAAGCGAGTGAAGCCTCCTCGTCGCGTGGGTTCTCGACGGCGGTGACATGCTCCTTGAAACGAGCCGCTGCCTCCTCCCTCTCGCCCTCCTTGCCCAGATGGTTATACGCCATAGCCTTCAGATAGTAGGCCTCCGCCGCCATATCATGGTACTGCGTATCACAACGGATTTTTAATTCATGTGAGATGTTAGATCATTCTCGTGCATTTTGGACTCGATCCCAGTAATATTGTTCTCCGGAAGAATGTTTGAGATGGAATCGTCAGCTCACCTCTAAAACCTGCAGATCTTCTGCCGCTTGGTTTAGAGGATCCAGAACAGCACAAGGATCTTCGGAAACTGTCATGATCCCGAAAGGAACATCAAGCAACACAGCGTAAAAGTTAGAACCACATGAACGTGAAAGCATCATCCGGATATACCTGAATATTCTGGATCAGTTAAGTAACATTTTGCTAAGACTATATGAGCTCGAGCACGCAGCTCAAGACCACCATGGCCAAGAATCATAGGAAGGCTTTGGTAAACAAGGCTTAATGCCCTCTTCGCATGGTTTGATCCAAGAGCTAGCCACAGTTCAGCAAGAGTAAGCGTGGCAGAAGCTTCAAGCAGATCCAAGTTAAATGATTTGCAGAATGATTGGCTTGCTAATGCGTAAGGAAGGCCAAGGACTGCATTGTCGGACTTCTGAGGGGAGGAGAGGGGAAATATTAGTTCTCTATATTTATCAGGGTCTAGCCTCAACAAAAATGATTTGTCTTACTTTATGTATTTCAGCGAGTAATAGAAGAACACTTGCATTCTCTACTTGCATGTTGTACTTGTAGCATGTAGAGAAAAGAGAATTCACCACGACTGCTGCCTGCACAAAGGACACTCACGTATTGAGGAATAGATCTTTTCCTTGAATTGTTGGGCCAACATGGCTGAAATGTTCATGAACCAGTAAAGGTAAAAGAGGGGAAGACATTTGCATACGGAAAAGTAGTAAATGCATTTAGAATATGTGAATCCATTTGAAAATATGAAGTTAAAATGACCAATAAGATGAGTAAGACATTTATTGGGTAAACTATAATAAGCAAGTAAATTCAAAACCTGGCTAAACTGTTTTGCAGCAAGTAGCGTGCGGGCATGCCGTAGACTAGCTTCAGTCTTCAACTCAATGTCTACTCCACTGACAGAAGATGAGAGCACCCCAAATTCATCGCAGATTTGTTGCGCAACTCGCAAGTGTCCTCTACATAGATCAATTTTGACAACAAATATTAACAGATCAGATTGTGGACGCATAATTCAGAGTCAAGAAACAGCTTTGTACCGATGCAGGGCACGATCATGAAGCAATTGCATTTTGAGAAGCTGGATGTGTGGATTCGTCGAGGATGGAAATTTCTCTTCGGCAAGCTTTAGAGCACCAAAAGCCACTGTACAACAATCGCATAATGTTAGGTAACTATGGAAACTTACATAGCTCTTGGAGGTTATAGCACATATATTTGGGTCATATTATAACTAACCAGAATACCCTTTGAAGACTACTAATTGTTGAATTAGCTTGACGTATGCTAGTGACAGCTCTGGTGAACTGTAAAAGAACATACAATATGATCACATATCCAGATTAGCAAAGCATAAGATCATTTACAAGGCACGGCTTACACATAACAGGAAAATAATGTAAATAAAATTGTAAGTGTTGAAGAAATATATTAGCTACAGATTCATTTGTTATACCTTGCAGCATCAGCAAAGCAGGTTGTATAGACCAAAGCATTCATTCGAACCATCGGAGCACTGTGGAGAGGGTTAACCAACATCAGTTTTTTAGAAAGGATGCAAATAACAAGTTGGCAAGAAAGGAGACGAGTTGGAGCTTATTCCAAAATATGATTCGATATAACTTAAGTCTTTAAGTAACAATGGAGTGGAAATGAACATCAGCGGAAAGTTAGCAACAAAGGAACCAATCAAATGGTTAACATAGAATGATAGAAAGAGGTTGAAGAAAACCACAGGGTTGAATTAAAGCTACGAGCTATGTAAGACCCAAGGTTTTCTAAAAGGTCTTATGCATATCGAACAGGTATAGAACAAAGAGCAGGGTCTATATCCTCTGTTTATGTATGGTACTATTAAAAGTAGGGCAATATTTAGCAGTATCAATCGATAAACCAACAGCATTCGACCTAAGCATTTGCACTTTCTAAGTTGACACCCTTGGTAATTGCATATCCAACCAATCCACTCCGTTTCTCCCACACATCCACAATACTGTGCCTAGCTAGAACAATCAGTATAAAGCCTGCAGTTTCTGCAATGAAAATGCATTTTCACGATTAACATTTGCAGAGAATAGGTAAGTACCTTCCATAATGCTCCCATGCAGTGGCTCTCATCAAGTACGCTGAGCCGGCTAATTGCAATACTGATGTAGGTATTGGACTTGGTTGTGCATTGAAGTGGAAATTGTCAAAGTCATTTACAATTTGTTTTCCAGGCTTTGCCGAGCTGCTACACCAGGAACTGGAAGCAGCGGACAGATTCCTAAGCCACGAGGTGCTGAAGCTACCATTATCATGTGAAGTTGACAAGTCACCTGTGCCAAAGTCGGACAAGACGTGGGAACTTAATCTTAAGTTCTGCAATAAAACATAAGACAAAACGCTAATTAATTATAACCAGACATATACATCATCTCTATCAAGGATGAATGATTGAGTGTGATATTATTGAGTACAGCGTAATTGTAACATACCTTGCAGACATCGGCAGGACATGTTCTAAGCTTTGTAGAAGCATTAGGGCCAAATGACACCAATGGCCTCTGGACATGCTGGTAAGCCAAGGTTTACAGTGAGAAAAAAAATATCAACAAGGACGCACCAAATTATAACACATGGTAACAGTCCTCTAGCCTGGTCAAGATCAAGTAACTTATGCCTGACACAGAGATAAATAAAACCACAACTACATTGTATGTTATGAGTTGTAATGCCATGTCTGGATGCCAGCATTACGACAGCATACAGGAGCAGGAAGATGGACAGAGAAGCTTAAGAATGGCTGGGTATTCAAAACATCTTAAAGTCAAATAATACCAAACCGAGATCTTACCTTCAGATCAAATTTTGCTAGGGAGATGTGATCGAAGGATATTAAGCTTGTAAGTTTCAACATATCAGCTCTCTTAAGCGACCGCTTCAACAGAACAAGCAGCTGCTGCTGAATGGACAACGGCGTGCCTAGTTCAGAATTGTTTCCAAGTGAATATGGAGAACCAATTATTCCGACTGTGCTTGATATGCCTATCTTTGATAGTAGATTGGAGATGGCTCCTAATATATATGCAAGGCAGGAATCGTCATTGTTCTGGAAAAACAAATTATAGCATCTGTTAAGTAGAACAGATGAAGAACAGCTTGCACTATATTTCCATGTCTCTAGAAAACGTGATGTGTCCCAAAATGATTGCATGGAACTGTATTTGAGAAAGAGGCCAGTTTAGTAACTAACCATTTGAGAAACACGCACTGCTTCCGTGAATGCCTGGAAGAAAGCAACAAAAAAAAAACAATGAGGAATGTGCAATATTAAAAAAATAAACGGAGTGATAGGCTGACCAAAGAAAACAAGAAAAACCAATACCTTATATTACCTCTAGGGCTTTCTTCGGATGTCCAAAGTAACAATGCAAACTGCCTAAGGAAAGCAGAGCACTCTCATACTTTCCAACAATAATATCTTGGTTTGCAGACAAAGAGCGACTAAAAAGTCCTTGCCCTGCACTATACCATCCATAAAGCATAACCAGTTAAGAACAAATTTAGAAGAAGTTACTGTTATATGCAACATATAATTATGACCCCTTGGCTGTGGACAAAAGACTCCAACCTTTCAGCTTAACGAGAGGCCAAGAAATAAACAGTAGCATTGAGCAACACTAAACCTAGGGTAAGAATTAGTTGTTTCTCTTTGGGTGATTTTACTTTGCGTGCATTTTCAACAGTCTAGATTCTATAGCATATTAGCATCACAAGAGTGCGCATATTTATCAACATGTTAAATTATCATAATTAAGACTCTCTTGGTAAGTGGAATCTGAATGATTACAGAAATGTCAAATGAAAACAAAGGCCCTTGTAGATAGAGAACATGTAAGGTTCTTGTATTCCTTAAAGACATTGATTAACTTAGAAAAAATGTTTGCAGGCCTGGCCATCAGGTTTTTTGCTTAACTGGATAGAACAGGTGTCTGAAATATCTATCACTCGCAACATGTAATCCCTCCTTGCTGTAATATAGTGCGCATTGGTTTTAGCGGAAGTCAAACTCTACTAACTTTGACCGAGATTATTGGCAAAAATATCCATATCTACAATACCCTATGTATACCATATTAAAATATATGTCATGTTGGTTGAATCTAATGGTATTAATTTGGTATTCTAGATGTTGAACATGGTTTGACTTTGAAAAAATCTCACACGCGCTATATTTTGGCATAAGCATTGAGCTGATGTCTTGCGCAACAGTAACATTTCAATCATAGAAAAAGGTGGTCAAAATATCAAGCACTCCCCATAGTATGGTTGGAGACTTAGACGCCTGGGACTGACCTGTAATCAAAGTAGCGGTGAAGATTGTCTAATGCTGAAACATAGTCATCATGGCTCAGAGCATTCAAGTGTTGCAAGAACTGGACCTGTCAGGTAGAACAGGGTGAAAAGTAAACCAAAAGTACTGGGAGCTGTTCACTGCCTTGCATTGTCACGCATGAGATATACTATACTGTGCCATAACTTACACGATGAAGCTCTGGGGCTAATGTCTGAAGCTGCGTCATGGTGGCATTAAATGAATTCAAAGGCACCGAGCTGGGATCCCTGCAGCAAAAGATCTGATGTTAAAGGCACTGCACATATCGTTTAGTGTTCAGTTAGTACTTAGTACTACAAAGTTGATGGCGGTATTAGCTGATTATATGTAGCAAGCGACACTCACTTCTCAAGAATGTCTGCTTGCTGGTTAAGATATGCCTCTAATTGCCACCTTGATCTCAGACAAGTTGGATTCTCATCTGCTTTGAAAATATTGTCTGGCAAAAAGAAGACATGAATACATCACAATAAGTAAGTTTGATCTTTTGGCATAGTGGTAAACAAAAAAAAACTCTGCCAAATAGATTGCATTTGTTTGCCCCACCTTTCTGCACCCGAATGGCATGAGAAAAAGAAGCATGTGTTTTGCAACAAAAGCTGGTATTACTATAACCAAATAATTATGCCACAAGAAAAGATAGTGTAGCAATTGCGACCCAGCTAGATAGTGGCACTATTCAAATGGCGTGTATTTTTTCTATCAAAAGATGGCATGATGGCATTTTAGGAAGCAAACATTTCAACCTTGGAATAATTTTGAACTTATACTAGATATCGTTTCTAACATCAATATCAGTTCTAATTCAGGTAGTGAACTCTTTTCAAATATCCCATATGACAGGACAAGAGAAACTGAATAAATGCTAAACCCTGAGTTAGATTTTCTTCCATGTTGTGCTTGTTGCATTCTGTTTTTCTTATTGTCTGTGATTGATTCTCAAAATTCTGGTGTACCTACTTTGTTGGCTTCCTAAAATAATTCTACAATCCCATCAAAATGAAAAAGAAATATTAGAGTAACTTTGAAGGGTTTAGTGTGTTTACCTTCATCAAAATCATGGAGTGAGATTGGTGCGTGGATAAAAGACGAAGAGCTCTCCCCCATATGGCTCTCAGTGGCATAACCGTGACCGTATTTGTCAAATACTCCAGCTCTAACACCTATATCTGCATCCATCAGGTCGCTCATTTCCATTTCACTGTTAAAATCCTCATCCTCGGCCAGATCATACGAAGTCTCAGCGGAGTTACAGTACGCCACAAGATTCGACAACAGATGGCAGACACCCTACAAGAATTTTCAGCAAACACACTCAGTACCCTATCCCTATGTAAGAAAAGGGAAGGGCATAACAATATCAAAAACAAAATTAAGGGCTTTGAATGCCATATTCTACTTGTAGCACCTCGAAAGTCATTGAATTGAAGGCAAGTATACAGCAACGAAGATAAACCCCAAGCTGGCTATTAGGGTCCAGAAATTCGTCCTCCACACTTGCACCCTCTGGTGAAGTGAGCACCCCTGTCAGAAACCAATTCCAGGGTAAGCTGTCTACTTGGGAGCCTTATATTTAATTAGCAGGAAATACGGAGGACTGAAAAGTCCATCAATGATGCGAATCTCACCTCGTAGCTTATCAAAGAAGTTGAACAAATCGTCCGGTGAGATAAGCCCTGACAGTGTGGTTGTCAACTGCTCACAGAGCCAACCATTGACTAAATCATCTACTGCCTTCAACTGCCTTAGAAGTTCTTCCAGCGGCGGTTCCAGAAAATCCTCGCAAGACTGCAAGGATAATAAGGTAAGAGTTAGGACATGTATGGGTGAAAATGGTGCCTTGTGGAGGGAGACGAGATAAGCAAAGCTGCAATGCAATACACACACGGCCCAAACTTTACAACAGGCCACCATACAAATCAAATCAAATCAAGTGGATGAATCGTATGCAATAATAGATCGAGAACAAATGTATGAGGGAACATCCTCTCGACCCAAGTTCAAATTGCATATATTAACAACGCTGCAATTGCAAAGCTGTAGGCCTGTAGTGGATTAATGATATGATGGTTGCATCAGCTATCAAGCATACAGATTATACGAGCTGCTTAGATAGAAATCGTGAGGCAAAACCGAGTAATAAACTGGCAAACAACTGATGCTTTACTGAATAGCAATACCTCTGTCTCTGCCCAAACAATAGGATAGATGATTAACCAGCAGAAGTTAAGCAGCTGATGCTACATTTCGACGCTAATTACTGTATGCAGCAGGATTTAGAGAGAACGGTAACATTAATCCCCACATGGTTAAGCGAAATCCGCACTCAATCTGGAGCACACTACCACAGACAGCCCACACACAGGAGGGACGGACAGAGAACCAGGGCCGAGAAGAAGCGTACCCGGGTGAGGGAGAAGAGGAAGAGGCCGAGGCGGTTGTGGTGGGCGACGGACTCGAACGGGAAGGGCGGCGTGGCGGGGCCCCCGTCCTGCTGCGGCGCGAAGACCTGCACGAGGTGGCACACCGCCATCCTGTGCGGCGTCAGCTCCAGCAGCGCCTCGCCGCCGGCGTCCTTCTGTTCCGCGCCTGCGGCGCTGCGGACCCCCGCGAACACGTTCATGGCGCCGCCACAGCACAGCCGTCGGCGGCGACGAGGGTTTTGAAACTGTTTCTGACCTGGGAAGCGGGGCGAGTGAGTGGAGTGCGGCGGGCAAAACCTATACACCGACCAGGTCGGTGGCTACCGGCCACCGCACACCCCCTGGTCAGGTATAGGCCAGGCCCATTTGTGGCTGTTTAGCCTCGTTTTTTCTTTTTTCTTTTTATCTTTTCTGGTTTCTTTTTTCTGTTTTCGGTTTTTTTATATATTTTTTAGATTCGAAAATTTTGATTTTTAGAAATTGAGAAAATTGAGAAAATGTTTAAATTCAAAAATATTCAAATTTGAAAACCGTTCAAATTTGAAAATTTGAAAATTGTTCAAATATGAAAATCGTTCAAATCGAAAAATCTTTCAAGTTCGAAATTTGTTCATATTCAAAAAACGTTCAATTTTGAAAATTATTCGAGTTAAAAAATTGTTCAAATTTTGAATTTTGAAAAATATTCAAATCCAAAAAATATTCAAATTTAAAAACTTTTTTGGTTTCGGAAAACTGTTTAAATATTATGAATAACTTTTTCTCGAAAAAAGTTTTTAAAAGTGTTAGATTTTAAAAACGAAAATATAAACAGAAAAGAAAAAAACAGAAAAGAAGGAAGAAAAAGGAAAAAAAACTCACCTGATGCAATGGGCCGCGGCCCACTAAATTACTGGATCGTGGGGGGTGTGCGGTGCCTTCCACCCACTGACCAGGTCAGTGGCGAGGAGCTCCCGTGCGGCGGGGCTCTGGGGTTTCAGGTATTGCTTGCCATCAGGCCGGCCCATGCACGCATAGTGTCAGGGCCCAGCCCGATGCGGCTCGAATCCTTTTGTGACGGGCCGGACCGGCCCACGTACTTACAGAGGGGGAAAGCTCGGCACGGATTGATTTTGTGCCTGGCCCGAGGGCCAGAAATACCTATTTCGCGCCTATTAGCGGGGCGTATTAAGCACCGCCCACGCGTGCGGATTTAAATGGACCGACCCAAAGTTCCGGGGCGTCTGGTGGGTGTTCTTTTTTCTGTTGCGCTTTTTCTTTCTGGTCCATTTTTCTCTGATTTTCGGCTGCCTTTCTCTGTTGTTTATTCTGTTTTCTTCGGTTTTCTCTTTTTTTTGAAATTTCTTCACATTCAATTTTTTCAAATAAAAAAAAAGAACTGAAATTTATTCACAATAAAAAAAAAATTCAAATTTTGTACACGTAATTTTGTTCAGATTTTTAAATTTGTATAAATTCAATTTTTGTTCAGATTTAAATTCTCAAAATTAATTTTTGTTCATGTAATTTCATTTAGGTTTGAAATTTGTTTAAATTTAAATTTTCTTCAACTCAAATTTGCTCAAAATAAAAATTTGTTCACATTTAGAAAATAGTTGCAATCGTGGGTTTCGAATTGGGTCTCCTCCGTCGTGGGCCAGAATTGCAACCAAGGAGCTAATGTTCGGATGGTTGACAAAACTATAAAAAAAGGTTAAACTTCTTTTTAAGAGAGCGAATAAATTAATGCCCGGCCCACCCGGGATTGTCTTCAGGCGATGCCTCGTCGTTCCCGTTAATGAGCGGCAGGTAGGCGCTCCCCCGCGATTCTGTTTCACCGTGTTCGGGTCATCGTCGTCCTTGACCCACGCGAGGTAGTGCTCAGGAGACAGGAGCCCATATCTCCCGCCTGCGTGCTTCATGCAGGCATCCCCTCGTGGCCTCGTGCCTCGTCCGCGTGCCTAGGCCTCCTTGGTGGGACGGTCCACGTAAGTCTTCTCCTAGTTTTTCTATTTTTCCAATTATTCATTTTCAATTTTAATTTCAAAATTTAATGCTTAAGCAGAAAAATTGAACTAAAAATATTGAGATTTGAAAAAGTTCAAAACTAAAAAAAAAATAGCAAAAAAGGTACAAATTTAGAAAATAATAAAATCTGAAATTTTTAAATTTGTAAAATGTTCCAATTTAAAAATTTCAAAGTTAAAAATTGTTCAAACATGAAAATTATTTAAATTTGAAAAATGTTCAAAATTAAAATTGTTCAAATTTGAAGAAAATGCCTCAAATTAAAAAAATGTTCAGACTTTTCAGTCATAAATAAAAGGATAAAAAGAGAAAAG
This sequence comes from Lolium rigidum, assembly GCF_022539505.1. Taxonomy (NCBI): domain Eukaryota; kingdom Viridiplantae; phylum Streptophyta; class Magnoliopsida; order Poales; family Poaceae; genus Lolium; species Lolium rigidum. Next base: position 47,110,636 of record NC_061512.1, on the reverse strand, counting down.
AAAAGGAAGAAAAAAATCGATTGAACCAATGAAAGAACCAAAGAAAAATGGAAAAACGATAAAACCAAGACCAGAAAACCAGAAATAACCATATATACACCTAAAATGGGCCGCGATCCAACTCCCGCTCGTGCTCGCGAGTGTTAATGCTTTGTTGGGCGATAAGTAGGCTTTCCCGTCGAGGTCGATATGGAGGAGGGCCGGGGGTGGCGCCAAGGCTCCTAATGGAGCGCAGAATTGATGGGGATTAGCTGGGCTAGGCTACAGAGGAGAGGGAGAGCATGGGCAAGCTCGCGATGAGCTAGAGGGCGTTGGCATGTTCATCGTCGTGAGAGCCCAGAGAAGTAAGGGAGAGAGGTAGATTGGGTGTGGCGGCTAGAGGTAACAATGGGGAGGAGAGAGCGATGAGGTGTGGGAAAGGTTTCGTAGCGATGAGTAGATTGAATGGGTTTGGTTGCTTTGATAGGTGGGCCTAGGTTTTGTGCTTGGGCCGGCCCACGTTGATACGTCTCCGACGTATCGATAATTTCTTATGTTCCATGCCACATTATTGATGTTATCTACATGTTTTATGCACACTTTATGTCATATTCGTGCATTTTCTGGAACTAACCTATTAACAAGATGCCGAAGTGCCGATTGTCGTTTTCCGTCGTTTTTTGTTTCAGAAATCCTAGTAAGGAAATATTCTCGGAATTGGACGAAATCAACGCCCAGGGGCCTATTTTTCCACGAAGCTTCCAGAAGACCGAAGACGAAACGAAGTGGGGCCACGAGGCGCCCGGACTACAGGGCGGCGCGGCCTAGGGTTGGGCCGCGCGGCCCTGTCATCTGGGGCCCCTGTGCCGCCTCTTGACTTACCCTTCCGCCTACTTAAAGCCTCCGTGACGAAACCCCCAGTACCGAGAGCCACGATACGGAAAACCTTCCAGAGACGCCGCCAACGCCGATCCCATCTCGGGGGTCCAGAGATCGCCTCCGGCACCCTGCCGGAGAGGGGAATCATCTCCCGGAGGACTCTACGCCGCCATGGTCGCCTCCGGTGTGATGTGTGAGTAGTCTACCCCTGGACTATGGGTCCATAGCAGTAGCTAGATGGTTGTCTTCTCCCCATTGTGCTATCATTGTCGGATCTTGTGAGCTGCCTAACATGATCAAGATCATCTATCCGTAATTCTATATGTTGCGTTTGTTGGGATCCGATGAATAGAGAATACTTGTTATGTTGATTATCAAAGTTATATCTACGTGTTGTTTATGATCTTGCATGCTTTCCGTTACTAGTAGATGCTCTGGCCAAGTAGATGCTTGTAACTCCAAGAGGGAGTACTTATGCTCGATAGTGGGTTCATGCCCGCATTGACACCGGGACAAGTGACGTAAAGTTCTAAGGTTGTGTTGTGTCTGTTGCCACTAGGGATAAAACATTGATGCTATGTCTAAGGATGTAGTTGTTGATTACATTACGCACCATACTTAATGCAATTGTCTCGTTGCTTTGCAACTTAATACCGGAGGGGGTTCGGATGATAACCCGAAGGTGGACTTTTTAGGCATAGATGCGGTTGGATGGCGGTCTATGTACTTTGTCGTAATGCCCAATTAAATCTCACTATACTCATCATGATATGTATGTGCATGGTCATGCTCTCTTTATTTGTCAATTGCCCAACCGTAATTTGTTCACCCAACATGCTCGTTTGTCTTATGGGAGAGACACCTCTAGTGAACCGTGGACCCCGGTCCAATTCTCTTTACTCGAAATACAATCTATCGCAATACTTGTTCTACTCGTTTTCTCGCAAACAATCATCATCCACACTATACATCTAATCCTTTGTTACGAGCAAGCCGGTGAGATTGACAACCTCACTCGTTTCGTTGGGGCAAAGTACTTTGGTTGTGTTGTGCAGTTCCACGTTGGCGCCGGAATCCCCGGTGTTGCGCCGCACTACATCCCGCCGCCATCAACCTTCAACGTGCTTCTTGGCTCCTCCTGGTTCGATAAACCTTGGTTTCTTTCTGAGGGAAAACTTGCTGCTGTGCGCATCATACCTTCCTCTTGGGGTTCCCAACGAACGTGTGAGTTACACGCCATCACACGTGCCTCGAAACTAAAAGGCACGGCTCGCTAAGTTTCTCGGGCCTAGCCATTGTACGTCCTCGTGGGCTCACAGAGGAGTGAAAATGGGTCAAATAAGTAATAGGACTTCGTGTTGTATGACGTACAATGGGGGTGGCGCCAATGCTCCTAATGAGCGCAGAATTGATGGGGATTAGCTGGGCAAAGCTACAGAGGAGAGGGAGAGCATGGGCAAACTCGCGATGAGCTAGAGGGCGTTGGCATGTTCATCGTCGTGAGAGCCTAGAGAAGTAAGGGAGAGAGGTAGATTGGGTGTGGCGGCTAGAGGTAGCAATGGGGAGGAGAGAGCGATGAGGTGTGGGAAAGGTTTGGTAGCGATGAGTAGATTGAATGGGTTTGGTTGCTTTGATAGGTGGGCTTAGGTTTCGTGCTTGGGCCGGCCCACGTGCCTCGAAACTGAAAGGCACGGCTCGCTAAGTTTCTCGGGCCTAGCCATTATACGTCCTTGTGGGCTCACAGAGGAGTGAAATGGGTCAAAATAAGTAATAGGACTTCGTGTTATATTACTAATTTTGTTGGTGCGTGCATATGGGGCACGTTCTCTTGTTTTTTTTAGAATGTGTACTGTTTTAATTCTCTCGTTTTTCTTGTTTTTCAGTGAGTGTGCACTAATTTTCATTAACACGAGATTACGACGTGTCATCCCGAGCTGAGCTGTGAATTATAGTCATTAGATGCAACGAGCTTATTTAAAAAACAAGTTTTTCTAGGCAAGCAACTCAGTGGTTGCTCATAATTTGTAATTTGTGTAGCCCCGTTTATTTTATGGAGTTGTGAAGCACGTGGGTTTGGACTTTCCGATGAAGTGGCTTATGCATGAACTTAATTTAAATGCAATACTAGTTTGTCTCTTTTTTCCTAGAATTATAAACTAAATCAGAACGAGGGAGTATGGTATTAGAGCTAAGCGCATCATTCAGCGACGCACTATATGTTAATAAAAAAATAGTTACATGCATCCATTGATCTCGCGTGCCCAACCATCTCCATTAACATGGACTTCCAGTCAACGCAAACAACTCAATAATCATCTTGTAAAAAAATTGGACGAAAAGATCCAGTGGTTTCACGATTTGCATAGCCATGTTTATTTTCCGGGGAAAACTTGTCCACATTTCAGATGTGAGGTTTCTCTTGCGACATTGTTACTTCCCCTGCATTCGACAGAAAAGAAAATGCTACCACAGCAACAGCCATCTAGGAAAACGAGACCTTCATTTCACATCCAGCCAGTTGCACGGTGTGGCCACCACACTCTCACGCAGGAACAATCGGCCAAGAGCAAATCAACATGACAGCGAACAGAATCATAAAGCAGGTCGCCTTCTTCCTTTTGCCCTTTTTGTCGCATGTTTGCTGCAATGCTGCTACACATCGCAGGCTACAGTTCACGGCCATGTATATATGTTCCCTAGCATTCTGCGATGGAAATCTGGAATTATCACCACTAGATTTAGATGTGCGCCTTGGCGCACGATCCCGTGAAAATCATGCCTATGATTATTTTGTATAACTAAGATAAAATAGCTTTTAGTGGAAGATATTAAGATAAATATTTGCATAACTTCTGAATATCTTACTCTTAGTTATTGGAACCAATATATTTTATTCTTATATGCTGGACTTTTTTTTTGGATCTCCTGGATCTGGGACTCAATGTGTTATGACTAAGCAAGTGAAAAACACACATGACCGTTCAAAATGGAAGCAAAGAAGAAATGAAAAAAAAAATCCACATAAGTTGCACGACTGTGTTGCAATAGGAGACAATTTTCTGCCCGCCTTGTTAGCATACTTCAATGAAATTTAACTTAACTACTAAAATCTAATTTTCTACCATAATTCTTAGCATTCTACCTGTACATATAATACAGTGCCATGCTTGTCATGCACACTTTCAAAACTAAAGTAATTACATGAGTTTCAAGGCATCGAAAAGTTAACTCTGACCATATGAATTAACTGTTATAGGGTTATCAGTTTGGGTTTTTGACAAAGATAAACAATCAACGGTCAAATGCAGCTCACATGTCCATCTCATGGGATTGCTGGAGAGTCTAGCCATCGGGTTTATGCCCTGATGGTATGAACCAATCAGCCTCAGAGCATGCTCATGTTTAACATCATACTTAAACAACACCTCCTACCCCTTTAACGCCAACAGACTTGCCGACCTATGCATCTCAACACCTGCAGCACAAGTATACCCCAAATGAAAACATGAGCAAACCATTAGTTAATCACAAGTACAACTGAACTTACGGCTGACTGTGACACATTGCAAAAAAAAGGAGTATGATTATCGCACTGATAAACTATTTGAAAACCGTTATACTGACGTTTCATGAAAATCTATTATGGATAAGCGGCGAGTGAGGAAACACATAGGGCTTACTTGTTCCAGAAGTACAAAAATAACCGAGCAAGAAGGGATTGTCAATAGCAACATCCACATAAGTTGTTAACATTCCATTGAAGGGAAAGTGACATACAGTAAAACAGAGAAATGTAGCACACACAAGTAGACAAAATAAGGAAATATATTCTACAGATGAGCACTGGTTTGGGTACTAATTTATAACCCGAATAGATTACTGATCTAGAGTTGGGTTAAGGAATAGAGCATGCAAAACAAAGAACTAAATAGCATGATCTAACTAAAAGCAAAATCGATTCATAGAAATGTAAACAATATGGAAGAAATTATCATGGGAGATTACATGAAAAAAACATAGCAAGATAAACAACTAAAAAGGACTTTTGTGAAGTAAACTGGGAAATAATTCGAGCTAAATAGAGGATAATTTAAAATAACTGTGATGGATTGAAATAGTAGAATTGAAAAGGCATCAAAAGAGAAGCACAGCTGTGAACCATCGTACAGTGAGAATAAAGTAAAAGGTCGAGGAAACAATTAAAAAGCAAGAAAAAAGAAAGGGAAAAGTTGTTAGCAGCTTATATTAGAAAATGCAAGGAAATGATCAAGGTACAGAGAGAAGGAAGTGGTTCCTAGTTCAATAGCCCAAGATCTCAGCATGATATGGTTAAGTGCCAGTTGCAGACTCACATTAGTAGGTTTTATGCCTAGGAACTGGCTATGTAATGTAAATGGTTCCCTGCTAGGAAATATACTCAGTGTGTGTGATAAGAAAATAAGTAGTTAGATGAATGTACACAATGTGCGATAATTTTATTGCCACACCTCACCCATTGTTACAGGTATAGCTGGTCTGAACCTAGCTCCAAAATCGCTTTTAAAAATAAATAGAGGAAAATTAAGGGAAGCAAATGTACTTTGTGCGCAAATACAGAGACAATAAGGATGAACTGCTTAGGTATGAAGCAGTTGGGTCTTGTCACCTACCTGGAATCTTGCATCTTTGGTTGGACTAATTGTTGACGCTGAGGACGATGGCCACAATATAAAAGTCTATCAATTGATCAAAAACAGTTCTATCTTGCTTGCAGAAATCTAATTTCAGATCAATTATTTCTTTCATTTGAGCGTAAATTGCAATAATGTCACCTATGTACATGGTATGGTAATCTAGCTAGTAATCCTTTCGTCTACTAATAAGTGTATGTTAGGACATATCTTAAATCAAACTCTATTAACTTTGACTAACTTTCTAGAAAAAAGTAGTAGCATTTATGGCACCAATTTAATATGGCTAGGCTCATCTTGACATGTAGTTCAATAGTACAGTAGTTTGATGTCGCATATGTTGTTATTTTTGTGTAATAATCTAGTCAACTTTTAAAAAAATTAACTTCCAAAAAAAAGCACTTACTCGTGGACGGAGGGAGTAGGGCACAATATTCTTATAGTGTATCACCTGACCCGATTGTACCTATATCTAGAACACAAAACTCAAGTATATATTAGGAAAAAGTACCTTTGTGTCTAGCCAAGGAAATTGATGATTTCTTGTGCAAAAGCCAAAACCTGCCGTTTGAGGTGGATTGGCCGGTGCATAGCTGCAAGGAGAATAAGCAAAACTAATTGAGGAAATGAACAACCACAGCCCACACAATCCAAAAGGAAACCAATCTGAAGAACGTGTGAACCAAAACGAACAAGAGGACCACATCCAACATAAAAAAACCATGACCAACACGACATCCTTTGCTTGAGCAGAAGAGAAACCGGCCTTGAGCCAAACTGGACCGACTTCTTCATGGCTTTTAGAGGCAAATTCCAGCGTGAACCTCATCTCCCTAGCATATCGCGGTTAGCACTGTGGAGCTGAGTATCCGGTGAAACAGAGGTGAAACAGAGGTGATGATAAGGCCAGTTTCTAATATGAACAATTACGGTGGACAATATTAAATTATACTCAAGGAAAATACTTTCTAATATGAACATAATGTAATTTGTCCTCTAGTGCTAAACCAAATTGGCAACAAATTAGTCCTTACTAACGAGCATTAAAAAACTCCTCTATAGACTTGATGACTTGATGTTAGTATGCAGGAATAATACTTACTTATACCACTCATAAAAAGATCACCTTATCTGAAGACGAACAAGTTCAGTACCACACAAAGCCAGTTCAGGAGCTCATTTATTGATCCTTAAAAGGTGTTAATAAGCAGGCCTTCAGAGAGAAAGATTTAGCATTGATCATTAAGGAAATTTATAGGAAATGCATAAAGTAAAATAATTAATGTTCAATATCAAAAGCATGTAAAGCACTATCGATCTTCATTATTTTATTCTTCAATGGTGGCAAGGGTTACCTTAAGTGCTCATCATTAGGAGTTTAGTTTTGTTACGGACCAGCCAAAGTGAGAACAAAAAGGCAGAAACACATGAACGTAGGACATTGTTGATTGCTCTAGAGAGTTGACCCTGAAATAGTAGGAGAATTAAATATTTAGGGTACAACTATTCAACCTACAAAAGGGGAAATGCGCGAACCCACAAAGCATATTGAAGATCAACAACTATAATGACTGAAAGTAAAGCACAGCAATATTCTCAAATACGACCGCTGAAAGTAAAGCACAATTTTAATTTGGTACCAAATATAAGTTAGCAAAAGGCATATGTTTGATCAACTTCATTATAGGAAAACAAGCATAACAATCGATGAATTTTACCTAATCAAAGAAATACAGTAGCTATATTATCTGACATCCAACAATCTGACCAGGAAATAAAAGAGAACACTTCATAGCTCTAGGGATCAACATGAACTCTTCCTTCATACTCCATCTCAATTAATCTCTGAAATAGAAAAGCATAAGTTTCAGTACAGATGAATAGTCCAAGTTGGTATACATAACTGTACTATCTGTAATGTAATAGAAGGGAAAACAACCAGGTAAAGTGACATTTTAATATCTATAGTGTGTATGATAAAGATCATTTCTGATGTCTCAATATAACAATTATTACCATAGAAAATAATTATTGGATTCTCACTGTACATATAATTGATTAATTTTAACTAACTGCTGTTGAAGGTCAGTGTTGATGTGCCCAACGCCCATAATTGTGGTTGAAGGTAGAAATTAGAGCATATAGTCTACACTAATTTTCATAAGAAAAACAACCAATTATTCAGAGAAAAATATTTAGTAATAGTTTGGAAAAATCATGGTCGCCTTATCTAAGCAATATATTCATCATAACAACCTAGATCATAGGCAACAGATTATTACCTAGCGGGGAGATGGGGTTGAGTTGCCAAAATAACAATGTGATATACTACATATCCATGATAAAATTTATTCATGTTGTGTAGTATAAACAATACCTGGGTCTCGAGGGAACCAACTGATAGGTGCTGGAGATTTTTTATCTGCACGCGGCATGGAATGTTGCCGCTGACCATTGCAATACCGCACATGTGAGCACCATCACGTGTGCGCCTGAAATTAACGGGAAACACAAACATTAGCCTAAAATTATTGGTAGATATGCTCTACTGGAATGTGCATCATGTCCACCAGTGAAATGAAAGGTACCCAAGCCTATCCTCTGTTTGGCCACAATTTGAAAACTTTCTTTTGCGAATAAATTTGAAAACTTGATTAACTTGCAAATTTAACTGATGCACGTTGAAAGAAGAAATACTCCATATTCAGTTATATGCGAAGATGCAAAGGAAGTTGGGAAAAGTAAATCTCGCATTTCCTATTAGCAGTAACATGCCAAAGCATTAAATTCATAACCTTCTGCTGATCTATAGAACTTGTATAGGCTACTACATAATTGGACTGCTAAAACACTGTTGCTCACCTAAAGAACACCACAATGAAGAAACAATTAGATTCCAAAACATGTTAGACCACAGAAGCACCACATCTGCATGTCGCTGAATCTGCACTTCTTATATAACAATAACAACTATTCCAGCAATATTCTAGAGCAATTTTGTAGTACACCGTCCACCCCCAAAGGGGAAAATAAGATCATTTACATCAACTAACTTTGCATTCGATAATAGAAGTGCTTCAGTACAGAGAAATAAATAACATTTAAGAGGAAAATCCAAAGAGGGAGAAAATAAGTAAAACAATGCTCAGTTAGGAATAATGTTCACCTGGCACTTGTATTTGTCAGTTTGTCTTCCTCCATGCTCAAAGATAATTAGAAAGCTCGACACTGAAAAAGAAGACAATAATTCGGCGATATTAGGAATTGCATACCAAATAAACAAGTGACATTGCAGCGGTCATCTATGAGGAAATCTAGAAAAGAAAGATAAATCACCTCATGTGTCGATGCCTCATGCCAAATATCAACTTCAAGTCACGTATCTTATCTTCTCTGCTACCTGCCCATAATATAGAGTCAAATTAGACCTTGGGGCTGCTCATGGAGAGACGAGGACAATAGGGGCGCCACGCTCCACTGCGCTGAGGACGACGGCATCGATCTTGTTCCCTTGAGCCATCTCCCAGCCACCATAAGCAGAACTGCGTCATTACCTGCTTCAGGTAACATTGGGAAATATAAGTTTGGAGTATCACCCAGTATTAGTCAGCTGAGAGCAATAATCTAATAGAGAAATCAGATTATAGGTAAAAATAGCTCACATGAGAGTGCCTCAATAATTGCAATAGTCAGTTCTGATAACTTGTGAGACAAAATACAAACACAAGATAGAGGTAGTAAGTACGTGGATCAGAAAAACAATAACAAATTAGAACTAAAATGGTACAAAACTATTTTTTCAACTGGCTCACAGTATTATTGTATGCTAGGTAGCTGTATAAATCCTTGACCCACTAAACCATGTGAAAAAATGGCAATTTAATGGCATGCTTCAAAGTAAGAAATGAATGAAAAAATATATCTTTGCCTACAGCAGATAGTTGAGTGATTTCAACATGCCAACACATTTACATTGCAACTTCCGATCTAAAAGCAACATGAAGTGACTACAAAAGGTAAAGAGAAGTGATTTGGCAATAAATCCATGAATTTATAGATAAAAGAACTTGTCATGACATACATGAACGACATACATGAATGGTTAAAAATTACCAGCTTTGCTGCTTTAGTATATAAATCTTGGAAACAATATCAGGAGTAATATTTTAAAATAAGGGGTGGTCAGTTCACCTACACAGGCTCCTTCTGTAGATTAATTCAGGCTAAGTACAAAAATAATGGAGAAAAAATTTGCTTCTGTTTCCAAATACAATACGAATACCTTTACTTATTTCCTTTACAATGAAAAAATTCAAACAATCAGCACCAAGAAGTGTTCCTTTACATGAACAAAACACAAGAAAAAAATGAGGTGCTAGGAGAAACCTGTAGGTCTCCAACGAGGGCCCTCTCTCGCCTGGCCCCTGGCGAAGGTCGCCCGCGCCGCCCTGCCGCGCTGGCCCCTGCGGAGGTCGCCCGCCCGGCCGCGCCGCCCCTTGCCCACGCCGGCGGCCCCTGCCGGAGGTCGGCCACGCCGCCCGTCGCCCGTGCCGGCTGTTCCAGAGAGGACCGCGGTGGAGGCAGAGGGGTGGAGAGGCTGCAAGGTGAGGGATTTGGGGAGAGGCGTGCGGGGACTGGGAGGAGGACGGGCAGAGGAGGATGCGCTCAACGATTTGGCAAAGGCGGCTAGGGTTTCGCTCCGTCGATCTCGGTTTTATACGCAGGCACTGAAATACCGAAAGTACCCCTGCGGGTGGAGACCTCCACCGGTTGACGCCAATGCGAACCGAAAGAGATTCCAGCCGCAGTGGCTGACGTGCGGGGCCAGCGAAGGTGGGGCCCACATGCAGCCGGAGGCGGGTAACAACCGACCATTGCATGGGGATAGCTAGTGAGAGGATTCTCTGTCTCTTCTGCCCAGAATAAACGAACCAGATGCGTTGATGGGGTGATCCAACGGCCACGAAGCAAGGATCGCTGTGAGAGCCCCATGGGGGTGCAGCAATTATACCTTTAGATACCTAGTTGTGCCGCAGTCCAAAGCAGCCGCGGCAATCCGCCGCGGCAACCAGAAAGGCGGTGACCTACAAAGATAGAAACAAAATCCATAAGAAAGCACGTCAGTCGTAAGGTGCTAGCATACCGAAAAGGCAAGCGAGTATAGAAACGTAAAGAAACAGAAGAAATCCCCACGACGAAGAACATCTCGGTGGAAAAATATCTAAAACCAGATCCATGCGGAAGAAGGCGGAGAAGAGAAAGTAAACAATCGCAAAGAAGAAATCAAACCAAAATCCCGACAGCGAAGACCCAGGCGGAAGGGCAAGATGACGGAAAAGAGGGAAGAAACAATCGGAAAAAAAGAAATCCGAATCCAGCAGCAGAAGGTCAATCAAACCCAACCCCGATTCGGCCGCACAGAGATAAATCAAACCCCAACACCACACGGAGGATCACGGATCACAAACCCATACAAACGTTGTAAGAAGCGAATGGCTTGCAAGGCTGATTCCTCAAATGGACACGGTGAACCACATGACGCAACAGACCAAAAAAAATGGGCCGGCGCGGACAACAGCAGTATCAAGCTCCACGCCTCCAAGGACGGAACCATCGCCGCCCACCTCACGCAGGTAGGCTTGGTATGACAACCGACAGTGGGAAGCAACCAACTCCAACAAATGCAGAGGGGAATAGGAGACGACGAACATCCTGTGGCACAAAGTACGTAAATGCAAGGAGACGCACACGAAAGTAAAGGAAAAACCCAGAGGGCACACTTTTATCAGGAACATGGCAGTAGAGTTCAGTAACAAAAATAAGATGCATGTACATAAAAGAGATAAACACAATGGGCGGATGAGGTGGGCAGAGATCAATACCTGACAAACAAGGACTCCCAGCAACAACTCACGTGCAGTTCCAACAACAGCTCACAGTAGCAAATAACCTAAAGCACATGACAGCTGAGACACACACACGTTGGGTACTTTAGTGTTTTTTCCTTGGCCTGAGACTGTGGTTTAATTTGTAGCTGAACCAAAGGTAGCACCAAAAATGAAGTGGTACTTCTGAATAACTGTCACAGAAAAGCAAGCACCGAAGAATATACATAGAAGTAAGGCATTTTCCAGGTTTGGTACTGCCTAATGCATATTTATTTGTGCAAAAATCCCATTAACCCATATGGAAATTTACCTGCTATCCCCGAAAAGGCGGAAGGACCTTATAGGACTGCCAAGAGTACCCAACATCCTTCCTTCTTTCAACAAGAGATAGTAGAACTTGAATCCTTTTATTGGACAGAGTGCTTTCTGCCTTGCCTTCTTGATCGTACGTACTGGTCCCTATCAAATAGAGTTTCCCACACCTATGACGTATACATTTATGCCAGATTATGGAGACTTGCATCCCCTTATGGACGTACTTCCTGCTGAGGAAGTATTAGCAAATTGATGCAAGTATTAGCAATGTTTCTCTCCAGAGACAACAACTCGGAGTACAGCTCAGGGAAGTAGGCAATGCTCAGCCATCTCCATATTCAGAAAGAGCCTTAGTAAATATAGGAAAAGAAGCAATAAAGGAATTTGCACATGCTGAGTTCTTTTATTATTTAAATGTGTGGATTTTCTGTGCTATTTGTTCAACCATTATCTACCCTTGATACATTGTCTTAGTACCATTAATTGGCAGACTGCAAATTGTGGAATTAGGCCGGATTTTATGTCTACATAACTATTAATATATGACCAACTGCAGCTCAGTAAGCTACCAAGTCAAAGAACATGTGGTGTATGCAGCATTCATTTATACCTTATACTTTAAAGGTGCACGAAGATAAACACATGCAGGCCATTCAATTGAATTAGTTGGTAGTAGATCCCCGTAAATTATTTTATCTTGAAATTCTCCTCATTTCTACACTGTCATGTTAATATAATTTGTCTTTCTAAATACAGGCTAAAGAGATCCACAACGTCCCCTTACAAAAAAACCAAGTAATAAACTAAACCATTATCGTTGCTGAATGGCTGTTTTGCTAACCATACAGGAACATGATAAAAATCTGAATGTACATGTTGTGTTGTTGAATGGTGTTTAGTAAATCCTTAATATAGCACTTCACAAACCAAATAGAGCACAGTTTTTTTCTGAAAACTGTAGATGCACACCTTAAGGTATGCACCAGGCAGCTAGAAGGAGAGGAGACGAGCCCTCTCTTCCTACAGAAATTTCTATCCTCCACGCAGCATGATGGAAACTAAGATAAGATATGGGTTGCTCCCTGGGTACAATGTATTATGGAGGTTTCTTTTTGTCTGATTAAGCACACGCACTCATGGTTTGTTGGATCTACCGATACACCCATACATGGCGGATCTGGAACAATTACCGTACAGAGGAGGATGGAACAGAGGGCACTCACCGGCAGTACAGGCGAGCAGAAATCCAACAGAAGCAACCGCTCAACCCCACGCGGCAATCCCAGCGAGACGACGACCTGGAAAGGAAGAAACAAAATTCAAAGGAAACCACGCCAGGCGTAAGATGCGAAGATAGGATAGTAAAGAAGAGCAAAAACGAAATCTCTCCAGCGAATAGAAGAGGAATCGCAAGAAGGAAAGAAAACCAAATCCTACCAGCGAATAGAGCGAGATGAGGAAGGAAACATCTGGGGGAAAAAGAAACGGAAAGAAGAGGCCCGAATCAGGCTGCACGAAATCAATCTCGTCTGTTCCGATTCGTCCGCCCAGAGATCAGCCGAACCGCAGTACCAGCCGTTGGCTTTAGGAGGGGAAGGGGAAAAGGGACGGAGGTCACCTCAACCAAGCTCACGGCATAGCGCCGCCATGGAGCACGCCTGCGGCCGCCGACGATGCTGAGCAAGTGGTTGACACGGGCGCGGCGGATCGACGGCGCAGCGACCGGGCGGACGAGGCGAGCAGGAGAGGACAGCGTGGGCGAAGGTAGAGCGGCGAGGGAGAAGTGAGGCGGATGGGCACGGGGGTCGACGCCGGCGCACGAAAAGGGCCTCTCTCCCAGGCAGAGCTCCTCTGTGGGCGAATGTCGTGCCGACAGCGGCCGAGCGCACTCACCGGCCGAAACGACGCGGGGGGAAATGTCGAATCTACCCCCGGTAGTGGAGATATTTCGACGGGCCGATAACACGCTGGACGCAAACAAATCCCACCCGGAGCGACCGACAGACGGGCCCGAACGATGGTGGGGTCCACAAACAGAGTGAGGTGGGTAGACCACGCCCGTTGCATGGCTGTATCTAGCAGGAGAAATGCCCACGCACGGGCTGAACGAACCAGAAGGCTCCACAGCACGCTCGACCGGATCTAGTTTCACCCGCAGCAACTGACGAGCGGGTCCGCACGCAGGTGGGGCCCAAAAACAGCCTGATGCGGGTAGAAGATTGCCGTTGCATGGGTTTATCTAGCTGCCTGTGAACCAGAACGAACGGACGAGATTTGCCCAGCTGTGAAGATCGGACGGTCCAGAATCGAGAATCGATGTGAGGAGGCCATGGGGTTGCAGCAATTATACCTTTAGATTATCACCAGGATGTGGCTCAGGGCGGCAGCGGCCACAGGAGCTTGCTGACATGGCAGCCAGACATTAGCCTAGAGCTGCACGTAAAGCGTCCAAAAGGCCACATAGTAGGTCCCCAGCCAGATGTGGCTCTCGTTCTTCAGATTTCATCACCACACATTTGGCCAACACTTGCTGATCACTGATCAGAACATCATCGTACACTTGGCCAGCACTTCGCTGATCAGCTCATCATCTTCAGTTCATGAACTTGAGGGTAAACCGGCTTGTCATCGAGCGTCTCGAGTGCCCTTCCAGGTTTCCTCCAAAAGATTTCATCCATTAACAACTCACATGTATAGAAATTAGAAAAACCTGAAAAAGTATGAAGCTCTACTGGGCTCTGGGTTCAGTTTTAACATGCTGGCCTGAACTTTAACAATTCCTGACCAAGATAGCTTGCAGAGGTGAACTCTGGGTCCAGAAAGACTGCTCGATTGTTCTTAAATTGGAGTGGTTTTCATTTCATTCTCCTCCGTGTGTGTGTGTGGTATAACAAGAGTTCACTTACTGTGGGACTTGAAACCAGTCCCTAGAACTAAATACTGCTGCGGCCTTAATGGCTTATGGCGAACATACAGCTGAACTATATACAACAGCCAATAACAATCTCGCGACGTGGAAGGACCAAAAAGAAGAGAGAACAAGGAATAAAAAATAATAAACATCTGATCTAGGGATTGCTGTGCTCATGACGAAATAGCCGCCCTCGCATATGCCGCCGGTAAGGACAGGAATTTCTTCGCCTTGCCCACGTACGCGCGCTTGGTGAAGTTGTTGTAGTCGTTCGCCTCGATGGCGTCGAGGATCTGCCTGTACAGCCACAGTGATGCCAGAACCTGCAAGGATAGAGATATCCAAATGATATTTGAGTCAAGGTTGCAATATAAAAAAATTAATTAAAAGTGCAGAACTATGTATGTCGCCCCTCTTACCGGCCATCTGCTCGCAGAATCTAGACTCATGACGCCCTTCTCAGCCTCATCAAAGAACAACCTAGCACGCTGAATTTGTCCCTTCATAAACCTCCTCCATTTATCTGTCACTTTCCCTCTGAATATGTCCTCTTCTGTCAGACCCGCTTGTGCCAATTCGTCCAATGGAAGGTATATTCTCCCCCTCCTAGAGCTGAGATTCCCATTCAAAAAGACAAAAACATTAGGCTACAAATTCAAAATCGAAGAAAAGAAGAAAAAAAACTCTGGACAGTGACAGGTTATCTCATAAAGAGTAAAATACAGTAATACTACTTACAGTTTAAATTTGATATCTTACTGGGTACAAAGCATAGGAGGGTGGTGTATAGTTTACGAACCCAAAATCTACTTGGACAAAAATATGCTCGGCGGTAAATAGAGTAAATCAGTACTTACTCTTCTCCTACATCTCTGAGTATGTTCGTCAGCTGGTTAGCAATGCCGAGAGCAAGTGCGGCGTTGTACACGCTCTCGGCTGAGGCCTTTGAGTCCGGCGCAATGCCCATCACCGGAACCGTCATGAGACCAACAGTACCAGCGACGTAGTAGCAGTAGAGGTAAAGCTCGTCGAAGGTCCTGTACCTCGATTTCCACAGGTCAAGCCTCATGCCTTCAACCATGTCTTTGAATGGCTGTAAGAACAAGGGATTGTGATGTCATGGTAAAATCAGAATAACTGAATTTTGCCAATTTACTATTCAGTAACTTCTTAATAGTGTTTCATGCTGCCTATTTTACCTGGATATCTATTGGAAACTTTGACACTGTGTCTGAAAGTGCTGCATCATACATATCGTATGGGCGGCCTTCAAATAGATCTTCTAATCTCTTCTCCCATCGATCAAGTGCCTTTGGTGTAATATAAGATGAGTTAGGGCCATCTACCAGCTCATCAGTTCTTCTGCACCATACTGCAAAAAATAAAAACAAAAAGTTAGTTGCAGATAATCAAATAAGGT
Organism: Lolium rigidum; assembly: GCF_022539505.1. Taxonomy (NCBI): domain Eukaryota; kingdom Viridiplantae; phylum Streptophyta; class Magnoliopsida; order Poales; family Poaceae; genus Lolium; species Lolium rigidum. Next base: position 47,094,574 of record NC_061512.1, on the reverse strand, counting down.
CGTAAGCAATAAATTTATGTTTCTTTTTTCCATGAATAACAGCGATAAATAAATCTGCAGACGAACATACCATAGATTGCCCAGACAGCCTTGCGCCTTTCAGGAGTCATAAGCTGTGTACCTGAAAGATGAATTGGCACAAACACACCCGTTACTACATGCCCAAATCTTAGCACATGAAGCAAATCTTTAGCACGATGAAATTGATTCCTCACAAGGTCAGATATCCAAGTGGAAACAGAATCATCAAAGGTTAAAACAAAACCAGAAAATCAAGCCCATGACATGCATCTCCACATCAACCGACCAACCCCAATCAAGAGAGCTATTAATTGCAAGTGGTTCTTCAGGCGGGAAAAAAAGGCTTCAGTGTTTATGAGGGATAAGTGTGAGCTCCATGGAGCCATGGCTCCACCGACCACCATCTGATGTCTCCCATGAGATGGCCAAGACGGCACAAAGCGCCCACGTGCACTGCATATCCTAACTAGCTATTAAAGTGGGCACATGACATGTGCACACGGATACGGTTGTTGCTCACAGTTCAGACTCTAGATAGCATCGGCCCTCGGGCTGGTTGTCTGGAGAATCAGAAGTGATCTTGCCACAATTTTTTTTATAGTATTATTCATCGATTGTACCCTCAATTGCTCTTGCAGTCCTGATGACTGTATCAAAAATCTGAACGAGATTTTTTAAACTGCAATGATAGTGCCGAAGAACAAGAAGAGATAATCTAACTAATTGGTGAACGAGTTGATCCCATGACCCATCGATTATTGTATACGTTGCCGGCGGTAGCTAGCGAGTATAGTAGCGAATGAGATGAAACGGCTCCACATACAAACATGTGGCGGGGAGACAGTAGATAGACAGTGCTCACCGAGGTAGAAGGTCTTGGCGTACTCGGCGCAGACCTCGCCGCAGCGGTCGTAGGCGTCGCCGAGGAGGCCCCAGCCGAGCTCGGCCTCCTCCTCCTCCTCCCGCCACCGCCGCCTCCCCGCGGCGGCGGCCTCCTTCCCCCGCTTCCCCTGGAGGTCCTCCACGAGCGCCGCCTGCCGCAGCACCACCTCGTACACCGCCTCCTCCGTGGCCGTCCTCGCCGGCGCCGTGGCCACGAGGCTCGCCCTCGCGCGGGAGCCCGCGCCCGCGCCGCCCCTCGTCCTCGTCCGCCAGGCGAGCAGGCCCCGCTGCTGCGGCTGCAGGTCGAGGCGGCCGTGGGCGTGGGGCCGGCAGGGCGTGTACACGGCGGAGGAGCCCGCCATCCGGTTACCGGATCGGTGCCGGCGGTGGGTGGATGGATTTGGTTTTGCGGTGACTGGCCGGCGGGGGATGTGCGTGTGTGTGTGTGTGGCTGCGCGGCTCTGGGTTTGGGCTTCGATGGAGGTGGTGGGTTTTAAATGGGAGAATGGCTACTGCTTTTCAGAGAAAACAAACAAGTTGTTCACGCTGCGACGTGGACCCACCCAGCCCAAGCAAAACAAAGCCCTTTCCAACCCAGGATCCCCGAGATGCTCCCTCTAGTCTGAATTTTTGGAGCAACTAACGGGAGGGCGGCCTCCAGCAAAGAGAGGAGAAGGGATCTCCTTGTGCCGACACATGTCACATGTGGAGCTACACTGGATTTAAAATAGCACATTTTGTTATTGAAACAATGTCGAACCGGACTCTAGACTCTATGTCCATATAAGCAACTCATAAGATATGAATACATGTCAAATCCCAAATAGTCATCCAGTGTAGCAACTTGTGACGAATTATTTTGTTTTTTGAACTTAATAGATTATACACTGAGGCTCATAGTACAACATGACTCTTGAGAACCCAGCAAGATACAATCAAACTAAGATGCACGAAAAAAATAACAAGTTGAACATAACCCGTGTAGGGAAGATCTCAAAAACCACGAGCGGAGCCAAATGGCTATTGACCATCTGTTTACAACTTCGATGTCGTTCATGGCTTTATCTATAAAGCCAGGCCATAGGCCTTATGTTTCATCATCTCTTCACACCTTCGATTTGAATGTGTCGCTATTTCTGTCTCCGAGTGCCTCTATGCTCCATATCTTTTGGCTCCCCGAGGGTCTATCTGGCATGTGCACCTGAGTTAGGGAAGTGTTGAGCTATGATATAGAAGATCCCTCACCGAGCTCAAACTATAAAGTCCTCGTTGTTGAATCTGAGGACCAGCAATGCAGGTATTGCCATCCACCTTTGGTAATTCAACTCGAATAACGATGACATTATCTTCACCGAGAGCCTGATCAGGCAAATATAATTTCGTGCGTACGAAGCTTAAATGAGAATTGTTGTCGTTACCATAGGCTGATGAGGATCGAACAAGCATTGAGGTAGACCAAAGATCGGACCAGAACATTTGAAGAATCATGAAGTATGCCTTAGTTGTTATGATTTGAGCTACCCGGATCACATCAATAAAGTAAGGCTTGAGAGTCAGCGGTACCTAGACCATCATGGACTCCGGATCACCTCCAGTCCCTCTCGATAGCGAACACCATTGGTAACAACCATATGACTAAAAGAAATATGTGGGAAAGGGCCATGACCCCCTTCTGCAAGTGTAGGGTAAACTGCAACACTACACTCACCTCATTGTTGTGCGCAATGATATCATAGGAGAGGCAACCCACCAATGGATAGTGCTTGAAGGAGAGAGGCAAAAAAACATCTAGGATGACAAGAGGCAAACCAGTTGATGTCTTTCTCGTTAGTGTGATGGAAGATGGCCATAATGATGACCCCGGTCATCAGAATCATCAAAGGCGGCACTTTTGGGGCCATGGAGGTACTTCAACATTAGCAACACCATGAGAATTGCTCAACCCTTCCAATTGATGATGGAGATTACGGCTGAAAGATTGTGATATCATGATTGGAGGGGGTTGAAGGTTACAAAAATCACCGTTATTTAACACACATATGCAAAAGCTTCAAGCATATTAAAGGTAAATCAAAGCAAAAAAAAAAGTAAGCACAATACAAACTTGACAAAAGAGAGTGAAGTAAGAGGTTGCACAAATTAAACAAAGTCTTCAAACCAATGGACGAAGCAAAGGAGGAATAACAAGTCGTAGTGCATAAAATATTGATGAAAGCACGTAAAATCAACGAGGTGCACACACACATACATGGAAACCAACAAATATAACAAGATGAACAACAAGTGATATACACTGAAATAAAGAGGGAGAACGAATACATTGATTTGTTTCCGGAAGTTCAAGCTCTCGGCACCAGGTATACGTCTCTGTTTGAGAGGGTATACACACATGCACCCAATAAGTGGACTTAGACTTCTTCTCCGTCAACACAAGATTCGTCTGCTCACCAATGGTAGATCTTGAGGTAATCTCCAAACCTTTACATACTTGCCACAACAAATCCACACACCAGGTGCTCAATGGACGACACCTAACTGTCTACAAGATTCCAAATCTCCCAGAATAACAAGAAGATCTTGTTGGCCGAACTCGCTCTTGTTTTGCGCTCAACAAAACTAAAACTCTAGCTCTCAAAATATTTCTCGCAAGAAAAAAAGGAGAAAGAATGAGGGAAGTTGTTATAATAGATATCGTAGTTATAGAGTTTCAGTCCAAGTCACCAACCCTACTCAGTAGGGCTCAGGTGTTATTTACAGGATACACCACACATCTAGCCGTTACCACTAGATGTTTTTTGTATAGAAATATTGATGGTCCAATCTGTTTTTCTTCACCTAGATAGTGTTGCGTGCACTTGCATCAACCACTTAGAGCTTCAATCACAACCATAAAGCTCTAATTTATCAGAATCAGGTTTCGACAATCAAAGTGCCAAACTCATCAATCTCGCTGCCGCTTCAAGATCATGTTCAAACTATGGCTCTGCTTAATTTGTTCAACCACACTGATTTCTCAAGATTTCTTCAAAGGATCTTTGTGCAAAGCCTTTGAGTAGAGTTGGGCATGCACAACAAATTTTGCTCATGCCCTGAAGATCGAGCCACCCATAATAGTATGGTTGATCCTATTTAACTCGAAACTATAAAAAGAATACCATGCCTTCAATATTGTTAAGCTTATCAGTTCTTCAAGTATACAAGTACTACTTCATTTAAGCAAGCGTATATGTCATGTTTCTTCAACCCATACTTTTTTCAACTCTTTCTGAGGAGTCATGTTCAACGTGGTTAAACCATCTCCTCTGACAATGTTCCTGTGCATACTTGATAAACATATTAGCTCTTAATCATATTACCGTCAATCATCCAAAACCAACCTAGGAGGGCCCTATACATACTTTCAACGAGATCTTGAATGCCACTTGCATTATGAGGCTTTTCGATTGGTGTCTAGTGGCTAGATCTGTCCGCTTATGTCCTAGATCTAGGTTGACGATGCAGCAGCATCCACCACAGTTAGGGCCACCATCGACAACCCCTTTATAATCACCCCGCCCCGCATGAATAGCCTCACTTTCATGATGACCATGCTTGGTCTTGAAGGCGCGTATGTCACGGAGAAGGAGCATGAAGCCCGGGTGGATACCGACAGAAACGAAATTGAGTGAATCGAGCTATGCGTCCTGTAGGAACAACATAAGATTGCAGACACATAGGAACCGTAAATCTAAGTTAGGGCAGACTACTTGGCACTGCATGTACTCCACCGAACCTCCCTCCATCTCGCTGCTAGCCACCTTGGCTACTGATGGTGGGTGAGACTGAGGCCATGAACAAGAGGTCGTGGGATTGGGCCATGAAGTGTGGTGACCCGGCATACCACTGCATGGTGTAGTATGCAAGTCTGATATAACACCAATGAAACACCGTTCCACTAGTATTATATCACTCAGAGTGGTACAACAGAAACATATGCGGGTCCAAGGCATGTCTATAGAATTACATACAGACCCTGTTACAGAAGATCAGCACAGCCTCCTACTTTACAATGAGGTAAAACTGCAAATAAACTCCAGAAGAACGACTCGTGGTCTAAGCCTATCACGAACTCTATTTGTAGAGTATTTAACTAGCTATAGAGGTTATGAATAGATTCTAGCTAAATAGGAGCTAGGTTTAGAAAGCTAGTTCCTTTCTATTGCTAATCTAGGTTTTCTCCCTGTTGAATGTGGTATCTGACTCTCCTGACATGGTCCTGTTCCTTGAAGTAGTTGTTGACTCCTCGGCCTTCGAGTTGCACTGTAGATCCTCCTTCGGTGCCTCCATATCTAAGCAGGGGATTTAAGAGTGGGATGAGTACGAGCGTACTCAACAAGTTCATTATAGGAAAGAGGTGTTTAATGCACTAGCTACGGCATTAGACCGGAAAGTCTAATACCAATGCGAGGTTTTCATAATCATTTCTTCAAAAGGTTGCTTTTATTCAGAAGAACTATGTCCGTCGGCCTTCACCGGTTTACTAGAACTTCATGGAGTTCCTTTCCGGCAGCGTTCGCAGTTCCAAAACCCGGAACAGGGAGTGACTGGTCACGATTCATTACACTCTGCAGAGGTGTGTTGCTTTACCCATAAGAGATCTTAACCTTGGTGCCAACCGGGCGTACACCCCGTCCACACTTCCTTTGGTGTGAGGCCCGGTATAAGGTCATAGCCAATCATATTCCTCCGCTACCTCGCACACCCACCCTTTGCTGCATCCCCGACCCTGGGTCCTCGTCGGTCCCATTATTCCCGTATTTTAGGGTGGACCCCGACCACGACGACAGTCTGGGATCGAACCAAACTCCTTCGCCGGCAGATGCAACCCCTCATAGACCGCAATACCGTGGGGACTTAGATGGCTTCCCCAACCTACCGCTTGCACTTCGGCGACAAGTGTGCTACTGGACAAAGCCGTGGGGACTTAATTGGCTTCCCCGACCTACCGCTTGCCCCGACGGATGACAAGTGTGCTACGGTAAAGCGCGTCCGTTGATGTACAAGAGGTGGAAATACGATTGACTATTCCGTCCCACTCCGGATCTTATAGTTAACACGGTTATTACGGCACAAGAATCACTCGGACGACATTTGTTGTTTAATCCTAGATGGATATAAACCCTTGCAATGGAACCTCCACCATATCAACACAATCCATGGTTCCATTGCCCACCACATAGTCATATTCATAGTTATGAAAATAGTGGTTTTGGTTTTTATGCAATAGTGATAAACATAGTACTTTGTAAGTAATTTAGTAAAAATACTCAAATGGCATGAGCAAGTGATGAACTTGCCTTTCTTGACTGCAAGATTATGTAGGCAAGGTCTTCGGTACGCAATAACTCCAAATTCTGAAATAGCATCATCGTCCGCTAAGGACGATGTTTAAAAGATTGGCAAGGATGCAATAATGCATAAGTATGCGATGCGATCGTTCTAAGCGTGACCTAACCCCAATGATTTAGGATTAGTGAGTTGAAATGATTTGTTTAGGGTGTGTTGCACTTTTAGGGTGGTTCACAAACAAGGTTCTTATTCAGGTTTGTGTTGTTTTAGAATCATAAGCAGGTGGTAAACTGTATAGTAATAATCATACACATCAAGGAATAGTAGTTGTATAATAAGTAAAGAGCAGTTTGTCACTTTTAAGTCCTATAGTGCATGGTTGATGATTATTTATTATATTCTTCAAAAAGAATAACTTTTGAAGAACATGTTCTTTAATAAAGAACAAGTATGACAATTGGGTTTGTGGGTTCTATGGTTTCCTATAGTTTCAATTGGTCTCTGAAGTAAGAATTAGATGGATCCCAACTATGTTGGATTCATCAGCTACTAGGGCTTGTATGGTTGAATTAAGCCTAGGCATCCTAAGCAATTGTTTATACATAGATGCTATCAAGGTTGGTTCATTTTGCTGGTGATAGCTTGCTAGGGTTTATAGGTCCTTATAAGCAGGGTTGGTGATGATTCTTAGATTACTTCAAAAGAATAACTTTTGAAGAACATATTTCTTAAGTAATAAGAAGTATTGCAATTAGGGTTGAGGTGCTCTAGGTTTCACTATTGGATTTATTCAAGTAAGGAATAATTGGTTCCTAAATAGGATAGTTCATAAGTATCTCACACTAGTAGGGTTTAGTGGAATATGGACAGGTAATGCTAAATAATTGGTATGGTTGCTACTAGGGTTCATCACAATGGTGTGATGCTAAGCATGGATAGCCGAGGATGATGGTTTTGGTAATAGAATCTAGGGTTTATATTTGGTTCACCCTACTTGATTATCTAGGTCTGATGAAGATGAACACATGGGATATTCATCTAATTAGTGATAGGTCTTCTTCATTTTATGTGGACAAGACAGGTATTGGTTACTTCCCACAACTTTACTTCCTTTTTCTGATGAACCTTCATCTTGTCTTCAGAATCTTCCCGAACTCGTCACTTCCTCACACGTTTACCATTACCCTCTAGATCTATAGCATCAAGTAAGAACTTGATATTGCAACATGCATTTGCATATCAAAGTCAAACTTCATGTATGGATCTAGTCAAACAATGAAAATCCAATAAAAATCCAAGAAGATTCAGCTTTGTGTTTATAATACACACCATCATAAGCCTGAATAAAATAGTTGAGTAAGACATCTCTAAACATCAGGCTGAGACGTGTAGTATATAACACCACATAAGATAGGTTTATATCGTGATACTTCGCACGAATATGTGGATTTCTACTATTTGTCTCAACATTTATCATAATTGCACATTTGCAAGGAGATAAACTTGAAATAAAGTGGCATGGAATAGTTGAAGTTAACCTAGTTTTCTTTGGAAGTACTATCAAAATAGTATACCATATATACGTAATATTGAGGACTACTTCCTATGATACCACTAGTTCTAATATGGTTACTCTAAATACCTATTTATTAGGATATAGTTCCTATACTTCTAAGCGTTTATATCATAAGTATATGGTCATGATGTGCTTGACACACTTCCCATGGTTTTGAAACACAATCTTACACTATTATTAAACAACTGACTTCTTATTGTACTCCTCCTAAATATTTATGACGTTCTACTTCATCACATAATGATTCTCACGTGAATCTTATATGATTACTAACTCTACCATGTAGATAGACATATTTTATTCCTATCTCTCTTCCTTTCCTCACATGATTGACTCATCATGGTCTATACTACCTCATATCACTTGTTTTTATCAGTTACTATCAGTTGTCTCACGAGTTTGGATAATTTACTTACCCATTACTTGTACTGGTTTACACCTTCTAATAGGATATCTTAGTTATCTTTATCACTTGATATTACTCCTATTACAGGTCTGGATAATTCTTACTTAACAAGTGTTGGTACACATCTTCCAATAGGATATCTTCCTTATGGTTGTATCCTCTCTTTGGACTACCATGTATTGTATACCAACTATGATCTACTCATCTATAGTTTTAAGGACTTAATGATGTGCTACATACTTGGGATTAGCTAACTAACTTCACTTAGGAAAGATAGATAAGAAAGGTTGACTTAAGTGTGTCAGGATTATTCTCAAGTGAATATCCATCTCAAGTCATAAGAAGATTTGGTTCAACTAAGACAACTTCCTATAGACACTACCAATCCTATAGGTCTCCTTTAAAGGGTTTTAATCCTAAGGTCAAAGCATTTGCTCTGATACTAGCTGTGGTGACCCGGCATACCACTGCATGGTGTAGTATGCAAGTCTGATATAACACCAATGAAACACCGTTCCACTAGTATTATATCACTCAGAGTGGTACAACAGAAACATATGCGGGTCCAAGGCATGTCTATAGAATTACATACGGACTCTATTATGAGAAGATCGACACAGACCTCCTACTTTACAATGAGGTAAAACCGCAAATAAACTCCGAGAAGAACGACTCGTGGTCTAAGCCTATCACGAACTCTATTTGTAGAGTATTTAACTAGCTATAGAGGTTATGAATAGATTCTAGCTAAATAGGAGCTAGGTTTAGAAAGCTAGTTCCTTTCTATTGCTAATCTAGGTTTTCTCCTTGTTGAATGTGGTATCTGACTCTCCTGACATGGTCCTGTTCCTTGAAGTAGTTGTTGACTCCTCGGCCTTCGAGTTGCACTGTAGATCCTCCTTCGGTGCCTCCATATCTAAGCAGGGGATTTAAGAGTGGGATGAGTACGAGCGTACTCAACAAGTTCATTATAGGAAAGAGGTGTTTAATGCACTAGCTACGGCATTAGACCAGAAAGTCTAATACCAATGCAGGTTTTCATAATCATTTCTTCAAAAGGTTGCTTTTATTCAGAAGAACTATGTCCGTCAGCCTTCACCGGTTTACTAGAACTTCATGGAGTTCCTTTCCGGCAGCGTTCACAGTTCCAAAACCCGGAACAGGGAGTGACTGGTCACGATTCATTACACTCTGCAGAGGTGTGTTGCTTTACCCATAAGAGATCTTAACCTTTGTGCCAACCGGGCGTACACCCCTGATGACCCACAAGTATAGGGGGTGTATCGTAGTATTTTCGATAAGTAAGAATGTCGATCCCAACGAGGAGCAGAAGGTGTTGACAAGCAGTTTCGATTAAGGATTCACTGTAAATGCTCACAGACAAGTATTCAGGGGGTTTTGATGTAACAGTTGAATAAAGTACGAGTAAGTAAAGTGCGAGAGTAACAATTGCAGCGAGTGGCCCAATCCTTTTTAGCACAAAGGACAAGCCGGTTTGTTTACTTATAATGACCAAACGTTCTCGAGGACACACGGGATTTTAGTCTAGTGCTTTCGCTACATACGGCTAAATAATCTTCATTGTTATGATAAGTGTTGTGTGGGTGAACCTATGCTAATGTACCGCCCTATCTAGGACTAATACATACTTGTGATTATACCCCTTGCAAGCATCCGCAACTACAAGAAAGTAATTAAGAATAAATCTGACCACGACCTTAAACTACGAGATCCTCGCTATCCCTCCTGCATCGATATACCAACGGGGTTTAGGTTTCTGTCACTCCGGCAACCCCGCAATTGGCAAACGAATACAAGATGCATTCCCCTAGGCCCATAAATGGTGAAGTGTCATGTAGTCGACGTTCACATGACACCACTAGAAGAATAATACCACAACTTAAATATCATACCATTGAATATTACTCAACCATAGTTCACTACTAACATTTAGACTTCACCCATGTCCTCAAGAACTAAACGAACTACTCACGAGACATCATATGGAACATGATCAGAGGTGATATGATGATGAATAACAATCTGAACATAAACTTGGTTCAATGGTTTCACTCAATAGCATCAACAACAAGTAGAGATCGATACCGGGAGAGTTTCCCCTATCAAACAATCAAGATCAAACCCAAATTGCTACGGCGGTGACGATGTCCAGCGGTGGAGACGGCGGTGATGATGGTGGAGATGATGATGATGGTGATGGAGATGATGTCCAGCTCGATGACGGTGACGATGGCGTCGATTTCCCCCTCCGGAGGGAATTTCCCACGGATTCTCTGCCTGCCGGAGAGCTCTTTCTCTCTCGGTGTTCTCCGCCCAGCAGAGGCGGCTGTAACTCTTCGTGAGGAACCCTCTCGTGGCTTAGGTTTTCGGGACGAAGGATTTCGCGAAGAAAAGGAGGCGAAAGGGGCCGTGGGGCCCCCACACCACATGGTGGCGCGGCCGAGTCATGGGCCGCACCGCCCTATGGTGTGGGCCCACCCCTGGGTCCAGCTCGGCTCCTCCTTCTGGCTTCCTTCGTCATCTTGAAAAATAGGATTTTTGGTATAATTTCCTTCCACAGTTGATCTTCCGAAATATTGCGTTCTGACGGTGCTTTTTCTAGCAGAATCCTGGCTCCGGTGCTTGATCCTCCAATAATGATGAAACATGCAAAATAGATGAAATAACATAAGTATTGTGACCCAATATGAAATATATCGATGAATAACAGCAAATTATGATATAAAATAGTGATGCAAATTGGACGTATCAACTCCCCCCAAGCTTAGACTTCGCTTGTCCCCAAGCGAAGCCGAACTCGATAAACAGGACCACATGTTTATGGAGTGAAGAGTCGATCAATAAAATACGGACAAGAAGCATCATATTCATTCACACAAGACATTATAGTAAACAACTTCCTCATATAACTCAACTTGAAACAAGTATAAGGTAATCACAAATAAAGGTGCATAAGAAATCATAGTTGGTGATGGCAAACTTCATTCTTGGTCAGAGAACAGTTAACAAATTATATTTATCTCATTGAGCAGCGCTCTCATGTTAAAGTTTATATGGCACAACTTGCATACTCAATCATAATAGTCTCCTCGTAATCATTGATAACTTGCAAAGTTATATTCATTCAGATAAAACTTGTACTAAACAAAGAAGAATAAAAGACATGATGAAGCAAATCACAATATAATGGTTTGATCACAACTACTCAAATGCTTGCTTGAGATGGAGGGAAATAGGTTTACCGACTCAACATAAAGTAAAAGACGAGGCCCTTCGCAGAGGAAGCAGGGATTAAATCATGTGCTAGAGCTTTTTCAGTTTTGAAATCATATAAAGAGAATAAAAGTAACATTTTGAGAGGTGTTTGTTGTTGTCAACGACTGGTAGCGGGTACTCTAACCCCCTTGCCAGACAACCTTCAAAGAGCGGCTCCCATTTTATTTTTATTTTGTGTGGCACTCCTTCCAACCTTTCTTTCACAAACCAAGGCTAACCGAATCCTCGGGTGCCTGCCAACAATCTCATACCATGAAGGAGCGCCTTTTTATTTTAGTTTTATTATGATGATGACACTCCCCCAACCTTTGCTTACACAAGCCATGGCTAACCGAATCCTTCGGGTGCCGTCCATCAATCACATACCATGGAGGAGTGTCTATTTAGTTTAATTAATTTGGGACTGGGAATCCCATTGCCTGCTATTTTTGCAAAATTATTGGATAAGCGGATGAAACCACTAGTCCATTGGTGAAAGTTGCCCAACAAGATTGAAAGATAAAACACCACATACTTCCTCATGAGCTATAAAACATTGACACAAATAAGAGATACTAAGTTTTGAATTGTTTAAAGGTAGCACATGAAGTATTTACTTGGAATGGCGGAAAATACCATGTAGTAGGTAGGTATGGTGGACACAAATGACATAGGTTTGGGCTAAGGTTTGGATGCACGAGAAGTATTCCCTCTCAGTACCGGTCTTTGGCTAGCAAGGTTAATTAGCAAGCATAAGAGTCGAGGGAAACAAACAAATATACATGTGATAGAAACAATCATGCATCTTCCTTGTAAGCACAAACAATTTTAACTTCAGAATAATAAGCTATGAGCTAACAAGAAAGAAAGACAATGAAACAACTACATGTATTTCTCTTTTCTATTTAAACCTCAAAGTGTTGTTGCTATTGACCAATGCTAAGCTTGCCAAAACCAAATAGATTTATTTAATTCTCCCAAAGTGATACCAATACTAACAACAAGGTAAATCATATAATAGAGATTGCAAACTAAAATAAGATGTGTAATATGTAAATGATAAGAATTCTTATTAATATTCCATAACGATAACTCACACCAAGGGATACATAGACAACCAACTAAAGGAGAGATACTTCCAAACTGCAACCCATCTTATACGATAACTTCCCTACTCATGATATGACACTACTTGACAATAAAAGTAAAAGGTAGTGATGATATGATACCGCAGCACTCCCCCAAGCTTGGAACAAGCCAAGGGGATGCCAATACCGATGATGAATTACTCCTTTGGCGATGGTGGTGATGAACTCCTCCCGCGCTTCTTACAGAACTCTTTCAACTTCAGTTTCTCAGCTTGGCAATTCTGCACTAAGACTCGAAGAGATTCATTGTTATCTGAAGTTGGCGATGATGACCTTGTGATGTGAATCGAGTGGTATTCCAGCATTCTTCGGAGGCGGCAATTCTTCTCCTAGAGTATCTCCACTTCTCTTCTTAGAGCCCGATATTGATCACAAAACTCATCGGTAGTTCGTAGAACAAGATTTGCTTGCTCCCAACGGCTGGCTGCTCTTGTCTTGATGGCCCCCTCTTCACTTCTTCCTCCGAAAGCCCCTTGCCCTTGTTGTTGGAGGCCATGGTGCTTCTAGACCGAAAACAGATCCTGGCAGAAACATCTTGAAACAAAACACGTCGAGAAAACGATATACGGACCTCCAGGGGTCCGGGGGATTATATAGCAAAAAATTTCACGACAAAAGGAAAGTACCAGATCGAACCAGAGTCGGAAAGGGGCGACGAGGCGACCAAACCATAGGTCGGCGCGGGCCCAGGTCAGGCCGCGCCGGCCTATGGTGGCACCCCCTCGTGCGTCCTTTCCACTCCGTTTCGAAATCGTAATTTTTCATATTTTCCAAAAACAGCAAAAATATTGTTCGGAAAGTAAATTGCGTACTTTGCATTACCAGTACTGTTACCTTTTCAAAGTCGAGTTCTGGCGGACTGTCAATTTGCCCTTTGATGAAAGCCTCTGGTGTTTCCACTTGAATAATATCAACATCAACATTATAGGAATCACCTGAGATATAATGCTTGAGTCTTTGTCCATTCACTACTTGCGTAGCATTGCCTTGGAGAGAGCTAATTTTGATTGCTCCTGAACGATACACCTCCTCGACAACATATGGTCCTTCCCATTTCGAGAGTAATTTCCCTGCAAAGAATCTGAGACGAGACCGATACAATAGGACTTTATCCCCAATATTAAATTCTCTTTTGATAATCCTTCTATCATGCCATTTTTTAACTTTCTCTTTAAAGAGTTTAGCATTTTCATAAGCTTCACTTCTCCATTCATCTAGAGAACTTAATTGCAACAACCTCTTATCACCAAGCAAGTTTAGGATCTTTATTTAATTCTCTAACGAGCCCAATAAGCTTTGTGCTCTAGTTCTAAAGGTAAATGACAAGCTTTCCCATAAACCATTTTATAAGGTGACATTCCCATGGGATTTTTATAAGCGAGTTCTATAAGCCCATAGTGCATCCTTCAATTTACTAGCCCAATTCTTTCTAGTTTTATTAACGGTCTTTCCCAAAATAGATTTAATCTCTCTATTTGATAATTCTACTTGACCACTAGTTTGAGGATGATAAGCGGAAGCAATTCTATGATTAATACCATATCTAGCAAGAGTTTTTCTAAAACCTCCATGAATAAAATGAGAACCTCCATCAGTCATAATATATCTAGGCACTCCAAATCTAGGAAAAATAATGTCTAAAAGCATTCTTAAAGAGGTCTCACCATCAGCACTTTTTGTAGGTATGGCTTCCACCCATTTAGTAACATAATCAACGAGCAACAAGTATGTGAGTGTTACCTTCGAAGACGGAAAAGGTCCCATGAAGTCAAATCCCCAACAATCAAACGGTTCAATAACAAGAGTATAATTCATAGGCATTTCATTACGTGCTGGAGATATTACCAACCCTTTGGCATTCATCACAAGATAAAATAAACTTTCTCGCATCCTTGAAGAGAGTTGGCCAATAAAAACCTGATTGTAGAACCTTTTGCGCGGTTCTTTCTCCGGCGTGATGTCCTCCATAAGCACTACCATGACATTTACTCAATATCTCTTGTTGTTCATATTCGGGAACACATCTTCGCATAATACCATCTACTCCTTCTTTGTATAAGTGTGGGTCATCCCAGAAATAATGCCTCAAGTCATAAAAGAATTTCCTCCTTTGCTTGAGCTGAAAAGGTTGGAGGCAAGTACTTGGAAACAATAAAGTTAGCATAATCAGCATACCAAGGATCTGTCTCGCGAGCTCACCTTTATTACAGCCAATTGTTCATTTGGAAAACTATCATTAACGAGAACGAGGATCATAAGCAATATTTTCCAATCTAGACAAATTATCAAGCAACGGGATTATCGAGCACCTTTCCTATCTACAATATGTAAATCAAATTCTTGCAAAAGAAGTACCCATCTAATAAGCCTCGGCTTAGCATCTTTCTTTGTCATAAGGTATCTAATTGCAGCATGATCAGTATGAATAGTAACTTTTGAATCAACAATATAAGATCTAAATTTATCACAAGCAAAGACTACGGCTAATAATTCTTTTTCGGTTGTAGCATAATTTCTTTGAGCAGCATCAAGAGTTTTACTAGCATAATGAATAACATTCAGTTTTTTATCTACTCGCTGTCCAAGAACAGCGCCTACAACAAAATCACTAGCATCACACATAATTTCAAATGGTAAGTTCCAATCGGGAGGTTCAACTATAGGAGCGAGTTGTTAAGGCTTTCTTTAGAGTTTCAAAAGCTTCCTTACAATCATCATCAAAAACAAAAGGTACGTCTTTTTGAAGAAGATTAGTAAGAGGCTTTGAAATCTTGGAGAAATCTTTAATAAATCTCCTATAAAACCCAACATGACCAAGAACACTACGAATACCTTTAACATCCCTAGGATAGGGCATCTTCTCAATTGCTTCAACTTTAGCTCTATCAACTTCAATACCTCTCTCGAAATTTTATGTCCCAATACAATTCCTTCATTAACCATAAAGTGGCATTTCTCCCAATTAAGAACAAGGTTAGTTTCTTCACATCTCTGCAAAACTTTATCAAGGTTTCGCAAGCAACTATCAAAAGAATTCCCATAGACGGAAAAATCATCCATGAATACCTCTACAATACTCTCACAAAAACCATGAAAAATAGCAGACATGCATCTTTGAAAAGTAGCGAGGAGCATTACATAAACCAAAAGGCATACGTCTATAAGCATAAGTTCCATAGGGACAAGTAAAAGTGGTTTTCTCTTGATCTTTAGCTTTAACGGCAATTTGTGAAAACCCAGAATAACCATCAAGAAAACAAAAATGAGTATTTTTAGACAATCTTTCTAGCATTTGATCAATAAATGGTAAAGGGTAATGATCTTTCTTAGTAACTTTATTAACTTTTTGAAAATCAATGCACATTTTATACCCTACAACTACTCTTTGAGGGATGAGCTCATCATTATCATTAGGCACAACAGTCATTCCTCCTTTCTTGGGAACGCAATGCACAGGACTAACCCATCTACTATCGGCAATAGGATATATAATACCAGCTTCAAGAAGTCTTAATACCTCATTCCTTACCACTTCCTTCATCTTCGGAATTAGACGACGCTGATGTTCAACAACAGGCTTTGCATCATCTTCCATATTAATAGCATGTTGGCAAATAGAAGGAGAAATCCCCTTCAAACCATCAAGAGTGTAGCCAATAGCTCCTCGGTGTTTCTTCAATATTTCCAATAACCTTTCTTCCTCAATCTCTGAAAGCTTAGAACTAATAATAACAGGATATATTTTCTTATCATCAATATGAGCATATTTAAGATTATCAGGCAAAGGCTTTAATTCAAAAACAGGATCTTCCTTTGGTGGCGGTGTTGTACCCAAATCTTCCACCGGTAAATCATGCTTGAGAATAGGTTGGCGAAGAAAAATTTCCTCAAGCTCATCTCTTTCTTTCCTAAAAACTTCACTCTCGCTATCCTCCAAATGTTGCTTGCAAAGGATTGTTAGGAACAAGAACAATAGATGCACATTGCTCCATTTTAAAATCATCACTAGGCAAATCAGCTTTATAAGGAGTTTTGGTAAATTTAGAGAAGTTAAACTCATAAGATTCACCAGACAAATTTAGTCAAAATTTTCTCTTTCTTGCAATCTATAATAGCTCCACAAGTATTTAGAAAAGGTCTACCAAAAATAATAGGACAATAATCACTAGCAACGAGAACCAAGTACCAAAAAGTCAGCAGGATATTTAATCTTACCGCATAAAACTTCCCCATCTCGAACAATACCAATTGGAGAAATAGTTTCTCTATTAGCCAGCTGAATAACCACATCAATATCTTCAAGTTCACAAGAATCAATTTCGTGCATAATCTCCGTGTAAAGCTCATAAGGAATAGCACTAACGCTTGCACCAATATCACATAAACCATAATAGCAATGATCACCAATTCTAACAGATAGCATAGGAACACTAACTTGTTTGGGTTTATTAGGATGTGAAACAATATTAGAAGCATCTTCACGTGAAAATAATATGACCATCCTCCACATTTTCAGTCACAAGATCTTTAACTATTGCAACAACAGAGTTCAACTTTTATTTGTTCTTCGGGTTCTATAGGTTTCTTTTCACTTTTATGAACCGCACTATTTATAACAGAGTACTCCTTCATTTTAGCAGGGAAAGGAGTTTTTTCAATATAAGCTTCGGGAATAACATGATCGACAGTTTCAACTACAACGCATTTATTAATAGATGAATCAATTTTATCTTTATAAGGTTCATGATACTTATCAAAATTCTTCTTTGGCAATTCATAATGAGAGGCAAAAGCTTTATAAAGATTTGCAGCAACTTGAGAATCAAGACCATATGTAGCACTCATATTACGAAATTTATCGAGTATCCATAAAAGCTTCAATGCATTTATAATCATAAATTATACCGATTCTCTATCCTTGTCGTTCTCCCAACCTTCGGTATTTTCTTGGATCCGATCAAGAAGGTCCCTTTTAAACTCTTCTTTGTTGCGTGTAAATGATCCGGAACAAGAAGTATCCAGCAAGGTCTTGTCTTGAAAAGAAAGTCTTGCATAGAAATTATCAATAATAACATTACCAGGAAGCTCATGAATGGGGCATTTGAGCATTAAAGACTTCAATCTCCCCCAAGCTTGGGCAATACTCTCTCCATCATGAGGCCAAAAATTATATATGCGATTCCGATCCTTGTGAATTTCACTTGGAGGATAGAACTTAGAATAAAACCAGGGCACAATATCATTCCATTCAAGAGAATCCCCATTATCCAGTAATTTATACCAATGCGCCGCCTTACCAGACAGCGATAAAGAGAATAGTTTCTTCCTCACTTCATCCATAGCAATACCTGCACACTTGAATAAACCGCATAATTCATGCAAAAACAATAAATGATCTCCAGGGTGGACAGTTCCATCCCCTTCATAGCGGTTATCCATAACACGTTCAATAATTTTCATAGGTATTTTATATGGTATCACTTCCTCACTGGCGCCTCATCCACTACCGTTGCAGTAGTAGTAGATTTCCCAAATAAAAATTGAAGAGAAGATCTCTCCATAATTACTTATAGCGAGCGAGTGAAATAAAATCAGCACAAACGAGTAAAGGTTTTCCTTACCAATTCCACTTACCAATAGCGCTTCACTCCCCGGCAACGGCACCGGAAAATAGTCTTGATGACCCACAAGTATAGGGGGTGTATCGTAGTATTTTCGATAAGTAAGAATGTCGATCCCAACGAGGAGCGAGAAGGTGTTGACAAGCAGTTTCGATTAAGGATTCACTGTAAATGCTCACAGACAAGTATTCAGGGGGTTTTGATGTAACAGTTGAATAAAGTACGAGTAAGTAAAGTGCGAGAGTAACAATTGCAGCGAGTGGCCCAATCCTTTTTTAGCACAAAGGACAAGCCGGTTTGTTTACTTATAATGACCAAACGTTCTCGAGGACACACGGGATTTTAGTCTAGTGCTTTCGCTACATACGGCTAAATAATCTTCATTGTTATGATAAGTGTTGTGTGGGTGAACCTATGCTAATGTACCGCCCTTCCTAGGACTAATACATACTTGTGATTATACCCCTTGCAAGCATCCGCAACTACAAGAAAGTAATTAAGAATAAATCTAACCACGACCTTAAACTCGAGATCCTGCTATCCCTCCCTGCATCGATATACCAACGGGGGTTTAGGTTTCCGTCACTCCGGCAACCCCGCAATTGGCAAACGAATACAAGATGCATTCCCCTAGGCCCATAAATGGTGAAGTGTCATGTAGTCGACGTTCACATGACACCACTAGAAGAATAACACCACAACTTAAATATCATACCATTGAATATTACTCAACCATAGTTCACTACTAACATTTAGACTTCACCCATGTCCTCAAGAACTAAACGAACTACTCACGAGACATCATATGGAACATGATCGGAGGTGATATGATGATGAATAACAATCTGAACATAAACTTGGTTCAATGGTTTCACTCAATAGCATCAACAACAAGTAGAGATCGATACCGGGAGAGTTTCCCCTATCAAACAATCAAGATCAAACCCAAATTGCTACGGTGGTGACGATGTCCAGCGGTGGAGATGGCGGTGATGATGGTGGAGATGATGATGATGGTGATGGAGATGATGTCCAGCTCGATGACGGTGACGATGGCGTCGATTTCCCCCTCCCGGAGGGAATTTCCCCGGCGGATTCCTGCCCGCCGGAGAGCTCTTTTCTCTCTCGGTGTTCTCCGCCCCGCAGAGGCGGGCCGTAACTCTTCGTGAGGAACCCTCTCGTGGCTTAGGTTTTCGGGACGAAGGATTTCGCGAAGAAAAGGAGGCGAAAGGGGCTGTGGGGCCCCCACACCACATGGTGGCGCGGCCGAGCCATGGGCCGCGCCGCCCTATGGTGTGGGCCCACCCCGGGTCCAGCTCGGCTCCTCCTTCGGCTTCCTTCGTCATCTTGAAAAATAGGATTTTTGGTATAATTTCCTTCCACAGCTTGATCTTCCGAAATATTGCGTTCGACGGTGCTTTTTCCAGCGAGAATCCCGGCTCCGGTGCTTGATCCTCCAATAATGATGAAACATGCAAAATAGATGAAATAACATAAGTATTGTGTCCCAATATGAAATATATCGATGAATAACAGCAAATTATGATATAAAATAGTGATGCAAATTGGACGTATCAACCCCGTCCACACTTCCTTTGGTGTGAGGCCCGGTATAAGGTCATAGCCAATCATATTCCTCCGCTACCTCACACACCCACCCTTTGCTGCATCCCCGACCCTGGGTCCTCGTCGGTCCCATTATTCCCGTATTTCAGGGTGGACCCTGATGTCTACGCCCCCTCCTTTTCCTGTAGACAGTGTTGGGCCTCCAAGAGCAGAGGTTTGTAGAACAGCAGCAAGTTTTCCCTTAAGTGGATCACCCAAGGTTTATCGAACTCAGGGAGGAAGAGGTCAAAGATATCCCTCTCATGCAACCCTACAACCACAAAGCAAGAAGTCTCTTGTGTCCCCAACACACCTAATAGGTGCACTAGTTCGGCGAAGAGATAGTGAAATACGGGTGGTATGAATATATATGAGCAGTAGCAACGGTGCCGTGAAAATAGCTTGTCGGCGTGTAGTTGATGGTGGTAGTATTGCAGCGATAGTAACGCGATAGAAACGAGTAAACAAGCAGCGATAGCGATATTTAGGAACAAGGCCTAGGGATTAGACTTTCACTAGTGGACACTCTCAACATTGATCACATAGCAGAATAGATAAATGCATACTCTACACTCTTGTTGGATGATGAACACATTGCGTAGGATTACACGAACCCTCAATGCCGGAGTTAACAAGCTCCACAATTCAATGTTCATATTTAAATAACCTTAGAGTGCATGAAAGATCAATTCGACTAACCAAGTACTAACATAGCATGCACACTGTCACCTTCATGCATATGTAGGAGGAATAGATCACATCAATACTATCATAGCAATAGTTAACTTCGCAATCTACAAGAGATCATGATCATAGCTTAAACCAAGTACTAACACGGATGCACACACTCGTCACCATTACATCGTGCAGGAGGAATAAAACTACTTTAATAACATTGCTAGAGTAGCACATAGATAAATTGTGATACAAAACTCATATGAATCTCAATCATGTAAAGCAGCTCATGAGATTATTGTATTGAGGTACATGGGAGAGATGAACAACATAGCTACCGGTACAGCCCCGAGCCTTGATGGAGAACTACTCCCTCCTCATGGGAGCAGCAGCGGTGATGAAGATGGCGGTGGAGATGGCAGCGGTGTCGATGGAGAAGCCTTCCGGGGGCACTTCCCCATTCCGGCGGCGTGCCGGAACGCAGACTCCGTCCCCGGATCTTGGCTTCGCGATGGCGGTGGCTCGGGAAGGTTTCGTGGGTTTCGTCGAACGTATCGTGGTTTTCGATCCAGGGGCTTTATATAGGCGAAGAGGCGGCGTCAGAGGGTCGAAGGGGCGACCACACCATATGGCGGCGCGGCCAGGGCCCGGGCCGCGCCGGCCTATGGTCCGGGGGCCCGGTGCCCCCTCCGGTCCTTCTCGTGTGTTCCGGATGCTTCCGGTGAAAATAGGAACCTGGGCGTTGATTTCGTCCGATTCCGAGAATATTTCGTTACTAGGATTTCTGAAACCAAAAACAGCAGAAAACAGGAACTCGCACTTCGGCATCTTGTTAATAGGTTAGTTCCAGAAAATGCACGAATATGACATAAAGTGTGCATAAAACATGTAGATAACATCAATAATGTGGCATGGAACATAAGAAATTATCGATACGTCGGAGACGTATCAGCATCCCCAAGCTTAGTTCTGCTCGTCCCGAGCAGGTAAAACGATAACAAAGATAATTTCTGGAGTGACATGCCATCATAAACTTGATCATACTATTTGTAAAGCATATGTAGTGAATGCAGCAATCCAAGGCAATGGTAATGACATGAGTAAACAACTGAATCATAAAGCAAAGACTTTTCATGAATAGTACTTCGAGACAAGCATCAATAAGTCTTGCATAAGAGTTAACTCATAAAGCAATAATTCAAAGTAAAGGCATTGAAGCAACACAATGGAAGATTAAGTTTCAGCGGTTGCTTTCAACTTATAACATGTATATCTCATGGATAGTTGTCAATGCAAAGCAATATAACAAGTGCAATAAGCAAATATGTAGGAATCAATGCACAGTTCACACAAGTGTTTGCTTCTTGAGGTGGAGAGAAATAGGTGAACTAACTCAACATTGAAAGTAAAAGAATGGTCCTCCATAGAGGAAAAGCATCGATTGCTATATTTGTGCTAGAGCTTTGATTTTGAAAACATGAAACAATTTTGTCAACGGTAGTAATAAAGCATATGTATCATGTAAATTATATCTTACAAGTTGCAAGCCTCATGCATAGTATACTAATAGTGCCCGCACCTTGTCCTAATTAGCTTGGACTACCGGATCATCACAATGCACATGTTTTAACCAAGTGTCACAAAGGGGTACCTCTATGCCGCCTGTACAAAGGTCTAAGGAGAAAGCTCGCATTGGATTTCTCGCTATTGATTATTCTCAACTTAGACATCCATACCGGGACAACATAGACAACAGATAATGGACTCCTCTTTTATGCATAAGCATGTAACAACAATTAATAATTTTCTCATATGAGATTGAGGATATATGTCCAAAACTGAAACTTCCACCATGGATCATGGCTTTAGTTAGCGGCCCAATGTTCTTCTCTAACAATATGCATGCTTAACCATAAGGTGGTAGATCTCTCTTACTTCAGACAAGACGAACATGCATAGCAACTCACATGAAATTCAACAAAGAATAGTTGATGGCGTCCCCAGTGAACATGGTTATCGCACAACAAGCAACTTAATAAGAGATAAAGTGCATAAGTACATATTCAATACCACAATAGTTTTTAAGCTATTTGTCCCATGAGCTATATATTGCAAAGGTGAATGATGGAATTTTAAAGGTAGCACTCAAGCAATTTACTTTGGAATGGCGGAGAAATACCATGTAGTAGGTAGGTATGGTGGACACAAATGGCATAGTGGTTGGCTCAAGGATTTTGGATGCATGAGAAGTATTCCCTCTCGATACAAGGTTTAGGCTAGCATGGCTTATTTGAAACAAACACAAGGATGAACCGGTGCAGCAAAACTCACATAAAAGACATATTGAAAACATTATAAGACTCTACACCGTCTTCCTTGTTGTTCAAACTCAATACTAGAAATTATCTAGACCTTAGAGAGACCAATTATGCAAACCAAATTTTAGCAAGCTCTATGTATTTCTTCATTAATGGGTGCAAAGTACATGATGCAAGAGCTTAAACATGAGCACAACAATTGCCAAGTATCACATTACCCAAGACATTCTAGCAATTACTACATGTATCATTTTCCAATTCCAACCACATAACAATTTAACGAAGAAGAAACTTCGCCATGAATATTATGAGCTAAGAACACATGTGTTCCTATGAACCAGCGGAGCGTGTCTCTCTCCCATACAGTGAATGCTAGGATCCATTTTATTCAAACAAAACAAAAACAAAAACAAACCGACGCTCCAAGAAAAGCACATAAGATGTGATGGAATAAAAATATAGTTTCAGGGAGGAACTCGATAATGTTGTCGATGAAGAAGGGGATGCCTTGGGCATCCCCAAGCTTAGACGCTTGAGTCTTCTTGATATATGCAGGGGTGAACCACCGGGGCATCCCCAAGCTTAGAGCTTTCACTCTTCTTGATCATAGTATATCATCCTCCTCTCTTGACCCTTGAAAACTTCCTTCACACCAAATTTCTCATAAACTTCATTAGAGGGGTTAGTACATAATCAAAAACTCACATGTTCAGAGGTGACACAATCATTCTTAACACTTCTGGACATTGCTCAAAGCTACTGGAAGGTAATGGAACAAAGAAATCCACCCAACACAGCGAAAGAAGCAATGCGAAATAAAAGGCAGAATCTGTCAAAACAGAACAGTCCGTAAAGACGAATTTTTAATAAATACTTCCATTGCTCAGATCAGAAAACTCAAAACTAATGAAAGTTGCGTACATATCTGAGGAACACGCACGTAAATTGGCATATTTTTCTGATTTTTCTACAGAGAAAACAGCCCAGATTCGTGACAGATAGAAATCTATTTCTGCGCAGAAATCCAAATCTAGTATCAACCTTCGATTAGAGGCTTCACTTGGCACAACAAAACACAAAACTAAGATAAGGAGAGGTTGCTACAGTAGTAAACAACTTCCAAGACACAAATATAAAACAAAGTACTGTAGCAAAATAACACATGGGTTATCTCCCAAGAAGTTCTTTCTTTATAGCCATTAAGATGGGCTCAGCAGTTTTAATGATGCACTCGCAAGAAATAGTATTTGAAGCAAAAGAGAGCATCAAGAGGCAAATTCAAAACAAATTTAAGTCTAACATGCTTCCTATGCATAGGAATCTTGTAAATAAACAAGTTCATAAAGAGCAAAGTAACAAGCATAGGAAGATAGAACAAGTATAGCTTCAAAAATTTCAGCACATAGAGAGGTATTTTAGTAACATGAAAATTTCTACAACCATATTTTCCTCTCTCATAATAACTTTCAGTAGCATCATGAGCAAACTCAACAATATAACTATCACATAAGGCATTCTTATCATGAGTCTCATGCATAAAATTATTACTCTCCACATAGGCATAATCAATTTTATTAGTAATAGTGGGAGCAAATTCAACAAAGTAGCTATCATTATTATTCTCATCAAGTGTTGGAGGCATAGTATAATCACAACAAAATTTACTCTCCATAGTAGGTGGCACCAAAAGACCACTATCATTATAATCATCATAAATAGGAGGCAAAGTATCATCAAAGAAAATTTTCTCCTCAATGCTTGGGGGACTAAAAAGATCATGAAAACCAGCTTCCCCAAGCTTAGAACTTTCTATATTATTATCAACAATGGTGTTCAAAGCGTTCATACTAATATTACTACCGAGCATGCAAATAAGATTCCATAGGTTTTTTAATTTTCGCATCAAACAATCCATGTTTTAAATCAGGAAATAGAATAAGAAGATCATTCTTGTCCATTATGCCAAACTAGTGTAAACAAGAAACAAAAAGTTGCAATTGCAGGATCTAAAGGAAATAGCTTCGAGTACTTACAACAGCGAAAATAGCTTAGTAGCCGAGATCCGGAGTGTGAGTACCTTTTACCTTTCCTCCCCGGCAACGGCGCCAGAAAATAGCTTGATGTCTACGCCCCCTCCTTTTCCTGTAGACAGTGTTGGGCCTCCAAGAGGAGAGGTTTGTAGAACAGCAGCAAGTTTTCCCTTAAGTGGATCACCCAAGGTTTATCGAACTCAGGGAGGAAGAGGTCAAAGATATCCCTCTCATGCAACCCTGCAACCACAAAGCAAGAAGTCTCTTGTGTCCCCAACACACCTAATAGGTGCACTAGTTCGGCGAAGAGATAGTGAAATACGGGTGGTATGAATATATATGAGCGAGTAGCAACGGTGCCGAGAAAATAGCTTGTCGGCGTGTAGTTGATGGTGGTAGTATTGCAGCAGATAGTAACGCGATAGAAACGAGTAAACAAGCAGCGATAGCGATATTTAGGAACAAGGCCTAGGGATTAGACTTTCACTAGTGGACACTCTCAACATTGATCACATAGCGAGAATAGATAAATGCATACTCTACACTCTTGTTGGATGATGAACACATTGCGTAGGATTACACGAACCCTCAATGCCGGAGTTAACAAGCTCCACAATTCAATGTTCATATTTAAATAACCTTAGAGTGCATGAAAGATCAATTCGACTAACCAAGTACTAACATAGCATGCACACTGTCACCTTCATGCATATGTAGGAGGAATAGATCACATCAATACTATCATAGCAATAGTTAACTTCGCAATCTACAAGAGATCATGATCATAGCTTAAACCAAGTACTAACACGGATGCACACACTGTCACCATTACATCGTGCAGGAGGAATAAAACTACTTTAATAACATTGCTAGAGTAGCACATAGATAAATTGTGATATAAAACTCATATGAATCTCAATCATGTAAAGCAGCTCATGAGATTATTGTATTGAGGTACATGGGAGAGATGAACCACATAGCTACCGGTACAGCCCCGAGCCTCGATGGAGAACTACTCCCTCCTCATGGGAGCAGCAGCGGTGATGAAGATGGCGATGGAGATGGCAGCGGTGTCGATGGAGAAGCCTTCCGGGGGCACTTCCCCGTTCCGGCGGCGTGCCGGAACAGAGACTCCTGTCCCCCAGATCTTGGCTTCGCGATGGCGGCGGCTCTGGAAGGTTTCTGTGGGTTTCGTCGAACGTATCAGGGTTTTCGATCCAGGGGCTTTATATAGGCGAAGAGGCGGCGTCAGAGGGTCGAAGGGGCGACCACACCATATGGCGGCGCGGCCAGGGCCTGGGCCGCGCCGGCCTATGGTCTGGGGGCCCAGTGCCCCCCCTCTGGTCCTTCTCGTGTGTTCTGGATGCTTCCGGTGAAAATAGGAACCTGGGCGTTGATTTCGTCCGATTCCGAGAATATTTCGTTACTAGGATTTCTGAAACCAAAAACAGCAGAAAACAGGAACTAGCACTTCGGCATCTTGTTAATAGGTTAGTTCCAGAAAATGCACGAATATGACATAAAGTGTGCATAAAACATGTAGATAACATCAATAATGTGGCATGGAACATAAGAAATTATCGATACGTCGGAGACGTATCAGACCCCGACCACGACGACAGTCTGGGATCGAACCAAACTCCTTCGCCGGCAGATGCAACCCCTCATAGACCGCAATACCGTGGGGACTTAGATGGCTTCCCCAACCTACCGCTTGCACTTCGGCGACAAGTGTGCTACGGACAAAGCCGTGGGGACTTAATTGGCTTCCCCGACCTACCGCTTGCCCCGACAGATGACAAGTGTGCTACGGTAAAGCGCGTCCGTTGATGTACAAGAGGTGGAAATACGATTGACTATTCCGTCCCACTCCAGATCTTATGGTTAACACGGTTATTACGGCACAAGAATCACTGGACGACATTTGTTGTTTAATCCTAGATGGATATAAACCCTTGCAATGGAACCTCCACCATATCAACACAATCCATGGTTCCATTGCCCACCACATAGTCATATTCATAGTTATGAAAATAGTGGTTTTGGTTTTTATGCAATAGTGATAAACATAGTACTTTGTAAGTAATTTAGTAAAAATACTCAAATGGCATGAGCAAGTGATGAACTTGCCTTTCTTGACTGCAAGATTATGCAGGCAAGGTCTTCGGTACGCAATAACTCCAAATTCTGAAATAGCATCATCGTCCGGTAAGGACGATGTTTAAAAGATTGGCAAGGATGCAATAATGCATAAGTATGCGATGCGATCGTTCTAAGCGTGACCTAACCCCAATGATTTAGGATTAGTGATTTGAAATGATTTGTTTAGGGTGTGTTGCACTTTTAGGGTGGCTCACAAACAAGGTTCTTATTCAGGTTTGTGTTGTTTTAGAATCATAAGCAGGTGGTAAACTGTATAGTAATAATCATACACATCAAGGAATAGTAGTTGTATAATAAGTAAAGAGCAGTTTGTCACTTTTAAGTCCTATAGTGCATGGTTGACGATTATTTATTATATTCTTCAAAAAGAATAACTTTTGAAGAACATGTTCTTTAATAAAGAACAAGTATGACAATTGGGTTTGTGGGTTCTATGGTTTCCTATAGTTTCAATTGGTCTCTGAAGTAAGAATTAGATGGATCCCAACTATGTTGGATTCATCGGCTACTAGGGCTTGTATGGTTGAATTAAGCCTAGGCATCCTAAGCAATTGTTTATACATAGATGCTATCAAGGTTGGTTCATTTTGCTGGTGATAGCTTGCTAGGGTTTATAGGTCCTTATAAGCAGGGTTGGTGATGATTCTTAGATTACTTCAAAAGAATAACTTTTGAAGAACATATTTCTTAAGTAATAAGAAGTATTGCAATTAGGGTTGAGGTGCTCTAGGTTTCACTATTGGATTTATTCAGTAAGGAATAATTGGTTCCTAAATAGGATAGTTCATAAGTATCTCACACTAGTAGGGTTTAGTGGAATATGGACAGGTAATGCTAAATAATTGGTATGGTTGCTACTAGGGTTCATCACAATGGTGTGATGCTAAGCATGGATAGCTGAGGATGATGGTTTTGGTAATAGAATCTAGGGTTTATATTTGGTTCACCCTACTTGATTATCTAGGTCTGATGAAGATGAACACATGGGATATTCATCTAATTAGTGATAGGTCTTCTTCATTTTATGTGGACAAGACAGGTATTTACTTGCTACTAGGGTTCTATGCTTTGAAAGAAGGTACCATGATCACATGTTCTAACCTAGGGTTTAGGTTAGAAGTAGTTTAGGGTTCACATGTAATAATGGAACTAGGGTTCCTAATTTATTTAGGGTTTTAGGAGTCACATGAAATGATAGGGTTGTAATATCCTTCCATGTGGAATTTAGGATTTGCTATTTACAATTTAATTCTATGATTAATAACTTCATGTTAAAGTTGAAGTTATTAATAACTTTGAAATAAAATTAATATTTAATTTGGCTTTTTATTATTTTTTAAATAATTTACTAATTAGGGTAATTATTAATTAGGGTTTAAATTTCCCTAATAAAGATTTAATAGGATTGCAAATAAAGAAAATTAGTTTTCATGTTTTCTTTATTTGCTTATTGGTTTTATTTAATTTATAAATGGTTTCTTAATTTCTGAATTTTTAATTGTATTTAGAATTTAAAATTAAAGGCTTAAATAACAAGTATTAAATAATTGAATTTTTATTAAAAATAAAAATTTCATTTTATATTTTTATTGGATAGAGTTTTCTTTTCTAAGAATTTTAATATCTCATTTATATTTTTCTAACTTAAATTGGATTTTCTAATTTATTTGAAGTTGCAGGTATTAATGCATTTTTGAAATAAAACGAAAAGATCTGCTAAACGCACCCGGTGCTATCGCTACACAGGGTCACTGGCAGGTGGGCCTAAGCCACGTTGGCTGCCACATGGTGCCGATGTGGCAACCATGGGCTCTGCCGGCGGCCAGTGATCGACGGCGCCGGTGATTCCTGGTTCCCGCGGGGGCATGTGCGTGTGCGTTGGAACGAGGACGCCGAGGAGAGCCTCATAGTGGTGGCGCCGCTCCGGTATGGTCACCGGAGAGTGCCCGACGGCGAGGAACGGCGGCAGTTCTCACGGGTTAACGGTGTGACGGTGCTACGGCGATCAATTGAGTGAGCTAGGCATGCTGGGGAACTCAGGGGCTCACCAGGATCACGACGCGCGTGACGGCGAGGCTTGCCGTGGTCTGGTTCGCCGGAATCGACTGCTCCCGTCGTCGGGGAAGACGAGCTTGACGGCGGCGATACAGGTCTCTCGGGGCCGATTCCTCTTGCAGGCCGAGCATGTCGAGGACGGCGATCTCAGCGGTGGTCACGGCGAAGCTCGGGGATGCTCCGAACGGCGGCAATGGTCGACGTCTGCGCTGCTAGGGTTTCGGTAGGAAGGGGAAAATCGAGCAGAGGAGGGGGAAAATCCCGAGCTAGGGTTCTTCGGGGAGCTTTATACGGTGCCAAGAGCGAGCCTTGTCACAGCTTCGGACGAGGAGGGATTGACAGCGCGAGGGGGAAGACGAGCACGTCTTCGTGCTGGCCTCCAGCACACGAAGAGGATGAGGATGACCCTCACCTCTGTTTTTTAGACGAAGGGGTATGGTGGGCTGGTGTTGGGCTGCGGTTGAGGGCCAGTGTTGGGCTGTGGTGCTGGGCTGCACCGTGGGCTGCTCGGCCAGGTAAGCCTTTTTCTCTCTTTCTTTTTCTCCTCTATTTTCTGTTTTGTATTTGCTCATTTAAATTTATATTTGAATTCTGTTATGTTTGCAGGTTTCTTAATTATGTAAATTCCATTAGATTTTAGTGCAATGATTATTACCCCACTATTCTATTTGAACAAGTATTTTATATTGGATTATATATTGCCTACTTTTGGATTCATTCAAAATATCAAATAGGCATGAATTTATATTCTCATTTTAATTTCATGTTTTTCTTGTGAATCAATCTGTTTTGAATTGTTGGAGTTGAGTATTTCTACTCTAAGGATTTTAGGAGTTATCATTAGGGTTGGATCTCTGAATTAAGAATTTGGTCATTTACATATGATTTTATGTGAGCTCCAATGTACTAGGGTTTTATAGTTTCAATCATAACCCCTCTTATTAAGGTAATACTATTATTATATTTGAAAGTATCTAAGTAGGTATTGTTTCCCTCATGGTTCATCTTGATTACAAAGTTAAATGGTTGTTAACTACACCTGGGTTAATTAAGGACTTAGCATTAGGTGGCTCTTCTGTTTTACAATTGAAGCATAGATTTGATTAATGAACCATTAGGGTTCAAATGCTATTTACCTAATGACACCTGGTTTGAATCTCAATTATGGCCTGGTTTTATAATTGGAACCACCCAAGTGATTCACAACTAGGTTTAAGATATAATTCTGGGTTGTAGAATTGAGATGATACTATCTTGTATTTGCTAGGGTTTAATCTCCCCTAACCAAAATAAGATGGTTACTTACTTTAATTATTATTGTTCTCATTTAGTTGTTAAGGATCTGAGAAGTAATTCTATCTTATTCCTATAGACTTGTTTTATATCCTTAATCTATTATTAAAGTAACTAAAGTGATTGTGGTTCTTTTTATAGTTAACTTTGGTCATATGGATGGATGATTTCTCACCATACAAAGTATAGAGTTTGACTCTAAGGTTTTCTTATGTTCTTTAATGGAGGAATAGGTAGAATATAAATGTGGTAGGATTCTACTTATGATCACCAAGTGATTTATAAGTTAGGGCTGAGATATGGGCCTAGGGTTACTTACTAGTGATCTCCCTATAATTTCATGTGGTGAATTATATCTATTTATCATATAGGGTTTAACTTCTGGCTTATCCTTCTATTTCTCCAAAGCATGATCATATATTATATATTATCATCTTGTTCTTAATATCTTAACTTCAAACTCTTTAGGGTTTATGATCAATACACAATTTATAATGATCAAAGTTTGACTTCCTAAGATATCTCTCATTAAATGGGTTTCTCACTTCCATGATCAAGCATTGTCTTGATGAACTAAGGTATAGCACTTCGATTTTATTTTCTAGGATGGGCTATTATGGTGGCCTCTCTAGTTTATATCCCAGGAGAATATCTGAGATATTACTTAGGGTTCTTTCCAAGGTATGATGATATAATCCTCTGGATATATGGATAGTTCTCTCCCTCACATTCAAGTGTTGCCTCAACTACTTGAGTGTAACACCATAGCTTGGGCTCTCTTATAAAGGAATGGTTATTCTAGGGTTTATGGTGTACTCACAATATCTCAATAGGTATTAAGTCTAAAACTCCACTTGGCTTTCTTTGATTGAGTTAATCTCCTCCTTACTTTATCAATTCATGGATATGGTATTATCCCATGTGATATTAGGTTGTCTCCCTACTCCAAGGTGAAATGGTTTACCACCTAATACTTTAGTTCAAAGGTTGTCCTTTATTCTTAAATGGATGAAACTAGGATTAGTATGAATGGTCTCTCTCATTTGGGAAGGACTTTAATACTAACCTAAAATTAGGCTCCATAGAGAATGATGTGGTCAACAATATCTATGGTTAACATAAATGAATTCTCTCTCTAGGGATTATCTTGAATAAGGTCCAAGGGTTTCTTTCCAAGATAATGATTTGAATTCATGGACTTATATGTAAGGTTTAGCTCAAGGTTTGTTATTGCTTCTCTAATAATTATAGTAGAACTCTCACCTCTCTAAGTTAGATGTATAATAACTTGGGATAGAGAAAAATATATCTACCTAGGGTTGATCTCCTTATCATGATTCCAAGAATGAAGTAAAATGAATACCATGAGGTTCATGGTAGGATCAAGGATTAGTTTAAGACATAGAAAAGATAAGTCAAGAATAGTTTCTCTTGTTTATTGTTACTTGATTTCAATTTGAACAGATGTTCATATGTTGTGGCAAGGTATACCATTTTATGATCTTAACAAGATCAAGTAATTGATCCTTGATTAATAAGTTATTGTATTGGTTGTATTACCATTTGATCTAACCCTTGAGATCAAATCATCTCTACCCAAAACAAGGTTTTAACAAAGGTCTCATTGAGGTTTATAACTCTTGACTTGATGAGCTACTTCAATTCCACCAAGGTCAAGTGAAACTTCAGTTACTGTGACTGTTTTACTTTAAAGCGCGAAAATTCCCCGGATTTTCTATGCATGAATGCAATGCACACATCTGTTTCCTCTATTTTTGTAACCCCAATACCTGGGATATTACATGAAGGGAGTCCCATTGGGGCACTCCGAAGCAGGCGATATGCTTGTGCCTACCGATTAATCATAAAGAGGGTTTACTACCAAATGAGTATCCGCGAAAGTATGAAAATATGTTGAAAATTGCATATGCCACCACTACAAGTGTTCCGGTTGAAGAAGAAATAAATATTTGTATCACGCTAAAAAGTAACACGATCTATAGTACCATACCCTGTTGCAAGATGGAAACACCACCGTGCAATAGTTTTTTTAAAGTTTCCGTATGGAATCGGGAAAATACGATAACCAGTTTTCATCACATATTGTTGAAAATATAAGCAAATATCCATATGAAATAATCCGTACAAGTAAATGATAAATCATGACTATGAAAACAACAAATAAACTAATCGTGCAGACTAGTAAGATAGATGAACAGATCACATCTAAACAAGATAAACCGATCGCATCTACCACAGAAACCAGAAGAAGAAACTCTAACAGGAACTGAAAGAGAAACGACAAGATCACATACTTCACAGCAGCGTCGTTGTCGCCCATGTTGAGGTTGTCGAAGAAGTCGCTGAGGTCTGGGAAGAAGTTGTCGGTGTGTAGGAACTCGTCGTCCGATGACGACGTCGTGATGCCAGTAGTCGCGCCGAAACGCTCCTCAAAAACCTGATTGCCGCTCACCCGTACAGGTTCACGAGAAGCAGGGTTCCGGAGGCCTACTGTCCCGGTAGTCGGTGCACGCCGACGGACGGGATGAGGAAGACGAAGGCGGCGGCGCAATGAACTGGAAACAGGTGGTCGCGTATGCGTCTCGTACAGGCTAGGGTTGGCGTCCGCGCTTATATAGTGCGGTTCGGAAAGGTCGTGGGACGCAGCCCACGTCCGAGTCGGCACAGCCACGATCCAGAAAAACCGGAAGGCAAAACTGCTGAGTAACGCGTCCGTTAATGACTCAAAATTGATTACACAATGAATTTCGCAAACAGCAAAAAGATAAGCTCAGCTTGGCGAGATTCCCGCAACCCGCGTCGTGACGTAACGAGGCGTGGCGTGGCGAGGCGAGGCGGGCGGCGGAGGAGGAGGAGTGCGCGAGGGCTCTCTCTCTACTCACTCACTTACTAGGACTAGAACAACCCACCTTATATACCACTCCAACACTCTCCCAACTAGCAATGTGGGACTAAACTTTAGCCCCCACTAGTGCTGCCACTAATTTTTGGAATGGGCCATGTGAATTTCAGAATTTAATAATGGGCCATGGGCCAATGGCCAAATGCCCAAAATTCCAGCAATCCCCCACAAACTCTCATTGGCACATTTCATCAATAAGTTTCCAGAACATTGTTTTATATACCGGTATGTTGTGGAGACTGTTAAGTTGAACTTCCACTTGAAGCTTCATATTACACTAGATTGCAACTTGGATAGTGGACTATGCCTTGAACTACAAGTTTTACGCGCACTAGCTTCATACAAAGCCTAGACCGATACTAGGCTGCCGCGAGGCTTCCTCGCGGTTTGGAGCTTATACGTCATACTCCAGAGCCTTTCATGAGTTTCTAGAGAGCACCCAACTCTCATAGATTGCGACGGTTAACAATCAAACTCATATAGGTGTGTCCTTCAAAAGATGTTCACGTGGACAACATCTCTGCTAAAATAAGCCACTTAGAACACATTAAGATAATTATCAACCTGCCATGCAGATTAGGAGAGTATTGCATCTTACGGAGTGGTAAAATTGCTATAGGGATACATACTCTCCTCCCAGCTGACCAACAGCTTGTCTCCCAGCTCTAATTCACGGGATCTCCGATCACATAAAGTGGGTTACCACCGTGGGCAGCTCATAGTGTGGGTCTCATACCCATCTCCCTCGATGCATTTTCTATCACATTTCGTGATAGTACCTTTGTGAAGGGGTCTGCCAGGTTTCTAGACGTATGGATATAATCCAACGCTATATCTCCGGAGTTTCTCATTTTTCTGACAGTTTTCAGTCTCCTCTTCACATGCCTTGATGAATTCATATTATCCTTAGAACTGTTTACTTTGATGATCACAGTTTGATTGTCACAGTTCATAGGAATAGCGGGTATTGGTTTCTCAACCACAGGTAAGTCCATCAAGAGCTCACGAAGCCACTCTGCTTCAACAGTGGCTGTGTCTAATGTTGTGAGTTCTGCTTCCATAGTTGACCTCGAAATGATGGTCTGCTTGCAAGACTTCCAGGAAACAGCGCCACCTCCAAGTGTAAACAAATAACCACTTGTGGCCTTAGTCTCATCAGCATCAGATATTCAATTTGCATCACTATAACCCTCAAGTACCCTTGGATACCGAATGCCATAACTCGCAGTGCCTTTCAAATAGCGCAAAACTCTCTCAAGAGCATGCCAATGAACATCTCCAGGTCTAGACTCAAAACGGCTAAGTTTACTTACAGCAAAGGAGATGTCAGGCCTTGTGGCGCTGGCTAAATACATGAGCGAGCCAATAATCTGCGAATATCGCAATTGATCTCTAGCAACTCTTTTATTCTTACGAATTATCACACTAGGATCATAAGGCATTGGAGAAGATTTGCAGTCGCTATACCCGAAGCGACTCAGGATCTTTTCCACATAGTGGGACTGAAGCAATGTAATCCCACCATCGTCATCCTTCAGCAGCTTGATGTTTAAGATCACATCAGCTACTCTCAAGTCCTTCATCTCAAAACAACGAGATAGGAACTCCTTGACCTCCTTAATCACAGTAAGGCTGGTCCCGAATATCAATATATCATCGACATAGAGACAAAGAATAACTCCCTCGCCCCCACCATGGTGATAGTATACACACTTGTCAGCTTCGTTTACGACAAAGCCTTCAGCGGTTAAAGTTCTTTCAAACTTCTCATGCCACTGCTTAGGTGCTTGCTTAAGCCCATACAAAGACTTCGATAATTTACACACCTTTCCTTCTTGACCATCTACTACAAATCCATCGAGCTGCTCCATATAAATTTCCTCTTCAAGCTCTCCATTTAGGAAAGCAGTCTTAACATCCATTTGATGAACGAGAAGACCATGTGAGGCAGCCAAGGATAGTAGCACTCGAATGGTGGTCAATCTGGCAACAGGTGAGTATGTATCAAATAAATCTTCACCTTCTTTCTGGGTATAACCCTTGGCCACAAGACGTGCCTTGTACTTTTCAATAGTACCATCGGGTCTAAGCTTTTTCTTGAACACCCATTTACATCCTACAGGTTTGCACCCATAAGGACGATCAGTAACCTCCCAAGTTCCATTGGCTAAGATGGAATCCATCTCGCTACGGACAGCTTCCTTCCAGTAGTCAGCATCCTGAGATGCATAGGCTTCTGAAATAGAAGTGGGAGTATCATCCACGAGGTACACAATGAAATCATGTCCAAAGGACTTTGCAGTCCTCTATCTCTTGCTCCTTCTGGGAGCTTCAATGTCATCCTCCACGGGATTATCAAAGTGTTCTATATCCATGGGAGGTTCAGGAAATAATTCCTGAGTAGATGAACTGGGCATCTCCTGAATTGATGAGCTATACGTTTCTTTCATAGGAAAGATGTCCTCAAAGAAAGTCGCATCATTCGACTCCATAATTGTACCAACATGCATGTCGGATACCTCAGATTTTACTATCAAAAATCTGTAGCCAATGCTATGAAATGCATATCCCAGAAGAACACAATCCACGATTTTTGGTCCAAGCTTGCGCTTCTTGGGTATTGGCACATTTACTTTCGCCATACAGCCCCAAGTTCGTAGGTAAGAGAGTTTCAACCTTTTCCTTTCCCATTCCTCAAACGGGGTAATGGTTTTGTTCTTTGTGGGGACACGGTTTAGGACATGACATGCAGTCAATATCGCCTCCCCCACCATGCCTTGGATAGACCCGATGTATCTAACATGGCGTTAACCAAATCAGTTAGAGTACGGTTCTTTCTTTCGGCCACCCCATTTGACTGAGGTGAGTAGGGAGGCGTCCTCTCATGGATAATACCATGTTCCGCACAAAAAGAATCAAACTCGTTGGAAAAATACTCTCCTCCACGATCAGACCTTAGCCACTTGATCTTTCGATCAAGTTGGTTTTCTGCTTCGACTTTAAAGATTTTGAAGTAATTAAGAGCTTCATCTTTAGATTTCAGGAGGTACACATAACAATATCGAGTAGATTCATCAATTAAAGTCATGAAGTATCTTTTCCCTCCTTTTGTCAATTCACCATTCATTTCACAAAGATCCGAATGTATAAGCTCCAGCGGTGCCAAGTCTCTTGCCTCCGCAGTCTTGTGAGACTTACGTGGTTGCTTAGCTTGCACACATACTTGGCACTTGGATTTCTTGACAATGGAAAATTTCGGAATTATATTCATATTCGCTAGCCGCGTCATGCACCCAAAATTAATATGACAAAGTCGTGAATGCCAAATATCGGACTCACTATCATTGCAAACATGATTAATAATTTGAGTGCATATGTCTGACAGAGATAAGCGGAACAAGCCTCCGCACACATAACCCTTTCCAACAAATTGTCCACACTTGGAAATTACAACTTTATTGGACTCAAAAACCAACTTAAAACCATCTCGACATAAAAGCAATCCGCTAACGAGATTCTTATTAATGGAGGGAACGTGCTGCACATTCTTCAGCTGGATGGTCTTTCCCGAAGTAAACTTCAGATCCACCGTACCAACACCACGAACAGAAACACGTGAGCCATTTTCCATCAGTACGGAGCAAGTCCTTGCGACCTGATAAGCAGAAAACATAGAGACATCAGAACATACATGTGTATTGGCTCCGGTGTCTATCCACCAATCAGGAGAATTACATACTGAAAGGACAGTAGGAGAAATACCGTACCTGATGTCTACGGGTGCTTCTATTCTTGTAGACAGTGTTGGGCCTCCAAGAGCAGAGGTTTGTAGAACAGCGGCAAGTTTCCCTTAAGTGGATCACCCAAGGTTTATCGAACTCGGGGAGGAAGAGTTCAAAGATATCCCTCTCAAGCAACCCTGCAATCACGATACAAGAAGTCTCTTGTGTCCCCAACACACCTAATACACTTGTCAGATGTATAGGTGCACTAGTTCGGCGAAGAGATAGTGAAATACAAGTTGTATGGATGTATATGGGGAGCAATAGTAATCTGAATAAAATATGGCAGCGAGTAAACATGCAACGAACGATGAAGTAAACGGAGATTCGATGTTTGGAAACAAGGCCTAGGGATCATACTTTCACTAGTGGACACTCTCAACATTGCAATCATAATGGAATATAAATAAGCACTTCACTATGCTATTCTGAATTACTCTCTGGCAAGATGAACTCTAATTCATCATGTAGGCAAATCTTAAAGATGTATTCCCAAGTACTAATGAACACCCCACGCTGTCACTTTGAGCATTCATAGGAGGTACTAACACACCACAATTTCATAGAGACATCCAACTCAAATCATAACTCATCGAATAAGTATTCTGTGAAATATAGCCTAACAGACCCACACGGTGCACACACTGTCACCTTTACACACGTGGGACAAGGAGTCTCCGGAGATCACATAAGTAAAATCCACTTGAATAGCATAACGACATCTATATTACAAAGCTCATCATATGAATCTCAATCATGCAAAGCAACTCATGAGATCATTGTATTGAAGTACATGGGAGAGAGATTAACCACATAGCTACCGGTACAGCCCTTAGCCTCGAGGGAGAACTACTCCCTCCTCATGGGGGACAACAGCGTTGATGAAGATGGCGGTGGTGTCGATGGAGAAGCCTTCCGGGGGCACTTCCCGTCCCGGCGGCGTGCGGGAACGGAGACTTCGTCCCCGAATTGGAGTTTCGCGATGGCGGCGGCTCGGAAGGTTTTCCGGTGTTTCGTCAATCCGTGTCGAAGATTTAGGTCGGGACGGCTTTAATAGGCGAAAAGGCGGCCTCGGAGGAGCCGGGGTGGCCCCCCATAGGCTGGCGCGCCCGGGGTCCGGGCCGCGCCGCCACGTGGGGTGGGGCCCCGGGGCTCCCCTCCGGTGCCTCTCGACTCTCCGGATGCTTCGGGAAATAAGGTCTGGGCGTTGATTTCGTCCAATTCCGAGAATATTTCCTTACTAGGATTTCGAAACCAAAAACAGCGAGAAAACGAGAACCGGCACTTCGGCATCTCGTCAATAGGTTAGTTCCGGAACACGCATCAAAACGATATAAAGTGTCAACAAAACATGTAGGTATTGTCATAAAACTAGCATGGAACATAAGAAATTATAGATACGTTGGAGACGTATCAAGCATCCCTAAGCTTAGTTCCTACTCGTCCTCGAGTAGGTAAACGATAACAATGATAATTTCTTAAGTGACATGCTACCAACATAATCTTGATCAACATTATTGTAAAGCATATGAGATGAATGCAGCGATTCGAAGCAATGATGAAGACAATGAGTAAACAAATGAATCATATAGCAGAGACTTTTCATGAATAATACTTTCAAGACAAACATCAATAGGACTTGCATAAGAGTTACTCATAAAGCAATAGATTCAAAGTAGAAGGCATTGAAGCAACACAAAGGATGATTAAGTTTCAGCAATTGCTTTCAACTTGCAACATGTATATCTCATGGATAGTTGTCAACATAAAGCAATATAACAAGTGCAATAGGTAAACATGTAAGAATCAATGCACACAGTTTACACAAGTGTTTGCTTCTAAGATAGAAAGAAGTAGGTAAACTGACTCAACAATAAAGTAGAAGAATTGCCCTTTCGCAGAGGGAAGCATGGATTACTATTTTTGTGCTAGAGCTTTTCATTTTGAAAACATAGAAACAATTTTGTCAACGGTAGTAATAAAGCATATGTGTTATGTATAAGACATCCTATAAGTTGCAAGCCTCATGCATAGTATACTAATAGTGCTCGCACCTTGTCCTAATTAGCTTGGATTAACACGGATTATCATTGCATAGCATATGTTTCAACCAAGTGTCACAAAGGGGTACCTCTATGCCGCTCGTACAAGGGTCTAAGGAGAAGGTTCGCATTGGATTTCTCGCTTTTGATCATTCTCAACTTAGACACCCATACTCGGGACAACATAGACAACGAGATAATGGACTCCTCTTTTATGCATAAGCATTCAACAACGATTAATATTCTCATAAGAGATTGAGGATTTATGTCCAAGCCGAAACTTCCACCATGATTCATGGCTTTAGTTGGCGGCCCAATGTTCTTCTCTAACAATATGCATACTCAAACCATTTGATCATGAAAATCGCTCTTACTTCAGACAAGACGAACATGCATAGCAACTCACATGATATTCAACAAAGGTAAAAGTTGATGGCGTCCCCAGAAACATGGTTACCGCTCAACAAGCAACTTATTAAGAAATAAGATACATAAGTACATATTCTTCACCACAATAGTTTTTAAGGCTATTTCCCATGAGCTATGCATTGTAAAGGCAAAGAATAGAAGTTTAAAGGTAGCACTCAAGTAATGTACTTTGGAATGGCAGAAAAATACCATGTAGTAGGTAGGTATGGTGGACACAAATGGCATAGTGTTTTGGCTCAAGGATTTGGATGCACGAGAAGAATTCCTCTCAATACAAGGCTAGGCTAGCAAGGTTGTTTGAAGCAAACTCAAGTATAAAACGGTGCAGCAAGACTCACATATGAACATATTGTAAGCATTATAAGACTTTACATCGTCTTCCTTGTTGTTCAAACACCTTAACCGGAAAATATCTAGACTCTAGAGACCAATCATGCAAACCAAATTTTAACAAGCTCTATGTAGTTCTTCATTAATGGGTACAAAGTACATGATGCAAGAGCTTAAACATGATCTATTTGAGCACAACAATTGCCAAGTATCAAATTATTCAAGACATTATACCATTCACCACATGAAGCATTTCCTGTTTGCAACCATATAGCAATTAACGAAGCAGTTTCAACCTTCGCCATGAACATTAAGAGTAAAGCTAAGAACACATGTGTTCATACGCAACAGCGGAGCGTGTCTCTCTCCCACACAAGCATGAATTTATTCAAACAAAACAAAAACAAACGGACGCTCCAAGTAAAGTACATAAGATGTGACCGAATAAAAATATAGTTTCAAGAGAAGAAACCAGATAAGTTGTCGATGAAGAAGGGGATGCCTTGGGCATCCCCAAGCTTAGATGCTTGAGTCTTCTTGAAATATGCAGGGATGAACCACCGGGGCATCCCCAAGCTTAGACTTTTCACTCTTCTTGATCATAGTATATCATCCTCCTCTCTTGACCCTTGAAAACTTCCTCCACACCAAACTTAAAACAAACTCATTAGAGGGTTAGTGCATAATCAAAAATTTCTCATGTTCAGAGGTGACACAATCATTCTTAACACTTTTGGACATTGCCCAAAGCTACTGGAAGTTAATGGAACAAAGAAATCCATCCAACACAAGAACGAGAGGCAATGCGAAATAAAAGGCAGAATCTGTCAAAACAGAACGATCCGTAAAGACAAATTTTTTAGAGGCACTTGGACTTGCTCGGATGAAAATGCTCAAATTGAATGAAAGTTGCGTACATATCCGAGGATCACGCACGTAAATTGGCAGATTTTTCCGAGTTACCTACGGAGAACCCTGCCCAAATTCGTGATAGACGAAATCGTTTCTGCGCAGTAATCCAAATCTAGTATGAACCTTGCTATCAAAGACTTTACTTGGCACAACAATGCAATAAAATAAGATAAGGAGAGGTTTCTACAGTAGTAACAACTTCCAAGACACAACAAAACAGTAGCAAAAATAAAGACATGGGTTATCTCCCAAGAAGTGCTTTCTATATCATTATGGGAGGAAGCATGGATAGTACTGATACTATGGCAATTATTAACATTATCATTTTCAGAATTAGTTTCCCAGAGATTTGCAATATCAAAAGTAGTGTGCTCTTTCAAATCATGATCACTAATGTAGGTAAAGGGCATAGGAAGATCATTGTATTCAGATTCATTATCATAATAATCATCAGGAGCAACATACTTACGGTTACCTATCGTTATCTCATACACGCGGGGATATGCTGTTACCTCTTTCTTTTTATTTCCCTTCTTCTTCTTCTTCTTCTTCTTCTCATTCTCCTCGTTCCTTTCTTTAGGGGGGAGAGGCTTGATGAGAGGCTTCTCCTCATAACCTGTTTTATTTCCAGAAACAATAGAAGAAACTTGGGAGGATTCCTCCTTTTCATTAATAAGTTCAAAGCACACAACGGTCCTATCATATTTTGGCAAAGTATCATCTTCTAAAATATTTTGTATGTAAGTATTTGTATGGAAATTATCAATGCAATAAGAAAAACACCCATGCAGGACATCATCAATATCAAGATCACTCATATGTAACAAAGAGATTTTTCTTGATAACTCTTCACACCACAAAAATAAAATAAGTTCATCATGCTGATTAGGAGTAATTTTATCATCACAATACAAATTTGCAGCATTCATGGGGTTCGAATTATCATTGGAGGAGCATTGAAAATTAAAATGACCCGCTCTATGGCAAAGTTCACAAATAAAAGGATAGAGGGCACAACCTTTTTTACCAAGATCATCTAGAGCCCTAGACCACTTTCTAGTTTTTTCATTCCCATGATGGATACAATATTCATCTTCGATTTGATTAATTCCACAAGGTCTATGCATTCCACAAAAATTAACATGCTTATAAGAAATAGTATTTTCGAAGTTTGGGCATGCTTATTGCAATCATTAATAACAATTTCATCCTTCATGCAAGCGTCTTTAAAAGGTTCATGATACTTATCAAAATTCTTCCTAGGCAATTCAAAATGAGAGGCAAAAGCTTTATAAAGATTTGCAACAACTTGAGAGTCAAGACCATAAGTAGCACTCATATTTCGAATTTTATCAGTATCCATAAAAGTTTCAATGCATTCATAATAATAATTTATACCTGACTCTTTACCTTTGTTGTTCTCCCAATCTTCAGCGTTCTCCCGAATCCGATTAAGAAGGTCCCATTTAAACTCTTCTTTATTGCGCGTGAATGATCCAGAATAGGTAGTATCAAGTAAAGTTTTATCTTGAAAAGAAAGTCTTGCATAGAAATTATCAATGATGATATTACCAGGAAGCTCATGATTGGGGCATTTGAGCATTAAAGACTTCAATCTCTCCCACGCTTGGGCAATACTCTCTCCATCATGAGGCCAGAAATTATATATGCGGTTTCGGTCTTTGTGAATTTCACTTGGAGGATAGAATTTAGAGTAAAATAGAGGCACAATATCCTTCCAATCAAGAGAATGCCCATCCTTCGATAGTTTATACCAATGCGCCGCTTTACCAGACAACGACATAGAGAATAATTTCTTCTTCACTTCATCCATGGGGATACCTGCACACTTGAATAACCCGCATAATTCATGCAACAACAGTAAATGATCTCCAGGATGGACAGTTCCATCCCCTTCATAGCGGTTATCCCTAACACGTTCAATAATTTTCATAGGTATTTTATATGGAATACTTTCAGTAGGTGGATTTAAAATATCACCAGCATCATTAGAGTTATCGCATATGGGGGATGAAGTATTATCAGAGCAAATTTTCTCCCCTAAAGATGGGAAGCTAAAAATATCACAAAAACTAGCTT
Source organism: Lolium rigidum (assembly GCF_022539505.1). Classification (NCBI taxonomy): domain Eukaryota; kingdom Viridiplantae; phylum Streptophyta; class Magnoliopsida; order Poales; family Poaceae; genus Lolium; species Lolium rigidum. The sequence goes on along the minus strand of NC_061512.1, from coordinate 47,051,659 downwards.
CCCCAAGCTTAGACTTCTCCATAGCATTAGCAGTAATTGCATTCATACTAATAACATTGCTACTAGCATGCAAATAAGGTTCCATAGGTTTTTTAATTTTCGCATCAAACAATTCTAACTCAGGAAAAAGATTAAAAAGCTCACAGTTGTTTTCCATTATGCCTTACTAGTGTAAAACAAGAAACAAAAAGATGCAATTGCAGGATCTAAAGGAAATAGCTTCGAGCACTCACACACCGGCAACAGTGCTAGAAAATAGCTTAGTTGCCGGGGTCCGGAGTGTGAGTGCCTTTTACCTTACCTCCCCGGCAACGGCGCCAGAAAAGTGCTTGATGTCTACGGGTGCTTCTATTCTTGTAGACAGTGTTGGGCCTCCAAGAGCAGAGGTTTCTAGAACAACAGCAAGTTTCCCTTAAGTGGATCACCCAAGGTTTATCGAACTCAGGGAGGAAGAGGTCAAAGATATCCCTCTCAAGCAACCACCGCAATCACGATACAAGAAGTCTCTTGTGTCCCCAACACACCTAATACACTTGTCAGATGTATAGGTGCACTAGTTCGGCGAAGAGATAGTGAAATACAAGTTGTATGGATGTATATGGGTAGTAATAGTAATCTGAATAAAATATGGCAGCGAGTAAACATGCAACAGAACAGTAAGTAAACGGAGATTCGATGTTTGGAAACAAGGCCTAGGGATCATACTTTCACTAGTGGACACTCTCAACATTGCAATCATAATGGAATATAAATAAGCACTTTACTATGCTATTCCGAATTACTCTACGGCAAGATAACGAACTCTAATTCATCATGTAGGCAAACCTTAAAGATGTATTCCCAAGTACTAATGAACACCCCACGCTGTCACTTTGAGCATTCATAGGAGGTACTAACACACCACAATTTCATAGAGACATCCAACTCAAATCATAACTCGGTGAATAAGTATTCGTGAAATATAGCCTAAGAGACCCACACGGTGCACACACTGTCACCTTTACACACGTGGGACAAGGAGTCTCCGGAGATCACATAAGTAAAATCCACTTGAATAGCATAACGGCATCTATATTACAAAGCTCATCATATGGATCTCAATCATGCAAAGCAACTCATGAGATCATTGTATTGAAGTACATGGGAGAGAGATTAACCACATAGCTACCGGTACAGCCCTTAGCCTCGAGGGAGAACTACTCCCTCCTCATGGGGGACAGCAGCGTTGATGAAGATGGTGGTGGTGTCGATGGAGAAGCCTTCCGGGGGCACTTCCCGTCCGGCGGCGTGCCGGAACGGAGACTTCGTCCCCCGAATTGGAGTTTCGCGATGGCGGCGGCTCTGGAAGGTTTTCTGGTGTTTCGTCAATCCGTGTCGAAGATTTAGGTCAGGACAGCTTTAATAGGCGAAGAGGCGGCCTCGGAGGAGCCAGGGGGTGGTGACAAGGTATTAACTTGTCAATGCCTACGGATTGTAGACTAGGGTTTAGTTGGATGTAGAGGGCAAGTAGATCTCGAAGGTTTCAGCCGAAAAGTACTCGACGAATATGAAACTAGGGTTTGGAAAACAATGATTCGATCCCTTCTGCGTCCCTCGACTCCCCCTTATATAGGAGGCGGAGCCGAGGGATTCGTATTGTACTGGTTACAGAGTCCGGGAAGGTTTCTAACTCCTCCCGCAAGATTACAAATAATGCTTCCTATTACAACTCTAGCTTTCCTTAATAATGTCTTGGGCTTCCGAGTCTTCTTATTCTTCGGGTAGTGGGCCTTTAGTAAACCCCGGGTACCATCATCGGCAGGCCCATTGGGGATGCCTATGTCAGTAGCCCCCGAGATTTTGCTTGAATCGCAGAGTCAGGGAAAATCTCCACTGTTTATTTTTACTCGACAATTCAAAACTTTTCTATATTTCTTCACATAAATTTCTATATTGTGCAGGGATAATGGTAGTTGGGGCTAGTTCATCTGACGGATCAGGTACTAGTTAACTGCTCTAGTGGCAATCCGCAAAAACCTACTTCAAAATCACGTCCCTGGACATGATCTCGGGATACTGGTGTAAACTTCGACAGGTGCCACTTAAGGTCTTACCATTCTGTCGAGTCCCAGTTATATTTATCGGGTACCTAACGCGTCCGTTAGGATTTTTCTTCGTATCTGTTGATACGGATAAAAGTAGCAAACCGACGTCAGAGACGGCGCCACGCCTCACAGAACGGATCCGGGGTCTTACCTTCGCAAAGTTTTGCGGCATTCAGAAATTGATCGCAACTTTGGCGTTCTGAGAATATATTGTCGAGTGCTTATTCGGCTGTTGGAATGGCACATTTTATTGAGTCAAAGATGACTTATATTGCTTTCCCGATGGGAGTATATGCAGAGTTATTTATAACTCGAAATATATTCTTGTGCTCTTCTATCTTTCTTCTTTTCATTCTTTCTTTCTTTTTTATAATTTCATCGGGCACGCGAACAGCGTTCCCGATGGGAGTAGCCCCCGAGGCTACAGCCAAGGACTTGTTCTTGGTTGTAGGCTCCATGCTTTATGCCGCTATATTTTCCTTCTCTCCCGAAGTTTTATAATTTCTCGGGTGCGCGAACAGCGCTCCCGATGGGAGTAGTCCCCGAGGCTATGAACAAATATTTGTATTTGATCATAGGCTCATGCCGTTTCTATTTTGTCTTTCTTGATCTTTTCATTTTTTCAAAGTAGCCCCCGAGCATTTGATCAAAAACTTGTATTTGATCAAAGGCTCTCCAATATTTTTTCATGTCGCCTTTTATGCCGCTGTTTAGTCGAATTTTTCTCTCTGACAAGGTGACGTTATTGCTGACGATAGCCACGATTACGAATCCGAAAATGGCGAGAAGTTTTCTCCCACTGCCTTGCGCGCCCAAATTATCCATTATCTTGACACGTCGTGTAGATGGGGGACACACGTCCTTCGCTTTTCCTGGCGCACGTACCGTAACTTCTCCAGTGTTAAAATACTTTTTTACCCTTGTTTCCACGTGGTTATCATCTGTCACACATTTTTTCCATCCAACGGTCCGCCGCTTCGTCGCACCTCTATATAAGATTTCCTTCTTCTTCCTCGAGCACTTCCGCTCACGCCGCTCTCCTGCTCTCCTTCGCAAAACCTCCGCCTGCGCCCCACAACTTCCTAAGCTCATCTTCTCCAAGCTGCATTCCTGCGCCATTGTTGATGCCACCGCGTCGGTTGAACAAGCGCAGCACGCCTGAATCGTCAATGGCTGCCGTAGATCTGGGAAGCGCGGAGTGGGAAAGGTCCAAAATTTCCACCCAAGACATCAATCTTTTGAAGAAGCTGGGAATTAGCAAGAAGCCTAAGGCGCTGTGCTTCCCTAGTGAAGAAAGCTACCCAACCCCTCCAATGGGGTATCGGGTAAGTTTTGTCGACCATCTCATCCGCGGTCTTTCTGCCCCCATTCATCCTTTCCTCCGTGGATTGTTTTTTGTGTATGGTCTTCAACTTCACCACCTCACGCCCAACTCTATCCTCCATATCTCCATTTTCATCACCCTCTGTGAGGCCTTCCTTGGCGTCCAGCCCTAACCGGGCGCTATGGAAGCGCATTTTCTTTTGTCGCCGCAATGGCTCTCCCAATGTCGCCTATAATATAGGCGGCGTTGTTATTTCTGTTCGCCCCACAGTCGATTACTTCGACGTCAAACTCCCTGACTCAGTTCAAGGGTGGCGCAAGAAGTGGTTGTATATTCAGGAGGAAAACCATGGATGTGCTGAAGACAACATCCCTCCTTTCGATGGTGCCGAGAAAATCCTTCGCCGCCACTCTTGGGATGCAGAGGCTACCGAAGAAGAAAAAACTTCGACAGAGGCCTTGATGACTCGCATCCATGAGTTGCAAAATACTCGCGCAAAGAGTTGTCAGGTATCCAAATTACAGCATATTTTCTTCGAACCAGAGTGCAACCTCTTCAGGCTCGCAAATACCCTCTCTGGAAGTATGCTGGCGATGAAGACGTAGATCGGTTGTCAGCGGATCTGGAGGTCAAGGATTTAGAAAAGCTTGTCCGAAAAATCTCCTCTCCCAGCAAAAAAGATTATGTCCCTTCTTCTTGTCGTGTAAAACCGTACAGCGCCACCAATGCATTTCCCAAGGTAAACTTTGTCGATTGATTTGTTATTGCCTTGCTATCTTTTTGTAACTCCTTTTTTGACATCTTCCCCTGTTTTTATATAGAACCATCCAAATCTTGTCTCGCTTCCTCCCCTTCCTGAAGGTGGAGAAGTCGAGGAAAGGGCCGTTGTCACCGATGACAACCAAGATGCCCCCTCTTTTGTGAATGAACCCGCAGATTCTCGAAAATCTGCGGGATCTGTTGAAAAGGAGGCTGCCTCTGAAGGCATTGCATCAGCACAATCTCCTCCTCCTGCTGTTTCTTCAAAGAACAAAAGGAAAAGGAATGATGTCGAAGATTCCGGCACCTCCAAAGCCGAAGAAGCTGTTCCTCCACATCAGAAGGCAGCTTATGATCCATACCTTGAGGCCCTCATCAGTTCGTAAGTCACCTCTTTCTCTTTCTTTTTATTTTTTTTATTTTTGTACTCGAAGATTTTTGTCTATCTTGCTTTTTATGCTGCCAACATTTAATCGTAGTGATGATGAGGAAGAAGTACCAGCTGTTGATGTGGCTGCTCGAACGAGTACGTCACATACTCTAGTTGTTTCGGAGACGCCAGTTGAAGGAGAGGAATCCTCGCCTCCTCAACAAAACGTCGGCGCTTCTACTCCTCCTTCAAGCCCCCTTGTCCCTTCACCGAAAAGGGCAAGGGTTGAAACAATCCCGGAGCCTACTCTCCAATTGAGTAACTCCTCTAACCCTCTCTTGGATGATGTAAGTTCTTAATTTTCTTGTAACTGTCTATATTTCCTCTGTTTGCTTCTTTATGCCATCATATTTTTCCCATACCGACATTTTTTCTTTGTCCTTCTTTGACAACCTATGATCAAAGAGCTTATTCGTATCGGTGCCCAATTCATTGGGTATCGTGAGTATGCGAGTAAGACTGAAGGTAATGCCTTGTTGCTTCTTTTTGCCCTTGCTTTCTTACTCCTTTGTTGTCGATGTTTTTAACTAAATTTAACTTTCTTGGCAGAAAAACTGGCGGAGGTCAACGAACGTGCCAATACACTTGCTCAAAAATTAGAGCAAAGTGAAGAGGCTCGTAAGAAGGCCGAATCAGATGCTATCCAAGCTAGAGCAGAGGCTGACAAGGCCAAGGCCGATGCTGCTGGTGTCGAAGATCTTAGGAAGAGACTTCACGATGCCGAGACTTCGCTGAGCGAGCATATAGCCGCACAATCTGCTCGCGAGGAAGCGATCATTAAGCGCGTAAAGTTGCAAAACCGTCGCTTTGTCAGTAAGTATCTGAACCACTTCACCTCCTTTGGACTTTCTTTCCTTCACTTGTTTGTTGATCAATAAGTTTTTATCTTGACGAGTAAAACATCTCGAGAATTTGAACTTGAAGATCCCGACAATGATCCTCTTCTTGACGCCATTTCGTTCCTTGAGTTTCATGGAACAGAAGCACGCGAGGGCATTGATGAAGCTAAAGCAGGGCTGTCGCGACTCTTCCCCTATTTCTTCCCGAAGAAAGAGGAACCCGCAACTTTCCTTGCTCTTGCCAAGTGCTTTAATCCGCCTGAAGATCTTGGGCTGAAGATGCGCCAGGAAAATATGAAGGTCGCTGTTGAAAGCACTGTTGCCTTGGTTGCTGATAGCCAACAAACTATCAACTGGGCGAAAGTAGGCGACACAGAACATATAGAGCAGACAAAATGGCGATCATTGATCAAGGCGGCAAAGCCCAACACGAAGAAAATCCTGTCCTATCTCGGGATCAAGCCATCTTCAACTCCTAGCTCATCAAAGCCGGAGGTCTAGTTGAATGCCCCTTCTTTTTATTTTTCCTGTTTCTTTAGCTATTGTCGCCATATTAGCTTTGGCGACAATTACCTTAGTACTTTTGAAGAACTCCTTCTGTAATATCCATGTAAGTTTCTTGAAAATCAATGGAATTCTGTCTTGTGCAATCCTTTGATATTGGAATTTTCTTTTCCAGTTGATATTTGATAACTACTCTGCCGATCCTCATTCTGCCGATACTTCTCCTGCTTCCTCCTTCTCGAAGAAAATACTAGTCAATGATAACTTTGTCGACGGTTCTTCATGACAACATCTGTCGCAAGATTTGCAAGAATTACGCCAACAACTCCAATTCATGAAAAAACAAACTCTTGCGATGATGGAGCAATCTCGACAAGCATCCGAGAGAGAGAATATTGCTCTTCAACAGGCAAAAGAAGCCATTGCTGCAAAGGATGCTGCTGTTGCTGAGGCTACCGAAGCTTCCTCTCGAGAAAATTATATGCTTCAGCTAATGACTGACGCCAGCTTAGATATGACAGGTATGTTTCTTGTTCATAACCATGCTGGATGTTATTTTTGCTATTTTTCCCTCCTCGTCAATTTATTCGCTGTACCAGGCTCATTTTTGGATACTGCTGCCGAAGATCAACGTGTTGAAGCTCGAGCCAATGCTCTGCTCAGACTGACTGCCCAACATGGTTCTAACTTTTGGGTTACTCCCGAGCGTACCCGTCAAATTGTCAGATTCCAAGATCGCGCGGGTCAGGTCCGTGATTTCCTTGACTTCTGTACGAAGACCTTATTTTTAGTTTATGGAACCATGTTCCCTCGCAACAAAATGCCAGAAACTCTTCCTGCATTAATGGAAAAATTTCGAGATGCTCCTCGAATCCATGGCTTTGTGCGGGCTCAACTCTCTGTCGGCGCAAGATTTGCTATGATGATGATAAAGATTTGCCATCCAAAATTGCCCATGGATCAAATTGTTCCCACGTGCTTGGCTAAAATGTCGAAGAAAAAGAGAAACGTGGGCAAGATTGATGATCTGGTGACTCCTGTAGCCGAAGATATGATGGATGAACTTCTTCGGATGGACGTTGAGTTCTTTGTGAAGGGTAGCTATGCCGAGCATAGTACCCGTCCTTCCAATGAACGAGTAACCATAGACCATGTGCTAGGTATCCAATGAAGGTTTTTCCTTTTTCTTACTGTAGTCTCACCATTGATACGTCTTTGTAAACATGATCTATATTGTAAAGCTGTCAACTCTGTAAGTATGTATTGTTTCTATTTTTAATCGTCGAGCCCCCGAGCCCTTGGCTGGGGCTTATACTATTTTGTTATCCCGAAGATTTTTCTCTTATTGCGAGAAGGTTTATATGTTTCGCTATCAATGGGCAGGAGCCCCCGAGTGTCCTGGTGGTGATGTTCTATATTTTTGTTGCGAGGTTTTCAGACCAAAGCAATAACATTTGACGAGTGCACTATATTTATAGTTGTTGGCTTCCGATGTTCTATTTGGCGAGGTGTTCTTGTACCAAGGCGAAATATTTCGGTAAGCCTATATTGTATATATTTTGTAACTTGAAGGCATTGAACCCCCGGGCATGTCGAAGGATAAGAAGTATATCTCCACTATCTTTATTATATTGCAGCACCGCGAGCCCGCCTCATTAAAAACCTTTCCGGCCCCACTCGGTGCCCCGAAAAGGAAAAGAGTGCGTCTGAAAACTCGCGGGCATTTCAATACATTGTATTTTTACAGAGGAGGACTATCTTTCGACTCTAAGCGTAGAACCGCCTGAGCTGTGCCACGTTCCAGGGGTTTTTCTCGGGAACCCCTGTCTTCTTGTCTTTTATCCTGTACGCTCCTCCTTCGATTACTTCCGTGATGACGTAAGGGCCAAGCCATGGCGACTCGAGTTTTTCAATGCGCTCTTGATTGAGTCGCAAAACTAAATCTCCAACTTGAAAGGATCTTGGTCGCAAACGTCGACTGTGGTAGTTTTTCAGGTCCTGCTGATATTTAGTTACCCTTGACAATACTTCGTCGCGAGCTTCGTCGAGTGCGTCGACGTCGTCTTCCAATGCTTTCCTGGAAACTTCTTCGTTGTACTCGTGATTCCGGGGAGTCGTGCTCTATTTCTATCGGCAGATCGCCTCTGCTCCATGGACTAGGAAGAACGGGGTCTCCTGTGTCGCTGTATTTGGTGTTGTTCGGATGCTCCATAACACACTTGGTAACTCTTCTGGCCAGGTATGTCGAGCTTTTTCCAGTGGTCCTAACAAGCGTTTCTTGATGCCGTTAAAGATGATACCATTGGCTTTCTCGACTTGACCATTGGTTTGAGGATGTGCAACTGACGCGAAGTGCAATTTGATGCCTACCTCTGCACAGTACGCCTTGAACTCCTTTGACGTCAAGTTGCTGCCATTGTCTGTGACGATGCTGTGAGGTACTCCAAATCGAAAAACGATGCCCTTCACGAACTTTATTGCTGATGCTGCATCTGATGAATTTATCGGCTTTGCTTCTATCCACTTGGTGAATTTGTCAACAGCAACCAACATGTACTCGTATCCTCCTGGCGAAGCTTTGTGTAATTTTCCTACCATGTCGAGACCCCATTGAGCGAAAGGCCAAGATAAGGGTATTGGCATTAATTCTGCTGCCGGAGAGTGAGGTTTTGCGGCAAATCTCTGACACGCGTCACAAGTTCGCAGTATTTCCTTTGCGTCCTCAATCGCTGTCAACCAGTAGAATCCTGCTCGAAAAACCTTGGCTGCAATAGCTCGACTACTTGCGTGGTGACCACATACTCCTTCGTGTACGTCCTTCAGAATTATCCTTCCTTCTTCGGGTGTAACGCACCTTTGTAACACGCCCGAGATACTTCGTTTGTACAACTCCCCTTTGACCACCGTGAAAGCTTTGGATCGCCTAATAACTCGCCTCGCTTCAACTGGATCGTCGGGTATTGTTTTTCTTAGGATGTATGATATGTACGCCTGCATCCATGGGATTTGCACCATCAGTACTAGCTCCTGTTCCTCTTCTTCTTCTTCCAATGCGTCTTTCGCAGCCCCCGAGGGTTTCTCTTTCTTCTCCTTTTTTGTTAATTTCTTCGGCTTCGTGGATCTTTCTGTTATCTCTTCCCAGAACACACCTGGGGGAATCGCGAGGCACTGCGACCCGATGTTTGCAAGAACATCGGCTTCATCATTGCTCAATCTGCTGATATGGTTTACTTCGCATCCGTCAAATAGTTTCTCCAGCTCATTATACATCTCTTTGTACGCCACCATGCTATCATTGACCGCATCACATTGGTTCATGACTTGCTGAGCTACCAATTGTGAGTCGCCAAATATTTTTAGTCGAGTTGCGCCGCAGGCTTTCGCCATTTTCATCCCATGTATAAGGGCTTCATATTCTGCCTCATTATTAGATGTGTTTGGAAACGTCATCCGCAGGACGTATTTCAATTTGTCGCCTTCAGGTGATATGAGTATTACCCCTGCTCCAGCTCCTTCTAACCTTTTGGACCCGTCGAAGTTCATAGTCCAGGTTCTCGATAAATCCGGAGGTCCTGTGTTTTGCAACTCCATCCACTCTGCGATGAAGTCTGGTAGAATTTGTGACTTTATTGCTTTTCTTTTTTCATACGTGATGTCCCGAGGGGAAAGTTCTATTCCCCAAAGGGAGACACGGCTTGTAGCTTCTGGATTATTGAGTATGTTGGATAAAGGCGCCTCATTGACCACTATTATCGGATGCGCCGAAAAATAGTGGCGTAATTTTCTTGCGGTTGTGAATACTCCATATGCTAGCTTTTGGTACTGCGGGTACCTCTCGTTTTGAAGGCGATAATACTTCGCTGATGAAATATACTGGCCTCTGCACTCCATGGAGTTTTCCTTCTTCTTCTCTTTCGACAACTAGCGCCGTGCTGACCACCTGAGGTGTAGCCGCAATATATAATAGGAGTGGTTCTTTCTCTTTTGGCGCTACTAGAATTGGTGGTGTCGAAATTTTCCGTTTGAGGTCCTCGAAGGCCCTATCTGCATCTTCGTTCCACTGGAATTTCTCTCCTTGTTTTATTAAGGCGTAGAATGGTAACGCCTTTTCTCCCAACCTGGCGACGAATCTGCTTAAAGCTGCGACTCGCCCAGTTAGCTGCTGTATTTCCTTCAACTTTGTTGGCTTCCTCATTGTTACGATAGCTTGGATTTTTTCGGGATTTGCTTCAATCCCTCTCGCTGAAACTAGGAACCCGAGAAGTTCTCTTGCAGGGACGCCGAAAGAACATTTCGTCGGATTCAACTTGAGACAAAATTTGTCGAGGTTGTCGAAAGTTTCTTTCAAGTCCTCGATTAATGTTGCTCCCTTTTTTGATGTGATGACGACGTCGTCGATGTACACTTGTACATTTTTCCCAATCTGTGTTGCTAGGCACTTCTGCATCATCCGTTGATATGTTGCTCCCGCGTTTTTCAACCCGAAGGGCATTGTTTTGTAACAAAATACGCCATACGGTGTGATGAACGCTGTTTTGACTTCGTCGTCTTCTTTTAATCTGATCTGGTTGTAACCAGAATATGCGTCCAAGAAGGAAAGACGTTCACATCCTGCCGTGGAGTCGATGATCTGATCGATCCTTGGGAGGGGAAAGTGATCCTTTGGACAATGTTTATTGAGGCACGTAAAGTCGACACACATGCGAAGGACTTTCGTGTTTTTCTTCGGCACCATCACTGGGTTAGCTACCCAAGTGGCTTCGGTAGATATTTCTTTGATGAAACCAGCTTCTCTAAGTCGATCAATTTCCGACAGCATGGCTTTACGATTTGGTTCCAAAAAACGCCGCAAAGGTTGTTTGATTGGTCTCGCTATTGGATCCAAGTTTAGGTGGTGCTCGGCAAGTTCCCTGGGTACTCCTGGCATGTCAGCTGGACACCATACGAAGATTTTCCAGTGCTCACGGAGGAACTCGACGAGCGCGCTTTCCTATGCGAGGTCCATATTTGTTGCGATGGACGTCGTTTTCTTCGGATCTGTCGGGTGAATCTGTACTTCCTTAGAATCTTTTGCGGTATTGAAAGTTGATTCCTTGTTGGGCCTCCCTACATCTGGTAGCACATCATAATCAGTCATGAGCCTTGACGCTGCATACTCTGTCTGCATCCCGAAAGTTTCTGATAGTCGATGAAAATCTTTGTCGCATTTATCGGCCAGCGCAAAGCTTCCTTTGACTGTGATTGGTCCCTTAGGTCCAGGTAACCTCCAAAGCAAGTACGTGTAATGTGGTACTGCCATAAATCTGGCCTACGCTGGTCGCCCCAACAAAGCGTGATACTGCGACGGGAAATCCACAACTTCGAATTCCAACCTCTCTATCCTGTAGTTTTCTCGGGTCCCAAACTGAACGTCGAGATTGATCTTCCCCAGTGGGTAACTTGGCTTCTCTGGTGTGATGCCGTGGAAACGTGTGTCGGTTGGTTTCAAATTTGCGAGGGAAATATTCATCTTCCTTAGCGTATCTGCGTACATAAGGTTTAGACTGCTGCCGCCATCTATGAATACTCGAGATACATCGAATCCCGCAATTACCGCTCGGTAAGATCAGGTGCTGATCGCCCTCGGTCGAGGAACTTGCTGTGGATGATCAGCTATTGTGAAGCCAATATCTTGCCCCGACCGGCTAAGGTACTCGACTGTTGGTGGTGGCATCTTCTCTGCCATAAACACCTGTCGCGAGATTACTTTCTGAGCTCTATTGGATGGCCTGCCTTTTTGAATCATCGAGACCGCTCCGTTAGAGTTAGGATCGACGTAGGGCGGTGGAGCAGGTGCTGCCGCTATTCTAAGCTGATGTCGATTTTCATCTGTAATCGCGGGAGGAGGTGGCAAGTGAATCTCACTCCTAGGTCCTTGAGGATTTCTGTGAGCTGCCTGAGCATTTGCATGTCCTGCCCATCTTAACATTGCCTAGAAATTTCGGCAATCCTTCTGCAAGTGTCCTGACTGTCTTTTTCCATTGCTATCGAGAAAGAAATGCATCTGACACGGCCCGTTCATCATCTCTTCGGGAGACACAAAAGGTCTCTGGAACCTTGGCCCGCTATTTTGCCTGTTATCTCTATTGTCGCCTTGCTGTGCATTACTTTCCGGTAGTCATCCCTACTGTTTCCTCCATTGTTTCCCCGGAAGCCAGCCGATATTTGGCCAGGTGCATCGTAACTTGAAAATTGACGGGGAAATCGGCGTCTATTTTGAAAATTTCGATTGCGATCTTCCTCTGGGGACCTATGTCGTTTGTTATGTACCGCGTCTTCACCATCTGCCCATCTGTTTGCTATCTCCATCAAAGCTGATACTGTTCTTGGGTTTGTCCTCCCTAAGTCCTCCACAAAATCTCCTCGTCGAACTCCTGCGACAAATGCATCTATCGCTCTTTCGTCAGATATATTTTCTGCCGAGTTTTTTTATGATGTTCCACCTTTGGATGTACTTCCTCATTGATTCATCATGCTTTTGTCGACATGACCGCAACTCTTCTAGTGTCGCCGGTTTTTTGCAGGTTGACCGGAAATTCTTGATAAACACATCCTCAAAACTTTCCCAGCTGTCGATGGAACCTGGGGGAAGCTTCTTTATCCATGATCTGGCGGCTCCGCTCAGATGTATCTGGATGCTTTGCATGGCTGTCGCTCTGGTCCCGCCTATCAATTTTACTCGTCTCGAGGTAATCGACTAGCCAATCCTCAGGGTCTTGCAGTCCATCGAATTTCTTGAAACTATCGGGTAGCTTGAATCCTGATGGAACTCGAGTTTTTCGGACCCGTCGTGTGAAACATGGAAGTCCACACATGTCCTCTTCAGCAAGGTCTGGTGAATGCCGACGTTCCCTTCTTTCTTGTCGCGCTCTATCGACTCTGGCCTGAGTTACTCGTGTCCCTCGGCTCCACTTGCTCTTGGTGGATCTTGCACCGTCGTGGTAGGTCTCGGACTATTTTGCCTTGCAGCTTCCTTCGGGAGGTGTAGCTGTGAACGCTGCTCCCATGGCTCCACATCCTGCCATGGCCATGTTGTACAACGCTTCTCTTGGATCTCCGGGAGGTGGCCTCGGATGCTAAGATGAAAGCTTGTGTCGCCATGTATCCTGCTTCCGGTGTTTTTGGGATAATATTCCCCCTCGTGTCGATTGACATGAAGGACATGTCGAGATTTTGGATTAGAGTCTCTCTTTCAGCTTCCGGTATATTTTGCAACCGAGATCTTGCTCTCCTCCGAGCTTCTCTGTGACTATCTCCCGAAGTTTCTGAGTGTCGACTTAGTTCCGCTCGTCGCCTGCTTGATGCGGAAGCTGCCTCCCTTCTTCTGTTCAAAGCGATACTGTCTGTTTCTCCAACTCTCTTCCAGCTCGGGCGAGTCTATATTGATAAGCTTGCAGTTCTTCGACTGTAGCAGTTGTCTCCATTGGTTCAGAGCCATCCAAAGCTTTCGCAGCTCTATCCCAAGCTGCTTGTGGAAGTTGAACTCTGGCACGCGGTGTGGGCCCGACATATTTAGTGCCCAAACCTCTCCTTAGATCTGAGGGATCAACATAGGGGTTTCCCAAATCGTCGAAAGCCTCTGATGTTTCCTCTTGATCGCGACTTGCTTCTCCAATGGCATAGACTTGGTGATATTTTGGAGTTTTCACTTTGCTTGGTTTGGTGACACCATCGTAGAGATTGGTGAAGACCTTCCCAATAGAGATGGATTTGTCGATGAAGTCGAAGCTGTCGGTGTCGCTCGAATCATCGCTTATATAGGAGTCTGCCGATGACTCGAAGGACATGTCGCTGAAGATTTTGGCGAGTTTTTCACTTGCCCTGCTGCCGATGAAGCGTGGCGACGAAATCTGCTTGTCGCTTGACTCGATGGATGATACTGAGTTTGATAAATCAGGACCAACCGCCGACAATCCCGACGAGATCGGAACTTCGAGACGATACGATCCTTCTTTCTCGACGCGGAAGTGGAATTTTCCAAACGTCATCTTCATGGGCTCCTCCAGATACGCATATGCATCCAAACGGGAGGGCGGGTGAGGAATAAAATCAACGAGACCAGTTTCGATCTGTTTACCTCTGTCCATGATGTTGCTTGCTACTGATGAAGTCGACGATCTTGAACGTGCCATCGAGATCAGCTTCTTGTCGCCTCTAGATCCCACAGACGGCGCCAATTGACAACGTATTAACTTGTCAATGCCTACGGATTGTAGACTAGGGTTTAGTTGGATGTAGAGGGCAAGTAGATCTCGAAGGTTTCAGCCGAAAAGTACTCGACGAATATGAAACTAGGGTTTGGAAAACAATGATTCGATCCCTTACGCGTCCCTCGACTCCCCTTATATAGGAGGCGGAGCCGAGGGATTCGTATTGTACAAGTTACAGAGTCCGGGAAGGTTTCTAACCCCTCCCGCAAGATTACAAATAATGCTTCCTATTACAACTCTAGCTTTCCTTAATAATATCTTGGGCTTTCGAGTCTTCTTATTCTTCGGGTAGTGGGCCTTTAGTAAACCCCGGGTACCATCATCGGCAGGCCCATTGGGGATGCCTATGTCAGGTGGCCCCCCCATAGGCTGGCGCGCCCAGGGTCCAGGCCGCGCCGCCCTGTGGGGTGGGGCCCCCAGGGCTCCCCTCTGGTGCCTCTCTGACTCTCTGGATGCTTCCGGGGAAAATAAGGTCCTGGGCGTTGATTTCGTCCAATTCCGAGAATATTTCCTTACTACGATTTCTGAAACCAAAAACAGCGAGAAAACAAGAACTGGCACTTCGGCATCTCGTCAATAGGTTAGTTCCGGAAAACGCATCAAAACGATATAAAGTGTGAACAAAACATGTAGGTATTGTCATAAAACTAGCATGGAACATAAGAAATTATAGATACGTTGGAGATGTATCAGTACCTAACGTCCTTTATCTCAGTATCAACACCAATAACAACATTTGCGGACTTGCCGCTGTTCCCACACCGATCATGGCGTTCTGGGCAATCAGGAGCCCAATGTCCAGGAGCGCCACAAACATGGCGAGTTCCCTTTCTTCTTATAAGGAGTCTTCCTCTTGAAGTTGGTTGAGTTAGAGGCTTTGTTCTTCTCGTCAAACTTGCCTTTTCCATTGTTCTTATTCTTAGACTTGTGAGATTGGAAGTTTTTCTTCGTACCACATTGGCACTAGAACCTCCCTCAAAACTACGAGCGCATGTGTCCTTTGCTCTCGCCTTCTCTTCCACATGAAGCGAGCCAATGAGATCCGAAACGGAAAACTCTTGTCTCTTATGTTTCGTAGAAGTAGCAAAGTTCCTCCACGAAGGAGGAAGCTTGGCAATAATGCCACCGGCCACAAATTTGTCCGGTAAGGTACACTTAAACTGCTCGAGTTCTTTGGCAAGTGACTCGAATCTCATGAGCCTGCTCAACCACGGAGCGCTCATCGGCTCATCCCGTAGTCATAGTATTGCTCCATGACATACAATTCAGTGCCAGCGTCCGAGACCCCAAATTTGGCCTCGAGCGCATCCCACGCATCTTTACCATGGTCGAAAGCCATGTACGGGTCAACAATGTTGTCCCCAAGAATGCTGAACAAGGCCGCCTTAAACATGGCATCGACCTTCTCAAACTTTTCCTGCTCCTCTGCAGAAAGAGGCCCCTCAGGTCTAGCATCTGTGGCGCTAAAACAGCTTAGGTTTGTAAACCATAGGACTGTCTTTGTGCGCCACCTCTTGTAATGCATACCATCAAAGAGGGGAGATCGAGTAGCGGCAGCAACGCTGCTTGAATTGATTTGCCTAAAATCAGGTTTTTGGATTGTTGAAAATATAAGCAAATATCCATATGAAATAATCCGTACAAGTAAATGATAAATCATGACTATGAAAACAACAAATAAACTAATCGTGCAGACTAGTAAGATAGATGAACATAACACATCTAAACAAGATAAACCGATCGCATCTACCACAGAAACTAGAAGAAGAAACTCTAACAGGAACTGAAAGAGAAACGACAAGATCAGATACTTCACAGCAGCGTCATTGTCGCCCATGTTGAGGTTGTCGAAGAAGTCGCTGAGGTCCGGGAAGAAGTTGTCGGTGTGGAGGAACTCGTCGTCCGATGACGACGTCGTGATGCCAGTAGTCGCGCCGGAGCGCTCCCCAAAAACCTGATTGCCCCTCACCCGTACAGGTTCACGAGAAGCAGGGTTCCGGAGGCCTACTGTCCCGGCAGTCGGTGCACGTCGACGGACGGGATGAGGAAGACGAAGGCGGCGACGCAATGAACTGGAAACAGGTGGTCGCGTATGCGTCTCGTACATGCTAGGGTTGGCGTCTGCGCTTATATAGTGCGGTTCGGGAAGGTCGTGGGACGCAGCCCACGTCCGAGTCGGCACAGTCACGATCCAGAAAAACCGGAAGGCAAAATGGCTTAGTAACGCGTCCGTTAATGACTCAAAATTGATTACACAATGAATTTCCCAAACAGCAAAAAGATAAGCTCGGCTCGGCGAGATTCCCGCAACCCGCGACGTGGCGTGGCGGGCGGCGGAGGAGGAGTGCGCGAGGGCTCTCTCTCTTCTCACTCACTTACTAGGACTAGAACAGCCCACCTTATATACCACTCCAACTCTCTCCCAACTAGCAATGTGGGACTAAACTTTAGCCCCCACTAGTGCTACCACTGATTTTTGGAATGGGCCATGTGAGTTTCAGAATTTAATAATAGGCCATGGGCCAAAGGCCAAATGCCCAAAATTCCAGCACATATTACTAATCGAAGATTGAGTTGGATGATTTTGATATTAGACCTCGTGCAGTTGATAAAACTGTTGATCAAAATCAAAGATGATTAATCGAATTACTCCATCTTTTGATGAATGTAGATTTACTTCCATTACAACTTGGACACATATGCACACCGAATACGCTCGTATGCGCTGCATTTCCATAGAAGAAAATGAGGTTCAGACATTTGCACGTGTAGGCTCCCAGCACGTTTACCCCTGGACGAACTAATCTATACCTAATAATAAAAGAGCTAAGGTTTCTGCCAAAATTTTCGTCCAACATTTTATTGGACCGTTTTGCCCTCCCACCAAATCACATAATACTACATGTGCCATGTATACCGGTTCATTTGTTTAGTTTACGTCTACCATCTTCCTCCCGTGAGAACGAGCCTAACGCGTGAAATCCAAGCCCACGAGCGGCTCGCCTATACGGGCTCATGTCCAGAACTCCCTCGGGCATCCTCCACGGGCTCATCTCCACCACGCCATGAAGGAGAACGGAGAACCAGATGACCGACCCTGTGTTTCTGGTAATAGTCCCACCTCGCTCGCCTATACAGAGCTTCACCAATATATATGCCTAAGTTTTCTTGTTTATAACAGGTTGATTTGGAACAACAACCAGGAGCAAATATGGAACGCGGGAATTGAACCGGATTAAAGGAGGGAATTAAGCGAAGGAAAGGAAAATCCCGTTCAGAGAATTTGGTAAAGCAGCGGAATTATTAAAGGGGGGCACGGAGGAGGCGCCGGACTTGGTCGCGCGGAGCTCGGGCGGCCGTGGCTGCTGCCGGCGGCCAGGAGGCTGCGTCGACGCGGAGAAGGGAGCGGCGGCCGGGATCGAGCAGCGAGTTTCGCTGCCGGACTTGGTCGTCCGTGAGGCAGCAGGCGGCGTGATGAAACGGGGCGGCGGCGGCCGTGGCGGCTGTCGGCGTCCAGGAGGCTGCGTCGATGCGGAGAAGGGAGCGGCGGCCGGGATCGAGCAGCGAGCAGCGCTGCCGGACTTGGTCATCCGTGAGGCAGCAGGCGACGCGATGAAACGAGGCGGCGCTAGGGTCGCGCGGAGCTCGGGCGGCCGTGGCCGTGGCGGCTGCCGGCGGCCAGGAGACCGCGTCGATGCGGAGAAGGGAGCGGCGGCCGGGATCGAGCAGCGAGCATCGCTGGTGTCTCGTGGGGTTTCTCCTCGTGTGCGAGACAGGGAGGTGGCGATTGGGCATCATCGGGATGGGAGAGACGTGGCCCGAGGGGACCCGAACGTAAAAATGCACCGGCGGCGCGAGGGGGTAAATGCAAAACACACAGGGGATGAGATGGGAGGCTAGGGTTTCGGTGGGGACACGTGGGTTGGGCTTGGTTGGCCGGATTTGGGGCACAAGGAGGCTGGCGGCTGGGCCGTTGCCAGGCCTGGCCGGTTTGGCTATCTTCCTCTTTTTTTTGTTTTAAATTTAAACCTTTTGCTGTTTTAAAATCATTTCCAAATAGAGTTTTTGAACAAAACAAAATACTCGTAATATATATTTTAATTAGTGAAAAACGAGAGAGATTAATTTTAGCAATAAAATAGGTTTTACTCATAGGGATGTTGCTTCTTCTTGACCACTTGGTTCGTTTCATGCAACTTTAAGAGATTAATTTATCGTCCGTGTATCTAGATTTAACTTTTTTTTTTTGAAATCTATCTAGATTTAACTTTGTTTTACCGTAGCAACGCACGGGCTTTGTCCTAGTAATACTAACACAGTCATCAGTTAAATTAAGGAGTAGCATGCGATGCATGTGCAACGTGCGTGCTGTGTGATAGACTGCGGAATATGATTGTATTGATATGCGGTAGTTGGTGATTACATTGAGTCTATTGGGCTGTTTATATAGTAGTAGAAGACTTGGGGACTAAGAAGCCTAGTAGAGATAGAATTGGAGTACAATCTTAAACTACCTAATATAGCCTAGACATGATATACTCTAACACCCCCCCGCAGTCGGATCGGTAGTGACGCGGACGGTCCGACTGGAGAAGAAGCCGAAGATGTGGTGCAGCCCCTTGATGCCGTGTGATTTAATC
Source organism: Lolium rigidum (assembly GCF_022539505.1). Classification (NCBI taxonomy): domain Eukaryota; kingdom Viridiplantae; phylum Streptophyta; class Magnoliopsida; order Poales; family Poaceae; genus Lolium; species Lolium rigidum. Next base: position 47,032,830 of record NC_061512.1, on the reverse strand, counting down.
ACCGTTGATGAAGTTCTTGATGTTGATGTTGTTGTGGTCGGTGTCGTCTTGAGCCCGGGGGAAGTCGCCATAGTTATAAAATAAAAGGCGGTTGCAGCGGTAGTCAACTCGAGGTAGACGTAGCTGGATTTGTGGTAGTTGAGGTAGGCGACACGCCGCGCCGAACTTGCCGGGCTCGGGAGCGCGCCGGGGATGAAGGCACGCGCCGGTGTTGCCGGTACCGGGCGTGCGAAGACAGGGACCACCATGAGCCATGCGCACCAGAGTTGGATGGAGTAGCAGAGAAGGCCTCCGTGTACGGTCGGTTGCGCGCCGTATGCGCCGGAGTAGACGAAGTGGTTGCAAGAAGAAAATTGAGCACATGCGGTGCAAACAAAAAATTAGACTGCAACTCTGGAGGTATGGTCATTGTGGACGAAGATGACGAGGTGGTTGTCGATGGCGATTGAACTGTAGCGGTAGTAGATGTCGGGGATCGAACCCGTTGCAGAACCCGTTGGCGTTGACGAAGACCTTGATTGGTGATGACGGCGACGATGCAGTACGTGCGGCAGAGTTGTTGGTGTAGATGGTGGTTGGCGATGATGACCAGCGACGATGATGCGGCCCTTTGTTGATGGCGAGGCACATAGTTGGGACGGGTGTCCCGGTTGGTGTTGGCGAAGATGATCCGACATGGTGGCGGCGTGCGGTCGGAGAAGTCGGCGATGGCGCATGAAGGCTGTCCCTTGGGGCGCTGCGTGGAGCCTCCTTGGCACGGTCATTGCCGGGGATTTTCCGGAGATGAGTCAACACCGAGGTTGGAGTAGAGGCGCAGGATGACAACATGGCGAGTAGACTATTTGGTGGCTAAATAAAAAAAGAGAGAAAGAAATAGATCTGAAACAAAATTTGCTAAACTACGAAACTAATCTAAAGAAAAACTTAGCAACGAGATCGGATGCCCCCGGCGGAGATCATGGAGATCGATCTCCCCGGGGGCGGCGGAAGCGGTGGGTGGCTAAACCCTAGGTCGCAGAAAGAACCGCTCTGATACCATGATAGACTGCGGAATATGATTGTATTGATATGCGGTAATTGGTGATTACATTGAGCCTATTGGGCTGTTTATATAGTAGTAGAAGACTTGAGGACTAAGAAGCCTAGTAGAGATAGAATTGGAGTACAATCTTAAACTACCTAATATAGCCTAGACATGATATACTCTAACACTGTGGTCTGGTTGTTGAAGGAGACAAGGCGCCGTCGCCGCCATGTGGAGGTACCAATACATGTCTCCGAGCAGATAGTCCAGAGGTAGTTGTCTGAGAAAGGAGTGCAGATTTTGCTCCCCTAAGCTCCAGTGAACTTGGCATTTTTTTAAAAAAATCGAAATGACCTTTTAATGTTTAATAAAATTTTAAAAAATGCAGATACATAAACATGTTCTCTACATGTCTGTTCAGTTTTGCTAAATAATATCCGTTATATTTTTGGCTACACATGAATCACAAAATTGTGGCTTTGAAAAGGCCAAAAATAACTCTGTTTTACTTCCAATATTTGTTTTTTTTGTGTACCCCTAATATTAAAATTGTCTCGGATGAAAATTTGGTTGCACTTACTAGACATGCATACGTACTTATATATTTATTTTCAGAATTTTTCGAGGCAAAAAGAATGTAGTTTTCGGTTTTTTAACTAGAGCCGGGGAGCCAAAACCCACACACTTCGTCGAGAAATGAATACTTAGAGGATGCGTTAGCGTAACTTAGTTGTCTGAGAAATATCTGTCATAGAAAAATAATTATCTAAAAAATAACTACTCCCAGTATTAGCGGGAGTACCTTTTAACTTATGAGACGAAAACAAAAGTCAAATTCGCTAAATATAGATACTGGAGAAAGGAACTTGTCAATCATGACAATGCAACATACTCCAGTATTTGTTGCCATCGATCTAAACGACGCTTAAGAAGTGTTAGCGCACAAGGCATCTCAATTACGTTGATCATGCAGTACTCTATAACTTCTAAATCCTAAGTAAGTAGGAGTAACAACAAATACTTAACGCCAGAGGGCCATCTCGCGGCACGCAGCAGAATCCTGATCTCCCAAGATCCCCTTAACCTTTTTTTTTTTTTTTTTTGACTTTTTTTTTTTTTTTTTTTTTTTTTTTCTACAGTCCAACCACAGCAGCGATGCGATCGAAGCTTGTGGTTAACAAGATAACATGTGATGGTTATAAGGAGCGTGCGTCCTAATCGAGGATTTACTGTGTGTAGTGTAGCGACCGATAATGCCATGTGTGTGATGATAAGGTTAAGGAAGGATGAGTGGACGGATGGCATGCCTACAACGCTTCTGTTGTCACGCCCTGGATTCTACCGTCCCCTTTTTACCACTCAATTGTCTTCTTGGTAGAAAAAGCGAATGCAGAAAATGACGTGCTCGCGGGAGACGCCATGTCAATGTCCAAGACGACTAGACGAGGGAGAGAGGGAATGACGCTTTCTCTTTTGGCTCGCATAATCGATAGGCTATGTTACACGCCGGGCAGGCATCCGGCCGTGCGTTCAGCCACGTCGCCGGTTAGTTTTACCCTTCAGTACCGTGGAGGCGTGAAGGATGTTTTCTCTACTGGTCTTTCTTCACGCATTATTTGTCTTTAATTTTCCCTTTTATATTTCAGTGTACGAGAATGCAAAGTGTAACGTCGCTTAGGACACTTCTAATGCCTGTTTCTCGACAAGTCTTCATAGGCAAATGCTGATGTGACGTTATGGCTACTGTAGCAAAAAGAAACATATTGCTCCCTAAATCATATGCAAGCATGGGCCTAAAATTATGATAAATAATAACTTAATTAGATACAAATCTTAAAATACACCATACGTTATGAAAGATAACGCGGTAAAAGCCAATGCAACGGAGAATGACTTAGAAAAGCCTAGACCGAAAATGATGTGCAGGCGACCGTGTCAATGTTTAAATGATGATAAAGGGAAATCCGTTGGTCGTCACGCATGAGGCGGTTTACATGCCAGATCCATTCGGCTTTGGTTCTGCCACGTAGCCGGTCATCGCCTCATTCCCGGCTTAGGTTTTGGCTAACTTTTTGTGGTCGATGTTGCTCTAGCACACTTGTGTTTTTTTATTAGTTTACTTGTTTGTTTCCCCCTTCCTTTCTTTCGAAAATGAACATGTGAGAAAGCTACGTGTGAGGTTCTGATGTGGTCGCGCTCTTCATACATTTTTTGGCGAGTACTCCCCGTGATATAAAAGTGAGAATAAACTTGAACTTTTCTTTTGAAGAGGTAACTGGTGAAATAATGGAAGATTAGTTACATCAAGATTCTAAAATATTAGATATTGATTTTGGTCCTTGAACTTTTCCCTATTTAATGGTCGCTACAGCTGAGCTTAACTCGGGCATACGTGTTATTTCCCTGTATTTCTCTTAGATATGTCGGAGCAATGCCTTGCACAATTTATAAGGTCACTAGGTTGCCAAACATTGTACCAGCTGGATTCAATGTTTGAACTAGTTGATAGGAATAGGACATCACTTGAAAAGTATATACATCCCTCTCGATCGAGTAAATTTGATGTGAAACTCATTGATCCATCCGACTGCCATTTGGACACCACAAGAGGAAGTCTTGTATAATATAAAACAAATGATTGCAACTAATTAAGCAGATATATGGCTATATGAAACACACAAACAAAGGATTGCAGTGTACAAAGGTACCCCCAGTAAAATATGTTTTTACTATATATGCCACTTGGTTGCCAACCAAAATATTGTACCAGCTGGATTCAATGTTTGAACTAGTTGATAGGAATAGGACATCACTTCAAAAGTGTATATATCCCTCTCGATCGATTAGTTTGATGTAAAGGTCCTTGATCCATCCGACTGCCATTTGGACACCATAGGAGTAAGTCGAGTATAATATAAAACAAATGACTGCAACTAATTAAACAGATATGTAGGTATATGAATCTGTAAAAAAAAAAAGGATTTCAGTATACAAAGGTACCCCCAATACATTATGTATGCAGTTCCTTATGATACAGAAGACACCATATTTATATATGCATACCAACACAACAAGTCTAGCTAGAGGAGCTCAACTTTTAAACTCGGCTCAACTAGTAGCAGATACCAAATGATGTTTGTCTTATCTAACCAGAACACTTTCCACTTGCTGCAAGTCTGTCAAAAGAAGGTAACAAATGGCCAATGCTCAGTTCAACTAGCAGAGACCCCTTTCCTCTTGATGCAAGTCTGACGACAGCCTCTGAATCTAGTACTGTACGTATTAGTGAGTGTGCTATCCATCCAAATTCACTTGATTATCATATCATCGTTGAGAGACAAGGTAGTCATGCATCGACGAGGTATGTACGTACCGGACAAATCCTCTTGCCGTACGGACGGCGGCATCGAGGCTCTCGGGATATTTCGATGGCCAATTCGCCATGGAAACGGTCGTCAAACGGCCTAAACTCTGATGAGCTCAAGTAGTGCCGTCATAATTAATTAAGCTCCTGCAGAGGAATAGACTAACCAGTTCAAGTGCCTCTAGCTTAGCCAGACTAGCTATCACCACCGTCGTCGTCGTCGTCGCTCGTCATCAGCATCTAGGGTCGAGAGATGCCTCTCGAGAAAAACACCGGCCTTATTTCGCTGTCGTGAAAAGCGAGTTCTTGGAGTCTTGCACTTCTCTTCTAGAAGAGGTATATGCCCGTTCCATAGAGCTCCGGCCAGCACCACGCATCTTTTGTTTCCATTTCCTCGGCTGTGGTTTGAATCAGACTACGCACTGCACTCGTGTTCAATGTGAATGTATGTACTCGTTGGTTTGTGGCACAGTTCTACTGCATATGTATATGTGGTTATTTCTCCATGTGGCTACAGGAGAGTTACACACCAGCTTAAAACCTCGACTGAGAATTGGTAAGGACTGCAGAGTGCAGACTATTTGAAAAGCAAATAGTCCGCTTGTTCGCTATGGGAAGAAATACTTTTAATTTTATTAAAGTTATGAAATGACATCATCTCGCCCTGGCTCCCCCAAAGGCTCAATCTTCAGCTCTTCTTTTGGCAGCTCAACCGTGTCCATCAGGCTCTCGGGCGAAATCTCAGTCGTAGCTGTGTTAATTCAGCTTGTAGAAATAGCGAGCGTCTTCGATTTCGAGAATGTTGTTTTACACGCCCATGTATTGCACGCTGCAATCTGCTCCCTGAGCTGAATGGAATTGGTGCCTATCAGGCATCTCTCCCCCTTACTAAAAAAGAGTTAAATCAAGAAAGAACATAGCAGCAGTACTTGCGATTCTTTAGAGCTGTACCTCTGTTTTTCTTTGAAATGGGGGCAAAAAAGACTTTGCCCCAATCTATTAATTAAGAAGAAGTTTTACAAAACTGTAAAATGGTTTAGGATTACTCTCTCGGCATTAGTTCACCCAAACGCTTGGCACCCGCCAAAACCCATAAACGTGCCTCAAATTTGGTTCTATCGAAAACTGCTTGAGAGGGGACATGTTTGTTGTGGAAAACTCTTGCATTGCGCTCACTCTAAATCTCCCATGAAACAAGTGTTGTGAAGTGTATATGTGGATTGCCTAGCCCTTTCCATCAGTTCGGACTTTTGGTTCAAATGGCTAGTGCATGAAGCTTAACATGGTATCAGAGCCTCAGGTCTCAAGTTCAAATCCTGGCTTTCACATGGTTTTCGCAATTAAGCCTAAAAATTGTTGTTGCTCCCCTCTTTAGCCACCGCTGATGCCCTGTTTCGGTGTGACTTTTGGTTCAAATGGCTAGTGCATGAAGCTTAACAACAAGAAGGGCGAGTGAGGCCATGGCCTTGCGATTTGTAGAAGCCCCGTCCGACATTCTCCTCTACCAATCCGAAATAGAGAGACCCGCCTATTGTGAAGGAAGGAGCTCAGGGATGCCCATCCAATCCTTGACCAACTCCCAAAGATGAACGGAGAAGCGGCAATGGATGAAAAGATGATCCGCCGTTTCCATACATTGCTTGCAAAGAGGACATAGGCCACAATTTAGCCATCCCCGCTTCTCAAGCCGATCCGCCATCCAAGTGCGATTTTGGTTTGCAAGCCATGCAAAGGACTTGACTTTGGGAGGTGCCCAAGCTTTCCAAATGAAAGTGTTCATAGCGGAGGCAATGGACCCAAGAAATTGCACCTCATAAGCCAACTTGGCGGAGTACTCCCCATTCGGCGTTAGCCTCCAAACAATATCATCATCAACGTCTTCACGAAGGTGGATGGAGTCAATAAGGTACCAAAGCTCAACAAATTTATGAAGGTGATCCATGGAGAAAACTCGTCTTAAGTAAATCTTGGGCACCCAAGCATGCTCATGAGAGGCATGCGAAATATTCCAATTCTTTCTCGTTGAGGAATGAAAAACAAGCAGTGCAATCTTAATTGGCTTTCTACCATTCAACCATGGTGCATGACAAAATGGGGTCTTCCTTCCGTTGCCAAGAGTAATGGTGGTGGCTTCCATATCCTCCTTGTTGCATGGGCTCCCATATTCGACCCAAATCTTGTTGGGATCCTTCCACTCCAACCAAGCCCAACGAAGTCTAAGTGTCGTGGAAAATTTTCCCATGTGAGGAATTCCAAGGCCTCCAAGCTTCTTAGGACGGTATACTAGCTCCCAATTAACCTTACACTTGGCGCCGATGGTAGAATCTTTGGCGGACCAAATGAAGGCCCTTTGGATCTTATTGATGAACTTAATGGTTTCCAGGTGAATGTTTAGCAAGGTGAGGTGGTACATGACTTGCGAAGCAAGGACGGATTTGATCAAAGCGGAGCGCCCAATCGTGATAACATATTTGCCATTCCAAGTTGGGAGTTTTCCTACACATTTATCCTCAAGATGTTGGAACTCCACCCTTTGCTGCCAACGTCAGAAGCCAGGTTCCTTATAATGCTTTTATGCACGTACGTATAATGTCAGCCATAAAAAAACAGATGAGAAGCTCAGTGAAACACACTGTCTAAATTACTGTTTAATGGAACCGAAGAGTAACAACAAAAAGGATGCAAATACGGAATTAGAATATCTTTAAGATTTGAAAATTTTGAATTTTTTATATTTGAATAAATGTAAATTATTATGATTTTGTATCTCAATATTTCTAAAATCTAAATAATTTACAAAAAATAACATAAAAGAAAAACATAAAACCGAACAAAAGAAAGAAAAAACATACCAGAAACCTAAAAAAAACAGTACCGAAAAAATAGACACGAAAAACCCATTCATAAAAAAACCAGGCTAATGCGCCTGGCCCATACGGGTTGTGCGGTGCAGGGCGACCAGGTCGGCCGTTACCGCGCGCACGCCCCACCCCCCCCCCCAACCCCCGCGCGGTATGGGCCGGCCTAGTCGGCCGAGTTCGCTATTTTTTTGTTTTTTGTTTCTTTTGGTTTGGTTTGGTTTTGTTTTTTCTTTTCCTTTTTCTTTTATGTTTCCTTCTGTTTTCTGTTTTTTTTCTTTTAATTTTTTCAGATTCCAAAATTACAAGATTTTTTTAAACGTTTAAATTTAAAATTGTTGAGATTTTGAAAAGTGTTCATACTCGAAAAATGTTCATTTTTAAGAAATATGTAGATTTGGAAAAATGTTCAATTTTTGAAAATGTTCAAATCTGGAAAGATTTTTAAAAAAAAGTTGTTCAAATTTAAAAAATGTTCAAACTTGAATTTTTTTTAAATTCAGAAAAAGTTCATACAAAAAATGTTCGTATTCGAAAAATGTTTCAATTTAAAATTTGTTCATACTCCAAAAATGTTCAAATTTCAAAACCAAGAAAAATTGAAAAATGTTCAACCTCAAAAAATGTTAAAATTAGAAAAATGATCAAGAAAACATTTAGATTTAGAAAATCATTTTTTAAAAATAAAATTTAAACTTTCAGATTTTCAAAAAATGGATTTAGAAATATTTCAGCTTTTAAAAATCGTAAAATAAAAAATCGAATTTGTTCATATATTGAAATTCGTTCAAAATTCAAAATGTGTTCATATTTCGAAACTCGTCCAAATTTTGGAAAAAAAAATTTAAAAAATTCAGATTTTCGGAATAGGTATATTTTGAAAATTGTTAAATATTTTAATTTCTTCAGATTTCAAAAAATTTCAAATTTCCAAATTAAATTTGTTGAAAATTATTTTTATTTTCGAAATAACGTTCGGATTTCGAAAAATGAAAAATAAACAGAGAAAAAGAGAGAAAAGAAAAAGAGGACGAACCTGATCACTGCTAACTGTCTTTGGGTGTGCGGCACGCCGTTTCCGCCGACCTGGTCGGCAGACAGCAGGCCCCCGAATTACCTCAATAGTTGGCGAGCGGATAGATAATTTGGGCCTTTATTGGGCCGTACGTGTGAATACGCGAGCTGAAAAGGATCAGAGAAAAATTGGGCAATAGCCATTGGTGTTGGAAGGCCGGCCAAACCATACACACCGCCCAATGCGGCCCATTTGTTCGCTGAGGTCGCTGTGTTCTTTCTCGATCGTGCCATGCCGGGCTGCACCGATATTTTCGGCTCTAGTTTTTCGCTCCGGTCTTCTTTTCTGTTTTCTTTACTTTTTTATATTCTCCCTGTGCACAAGCTCTAGATGCTATTGAAGATCGAGCTGCTGACAGAGCAACAATAGCAAAAGGAGGGTATAATAGAGGTCCTGGGTGTGCTTACTGTTGGAATTTTGGGGTATTTGGCCTTTGGTCCATGGCCCATTATCAAATTCTGAAACTCACATGGCCCATTCCAAAAATCAGTGGCAGCACTAGTGGGGGCTAAAGTTTAGTCCCACATTGCTAGTTGGGAGAAAGTTGGAGTGGTATATAAGGTGGGCTGTTCTAGTCCTAGTAAGTGAGTGAGAAGAGAGAGAGAGACCTCGCGCACTCCTCCTCCTCCGCCGCCCGCCGCGTCGCGGGTTGCGGGAATCTCGCCGAGCCGAGCTTATCTTTTTGCTGTTTGGGAAATTAATTGTGTAATCAATTTTTGAGTCATTAACGGACGCGTTACTCAGCCGTTTCGCCTTCCGGTTTTTCTGGATCGTGGCTGTGCCGACTCGGACGTGGGCTGCGCCTCACGACCTTCCTGAACCGCACTACATAAGACCCTGCGCAACCCTAGCCGCGATTACCAGACGCATACGCGACTACCTGTTTTCCAGTTCATTGCGCCGCCGCCTTCGTCTTCCTCATCCCGTTCGTCGGCGTGCACCGACTGCCAGGACAGTAGGCCTCCGGAACCCTGCCTCTCGTGAACCTGTACGGGTGAGGGGCAATCAGGTTTTTGGGGAGCGCTCCGGCGCGACTACTGGCATCACGACGTCGTCATCGGACGACGAGTTCCTCCATGATGTCTACGCATGCTTCTATTCCTGTAGACAGTGTTGGGCCTCCAAGAGCAGAGGTTTGTAGAACAGCAGCAAGTTTCCCTTAAGTGAATCACCCAAGGTTTATCGAACTCAGGGAGGTAGAGGTCAAAGATATTCCTCTCAAGCAACCCCGCAATTAAGATACAAGAAGTCTCTTGTGTCCCCAACACACCTAATACACTTGTCGGATGTATAGGTGCACTAGTTCGGCGAAGAGATAGTAAAACACGGGTGGTATAGATGGTGGTAATATTGCAGGAAGTAAAGATGCAGTAAAATAGTAAACAAGCGATGTTTGCAGTATTTGGAAACAAGGCCTAGGGATCATACTTTCACTAGTGGACACTCTCAACATTGATCACATAACAAATAAATAACTTCTCCTCACTTGTGCTACATACGCTCTCTTGTTTGATAACAAACACCATTCATTGTGTAGGGCTACAAGAGCTCCCTCAAGCCGGAGTTAACAAGCTCCACAACATTCGGAGTTCATATTTAAGTAACCTCTAGAGCATAATAGACCGTTGCAATTTAGACCGAGTACTAACATAGCATACACACCGTCACCAATAGCTATGAAAGGGGGAATAGATCACATCAATACTATCATAGTAATAGTTAACTCCATAATCTACAAGAGATTACAATCATAACCTACGCCAAGTACTACATGATGCACACACTCGTCAACATTACATCATGAAGGAGGAATAGACTACTTTAATAACATCACTAGAGTAGCACATAGATTAATAGTGATACAAAGCTCATGATCACATAAAGATCACATGGGAGAGAGAGATGAACCACATAGCTACCGGTACAGCCCTTAGCCTCGAGGGAGAACTACTCCCTCCTCATCATAGGAGACAGCAATGGCGATGAAGATGGCGGTGGTGTCGATGGAGATGCCTTCCGGGGGCAATTCCCCGTCCCGGCGGCTTGCCAGAACAGAGACTTTTGTCCCCCGAACTTGGCTTCGCGATGGCGGCGGCTGCGTAACTTTTCTCGTCCCGTCGCTTTTTTCTTTTAGGGTTTTCGCGACGGAGGCTTTATATAGGCGGAAGGGCAGCCTCGGAGGAGTCCTGGTGGAGCCACACCATAGGGGGGCGCCCCCCTTGGCCGCGCCGCCTTGTGGGGTGGGCCCCCTGGCTCCCCTCTGGCCCCTCTTCGGTGCTCTGGAAGCTTCCGGGAAAAATAAGATACTGGGCGTTGATTTTGTCCAATTCCGAGAATATTTCCTTTGTAAGATTTCTGGAACCAAAAACAGCCGAAAACAGGAACTGGCACTTCGGCATCTCGTTAATAGGTTAGTTCCGGAAAATGCATCAAAACGATATAAAGTGTGAACAAAACATGTAGGTAATGTCATAAAACTAGCATGGAACATAAGAAATTATAGATACGTTGGAGACGTATCAAGCATCCCCAAGCTTAGTTCCTACTCGCCCTCGAGTAGGTAAACGATAACAAAGATAATTTCGAAGTGACATGCTATCATAATCTTGATCAATACTATTGTAAAGCATATGAGATGAATGCAGCGATTCGAAGCAATGGTGAAGACAATGAGTAAACAACTGAATCATATAGCAAAGACTTTTCATGAATAATACTTTCAAGACAAGCATCAATAAGACTTGCATAAGAGTTACTCATAAAGCAATAAATTCTTAGTAGAAAGCTTTGAAACAACACAAAGGAAGATATAAGTTTCAGCAGTTGCTTTCAACTTCAACATATATATCTCATGGATAATTACCAACACAAAGTAATATAACAAGTGCAATAGGTAAACATGTAAGAATCAATGCACACAGTTTACACAAGTGTTTGCTTCTGAGATAGAAAGAATAGGTAAACTGACTCAACAATAAAGTAGAAGAATGGCCCTTCGCAGAGGGAAGCATGGATTACTATTTTTGTGCTAGAGCTTTTCATTTTGAAAATTAACATAGAAACATTTTTGTCAACGGTAGTAATAAATCATATGTGTTATGTATTAGATATCCTATAAGTTGCAAGCCTCATGCATAGTATACCAATAGTGCTCGCACCTTATCCTAATTAGCTTGGATTAACATGGATTATCATTGCATAGCATATGTTTCAACCAAGTGTCACAAAGGGGTACCTCTATGCCACCTGTACAAAGGTCTAAGGAGAAAGTTCGCATTGGATTTCTCGCTTTTGATTATTCTCAACTTAGACATCCATACCGGGACAACATAGACAACAGATAATGGACTCCTCTTTAATGCATAAACATTTCAACAACAGATAATATTCTCATAAGAGATTGAGGATTGATGTCCAAACTGAAACTTCCACCATGATTCATGGTTTTAGTTAGCGGCCCAACGTTCTTCTCTAACAATATGCATACTCAAACCATTTGATCATGAAAATCGCCCTTACTTCAGACAAGACGAACATGCATAGCAACTCACATGATATTCAACAAAGGTGTAATAGTTGATGGCGTCCCCAGAAACATGGTTACCGCTCAACAAGCAACCTATAAGAAATAAGATACATAGCTACATATTCAATACCATAATAGTTTTTAAGGCTATTTTCCCATGAGCTATGTATTGCAAAGACAAGGAATGAAATTTTAAAGGTAGCACTCAAGTAATGTACTTTGGAATGGCATAAAAATACCATGTAGTAGGTAGGTATGGTGGACACAAATGACATAGTTTTTGGCTCAAGGATTTGGATGCACGAGAAGAATTCCCTCTCAATACAAGGCTTAGGCTAGCAAGGTTGTTTGAAGCAAACTCAAGTATAAACTGGTACAGCAAAACTTACATAAGAACATATTGCAAGCATTATAAGGGCATGTACAGCGCTGAGCGCTTACGGGGACGCTTAGACTGGCAAAAATAAATACCAAGAAATCATTTAAGGAGCTAAGCGTCGTGTCCTGCAATGCGGAACGCTTAAGCGGTCGCTGCACGGATTAAAAAATAAAAGCACAATCGATGATAGCGCCCACACTCTCCAACGCGAGACGCTTGCGCTGGAGCTAGACACGCGCACGCCTACCTGAAATAGCTCTTCTCAGTCCTCAGCTCCCCTCAGCTCGCTCTCTGTTCAACTGACGGCGACCAGCTCTCCATTCGCTACCGGCGGCCACCCAAATCATCTTCTCGGCCTAATCCGTGGAACTAGAGTGGCGGCTCCGCCTGGGCCCGGGCTGCCCAAATCAGTGGAGCTGGAGGAGGATGCGGCGGGGTCTTCGACCCGCCCCGGTCAGCCGGCGCCGCCTAGGGTCTCCTCGAGCTCGTCGCCCGCGGCGGTGGGGACGGGCAGCTTCCTGCTCTTCGACGACGAGTCACGCGCCGTAGATTCAGCCCTCGTACGAGCCTTTTCCTTTTCTATCTCTAGCGCCTGTGGCTAGCGCCCGCCGCTCGTCAATCAGGTTCGTCGGAAGAAAAATAAAGCTAGCGCCCGACGTCAGAACTTGCGTCGACGCGAGCCCAATTCCCAGGATCGGGTGGGAACAGCCTGGGAATCGGACGTAACTGCAGGTATTTTCACCCTGGCGCCTGGGCTAAGCGCCCGCGTTGTACATGCCCTAAGACTCTACACTGTCTTCCTTGTTGTTCAAACACTTCACCAGAAAATATCTAGACTCAGAGAGACCAATCATGCAAACCAAATTTTAACAAGCTCTATGTAGTTCTTCATTAATAGGTGCAAAGTACATGATGCAAGAGTTTAAACATGATCTATATGAGCACAACAATTGCCAAGTATCAAATTATTCAAAACCATATACCAATTACCACATGAAGCATTTTCTATTTCCAACCATATAGCAATTAACGAAGCGGTTTTCAACTCCGCCATGAACATTAAAAGTAAAAGCGAAGAACATAGTGTTCATATGAAAAAGCGGAGCGTGTCTATCTCCCAAACAAAGAATGCTAGGATCCGATTTTATTCAAACAAAACAGAAATAAAAACAAACAGACGCTCCAAGCAAAGCACATAAGATGTGACTGAATAAAAATATAGTTTCACTAGAGGTGACCTGATAAGTTGTCGATGAAGAAAGGGATGCCTTGGGCATCCGCAAGCTTAGATGCTTGAGTCTTCTTGAAATATGCAGGGATGAACCACGGGGGCATCCCCAAGCTTAGACTTTTCACTCTTCTTGATCATATTGTATCATCCTCCTCTCTTGACCCTTGAAAACTTCCTCCACACCAAACTCAAAACAAACTCATTAGAGGGTTAGTGCATAATTGAAAATTCATATATTCAGAGGTGACATAATCATTCTTAACACTTCTGTACAGTTCACAAAGCTACTGAAAGTTAATGGAACAAAGAAATCCATCAAGCATAGCAAAACAGGCAATGCGAAATAAAAGGCAGAATCTGTCAAAACAGAACAGTCCGTAAAGACGAATTTTTTAGGGGCACTTAACTTGCTCAGATGAAAATGCTCAAATTGAATGAAAGTTGCGTACATATCTGAGGATCACGCGCGTAAATTGGCAGATTTTTTTGAGTTACCTACAGAGAACCCTGCCCAAAGTCGTGACAGCAAGAAATCTGTTTCTGCGCAGTAATCCAAATCTAGTATTGACTTTACTATCAAAGACTTTACTTGGCACAACAATGCAATAAAATAAAGATAAGGAGAGGTTTCTACAGTAGTAACAAATTTCAAGACTAAAATATAAAACAAAAGTGCTGTAGTAAAATAATGGGTTGTCTCCCATAAGCGCTTTTCTTTAACGCCTTTCAGCTAGGCGCAGAAAGTGTGAATCAAGTATTATCAAGAGATGAAGCATCGACATCATAATTTGTTCTAATAATAGAATCATAAGGTAACTTCATTCTCTTTCTAGGGAAGTGTTCCATACCTTTCTTGAGAGGAAATTGATATTTAATATTACCTTCCTTCATATCAATAGTAGCACCAACAGTTCGAAGAAAAGGTCTTCCCAATATAATGGGACAAGAAGCATTGCATTCAATATCCAAGACAACAAAATCAACGGGGACAAGGTTATTGTTAACCATAATACTAACATTATCAATCCTCCCCAAAGGTTTCTTTATAGCATTATCAGCAAGATTAACATCCAAATAACAATTTTTCAATGGTGGCAAGTCAAGCATATCATAGATTTTCTTAGGCATAACAGAAATACTTGCACCAAGATCACATAAAGCATTACAATCAAAATCATTGACCCTCATCTTAATGATGGGCTCCCAACCATCTTCTAACTTCCTAGGAATAGAAGTTTTAAGTTTTAGTTTCTCTTCTCTAGCTTTTATGAGAGCATTTGTAATATGTTTTGTAAAGGCCAAATTTATAGCACTAGCATTGGGACTTTTAGCAAGTTTTTGTAAGAACTTTATAACTTCAGAGATATGACAATCATCAAAATCTAAACCATTATGATCTACAGCAATGGGATCATTGTCCCTAATATTTTGATTTTTTTTAGCAGTTTTATCACAAACAGTTTCAGCAGTTTCGGGCAGTTTCGCACGCTTTGCACTAGGAGTAGAAACATTGCCAACACCAATTATTTTACCATTAATAGTAGGAGGTTTAGCAACATGTGAATCATTATCATTACTAGTGGTGGTAATAGTCCAAACTTTAGCTACATTATTCTCTTTAGCAAGTTTTTCGTTTTCTTCTCTTTCCCACCTAGCATACAATTCAGCCATCAATCTTATATTCTCATTAATTCTAACTTGGATGGCATTTGCTGTAGTAACAATCTTATTATCATTATCCTTATTAGGCATAACTTTCAATATTAAAAGATCAACATCAGAGGCAAGTCTATCAACCTTAGAAGCAAGAATATCAATTTTATCAAGCTTTTCTTCAACAGATTTGTTAAAAGCAGTTTGTGTACTAATAAATTCTTTAAGCATGGCTTCAAGACCAGGGGGTACACTCCTATTATTGTTGTAAGAATTCCCATAAGAATTACCATAACTATTACTATTAGCAGAAGGATATGGCCTATAGTTATTACCAGAATTATTCCTATAAGCATTGTTGTTGAAATTATTATTTTTAATGAAATTCACATCAACATGTTCTTCTTGGGCAACCAATGAAGCTCAAGGAACATTATTTGGATCAACATTAGATCTACCATTCACAAGCATAGACATAATAGCATCAATCTTATCATTCAAGGAAGAGGTTTCTTCGACAGAATTTACCTTCTTACCTTGTGGAGCTCTTTCCGTGTGCCATTCAGAGTAATTTATCATCATATCATCAAGAAGCTTTGTTGTCGCCCCCAAATTAATGGACATAAAGGTACCTCCAGCAGCTGAATCCAATAGGTTCCGCGAAGAAAAATTCAGTCCTGCATAAAAGGTTTGGATGATCATCCAAGTAGTTAGTCCATGGGTTGGGCAATTCTTTACCAAAGATTTCATTCTCTCCCATGCTTGAGCAACATGTTCATTATCTAATTGCTTAAAATTCATTATGCTACTTCTCAAAGATATAATTTTAGCAGGAGGATAATATCTACCAATGAAAGCATCTTTACATTTAGTCCATGAATCAATACTATTCTTAGGCAAAGATAGCAACCAATCTTTAGCTCTTCCTCTTAAGGAGAAAGGAAACAATTTTAATTTTATAATATCACCATCTACATCCTTATACTTTTGAATTTCTCAAAGTTCAACAAAATTATTAAGATGAGCAGCAGCATCATCAGAACTAACACCAGAAAATTGCTCTCTCATGACAAGATTTAGTAAAGCAGGTTTAATTTCAAAGAATTCTGCTGCAGTAGCAGGTGGAGCAATAGGTGTGCATAGGAAATCATTATTATTTGTGCCAGTGAAGTCACACAACTTAGTGTTTTCAGGAGTATTCATTTTAACAGTAGTAAATAAAGCAAACTAGATAAGGTAAATGCAAGTAACTATTTTTTTTGTGTTTTTAATATGGAGAACGCAAACAAGACAGTAAATAAAGTTAAGCTAGCAACTAATTTTTTTGTGTGTTTTGGTTTAGTGCAGCAAACAAAGTAGTAAATAAAATAAAGCAAGACAAAAACAAAGTAAAGAGATTGGATGTGGGAGACTCCCCTTGCAGCGTGTCTTGATCTCCCCGGCAACGGCGCCAGAAAAAGTGCTTGATGCGTGCAGTTAACACACATCCGTTGGGAACCCCAAGAGGAAGGTGTGATGCGTACAGTAGCAAGTTTTCCCTCAGTAAGAAACCAAGGTTTATCGAACCAGTAGGAGCCAAGAAGCACGTTGAAGGTTGATGGCGGCGAAGTGTAGTGCGGCGCAACACCAGGGATTCCGGCGCCAATGTGGAACCTGCACAACACAATCAAAGTACTTTGCCCCAACGTAACAGTGCGGTTGTCAATCTCACCGGCTTGCTGTAAACAAAGGATTAATTGTATAGTGTGGAAGATGATGTTTGTTTGCGAAGAACAGTAAAGAACAATTGCGATAGATTGTATTTCGGATGTAAAGAATGGACCGGGGTCCACAGTTCACTAGTGGTGTCTCTCCCATAAGATAAATAGCATGTTGGGTGAACAAATTACAGTTGGGCAATTGACAAATAAAGAAGGCATAACAATGCACATACATATATCATGATGAGTACTATGAGATTTAATCAGGGCATTACGACAAAGTACATAGACCGCTATCCAGCATGCATCTATGCCTAAATAGTCCACTTTCAGGTTATCATCCGAACCCCTTCCGGTATTAAGTTGTAAACAACAGACAATTGCATTAAGTATGGTGCGTAATGTAATCAACACAAATATCCTTAGACAAAGCATCGATGTTTTATCCCTAGTAGCAACAACCACATCCACAACCTTAGAACTTTACGTCACTCGTCCTGCATTCAATGGAGGCATGAACCCACTATCGAGCATAAATACTCCCTCTTGGAGTTACAAGTATCAACTTGGCCGGAGCCTCTACTAGCAGCGGAGAGCATGCAAGAACATAAACAACATATATGATAGATTGATAATCAACTTGACATAGTATTCAATATTCATCGGATCCCAACAAACACAACATGTAGCATTACAAATAGATGATCTTGATCATGATAGGCAGCTCACAAGATCTAATCATGATAGCACAATGAGGAGAATACAACCATCTAGCTACTGCTATGGACCCATAGTCCATGGGTGTACTACTCACACATCGATCCGGAGGCGATCATGGCGATGAAGAGCCCTCCGGGAGATGATTCCCCTCTCCGGCAGGGTGCCGGAGGCGATCTCCTGAATCCCCCGAGATGGGATTGGCGGCGGCGTCGTCTCTGGAAGGTTTTCCGTATCGTGGGTTTCGCGACGAAGGCTTTAAGTAGGCGGAAGGGCGGAGTCGGAGGAGTCACGGGGGCCCCACACACTAGGGCCGCGCGGGCCCCCTCTAGGCCGCGCCGCCCTAGTGTGGCGGCGCCCCGTGGCCCCACTTCGTTTCTCCCTCGGTCTTCTGGAAGCTTCGTGGGAAAATAAGCCCTCAGGCGTTGATTTCGTCCAATTCGAGAATATTTCCTTACTAGGATTTCTGAAACCAAAAACAGCGAGAAAACAACAAGCCGGCTCTTTGGCATCTCGTCAATAGGTTAGTGTCGGAAAATGCATAATAATGACATATAATGTGTATAAAGCATGTGAGTATCATCATAAAAGTAGCATGGAACATAAGAAATTATAGATACGTTTGAGACGTATCAATAGGCAGCTCACAAGATCTAAACATGATAGCACAAGAGGAGAAGACAACCATCTAGCTACTGCTATGGACCCATAGTCCAAGGATGAACTACTCACGCATCAGTCCGGAGGCGGACATGGTGATGTAGAGCCCTCCGGTGATGATTCCCCTCTCCGGCAGGGTGCCGGAGGCGATCTTCAGAACCCCCTGAGATGGGGTTGATGGCGGCGGCGTCTCAGTAACTTTTCTCGTATCGTGGCTCTCGGTACTAGGGTTTTCACGACGGAAGGATTATATAGGCGAAGGGGCAGAGTCGGGGGACGCTCGAGGGGCCCGCCCCATATGGCGGTGCGGCCAGGGGTGGGGCCGCGCCCCCCTATGGTGTGGCCGCCTCATTGCCCCTCTTCGTCTCCTCTTCGGTGTTCTGGAAGGCTCCGTGGAAAATAAGACCGTGGGCTTTTGTTTCGTCCAATTCCGAGAATATTTCCTGTGTAGGATTTCTGAAACCAAAAACAGCGAGAAAACGTGAACCGGCGCTTCGGCATCTTGTTAATAGGTTAGTACCGGAAAATGCATCAAAATGATGTAAAGTGTATATAAAACATGTGAGTATTGTCATAAAACTAGCATGGAACATAAGAAATTATAGATACGTTTGAGACGTATTACTACTCGACCTCCCCTCTTTGATGGTATGCATTACAAGAGGTGGCACACAAAGGCAGTTCTATGGTTTACGAACCTAGGCTGTTTTAGCGCCACAGATGCTAGACCTGAGGGGCCTCTCTCTGCAGAGGAGCAGGAAAAGTTTGAGAAGGTCGATGCCATGTTTAAGGCGGCCCTGTTCAGCATTCTTGGGGACAACATTGTTGACCCGTACATGGCTTTCGACCATGGTAAAGATGCGTGGGATGCGCTCGAGGCAAAATTTGGGGTCTCGGACGCTGGCACTAAATTGTATGTCATGGAGCAATACTATGACTATAGGATGACTGATGAGCGCTCCGTGGTTGAGCAGGCTCATGAGATTTAGTCCCTTGCCAAAGAACTCGAGCAGTTTAAGTGTACCTTATCGGACAAATTTGTGGCCGGTGGCATTATTGCCAAGCTTCCTCCCTCGTGGAGGAACTTTGCTACTTCTCTGAAACATAAGAGACAAGAGTTTTCCGTTTCGGATCTCATTGGCTCGCTTCATGTGGAAGAGAAGGCGAGAGCAAAGGACACACGCGCTCGTAGTTTTGAGGGAGGTTCTAGTGCCAATGTGGTACAGAAGAAAAACTTCCAATCTCACAAGTCTAAAAATAAGAACAATGGAAAAGGCAAGTTTGACGAGAAGAACAAAGCCTCTAACTCAACCAACTTCAAGAGGAAGACTCCTTATAAGAAGAAAGGGAACTGCCATGTTTGTGGCGCTCCTGGACATTGGGCTCCTGATTGCCCAGAACGCCATGATCGGCGTGGGAACAACAGCAAGTCCGCAAATGTTGTTATTGGTGTTGATACTGAGATGAAGGACGTTGGGTACGGTATTTCTCCTACTGTTCTTTCAGTATGTAATTCTCCCGATTGGTGGATAAACACCGGAGCCAATACACATGTATGTTTCGATGTCTCTATGTTTTCTTCTTATTAGGTCGCAAGGACTTCCTCCATGCTGATGGGAAACGGCTCACGTGCTTCTGTTCGTGGTGTTGGTACGGTGGATCTGAAGTTTACTTCGGGAAAGACCATCCAGCTGAAGAATGTGCAGCACGTTCCCTCCATTAATAAGAATCTCGTTAGCGGTTCGCTTTTATGTCGAGATGGTTTTAAGTTGGTTTTTGAGTCCAATAAAGTTGTAATTTCCAAGTGTGGACAATTTGTTGGAAAGGGTTATGTGTGCGGAGGTCTCGTTCCGCTTATCTTTGTCAGACTTATGTACTCAAATTATTAATCATGTTTGCAATGATAGTGAGTCCGATATTTGGCATTCACGACTTTGTCATATTAATTTTGGGTGCATGACGCGGCTAGCGAATATGAATATAATTCCAAAATTTGCTATTATCAAGAAATCCAAGTGTCAAGTATGTGTGCAAGCTAAGCAACCACGTAAGTCTCACAAGACTGCGGAGGCAAGAGACTTGGCACCGCTGGAGCTTATACATTCAGATCTTTGTGAAATGAATGGTGAATTGACAAAAGGAAGGAAAGATACTACATGACTTTAATTGATGACTGATACGTCCCCGACGTATCTATAATTTCTGTTGTTCCATGCTTGTTTTATGACAATACTTACATGTTTTGCTTGCACTTTATGATGATTTCATGCATTTTCCGGAACTAACCTATTAACGAGATGCCACAGTGCCGCTCCTCGTTTTCTCGCTGTTTTTGGTTCCGTAAAGGCTGTTCGGGCAATATTCTCGGAATTGGACGAAATCAACGCCAAACCTCCTATTTTTCCCGGAAGGCTCCGAACACCGAAGAAGAGTCGGAGAGGGCCGGGGGCCACCACACCACATGGCGGCGCGGGCCGGACCCCGGCCGCGCCGGCCTAGGTGTGGCGCCCCTGTGTGCCCCCCGCGCCGCCTCTTCGCCTATAAAATCCCTTTCGACCTAAAAACACCATACCATTTGACGAAACTCCAGAAAGACTCCAGGGGCGCCGCCGCCATCGCGAAACTCCAATTCGGGGGACAGAACTCTGTTCCGGCACCCTGCCGGAACGGGGAAGTGCCCCGGAAGCCATCTCCATCAACGCCACCACCTCCGCCATGCTCCGTGAGTAGTTCCCCCATGGACTACGGGTTCTAGCAAGTAGCTATGTCGGTATTCTCTCCCCCATGTACTTCAATACAATGGTCTCATGAGCTGCCTTACATGATTGAGATTCATCTGATGTAATCGGTGTTGTGTTTGTTGGGATCCGATGGATGATACATTATGATTAGTCTATCTATAAAGTTTGTGAAGTTATTGTTGCTGCAATCTTGATATGCTTAATGCTTGTCACTAGGGCCCGAGTGGCATGATCTTAGATTTAAGCTCTATATTGTTGCTTAGATTGTATCTACAAGTTGTATGCACATGTCACTGTCCGGAACCAATGGCCCCGAAGTGACGAAATCGGGACAACCGGAGGGGATGGTAGTGATGTGAGGATCACATGTTTTCACGGTGTGTTAATGCTTTGCTCCGGTACTCTATTAAAAGGAGTACCTTAATATCCAGTAGTTTCCTTGAGGCCCGGCTGCCACCGGCTGGTAGGACAAAAGATGTTGTGCAAGTTTCTCATTGCGAGCACGTACGACTATATACGGAAAACATGCCTACATAATTAATAAGCCCGATGTTCTATCTTAATGCTTTGATTCCTATCAATTGCCCAACCGTAATTTGTTCACCCAACACTTGTCACTTATTGGAGAGTTACCACTAGTGTAGATCGCTGGGAACCCTGGTCCATCTCTCATCATAATATACCTGTTCTACATGTCATTGGAAGTAGTATCAACTATCCGGTGCCATTGCTCTCATATTGCTATTACTGCTGCCGTGTTACTCGTTACTATCTGCTCTCATATTATCGCTACTTTCACATCACCCCTGTTACTAGTGCTTTTCCAGGTGCAGCTGAACTGACAACTCAGTTGTTAAGGCTTATAAGTATTCTTTACCTCCCCTTGTGTCGAATCAATAAATTTGGGTTTTACTTCCCTCGAAGACTATCGCGATCCCCTATACTTGTGGGTTATCAAGACTGTTTTCTGGCGCCGTTGCCGGGGAGGCATAGCTCTACTCATAAGTTCACCTGGGGAGTACACTCTACCTCTCTCTCTGTTTTATTTTATTTTGTTTTGCTTAGTTTACTTTTGCCTAGTTTATTTGTGCTTAGTTTATTTCTGTCTAGTGTTATTTTGCTTAGTTTACTTTTGTTTAGTTTATTTTTGTCTTGTTTTATTTTTCTCATATACCCAAAAATCCATAAAAATTTGAAAAACCGAAAAATTAAAAACTGCTATTATGGGAGAACCTACAACCTACTTGGAGCTCATAGAATGTTATAATAATTATAGAGAATCAAGAACTGGTAAAATAATGAGTGCTATGATAGAAAAATTGAATACAATGGCTAGAATCTTGCTTAGACGCCATGATATAAACTGTTGCTCTCAACAGGATACTAAACATCTTAAATTTCAATGTGGCTCTAGTGAGGAATTTTTAATTAGGAACTATAATCGGAATTGCTATATTCATTATGGGTTCGAAGAGGTAGAACAATTTGTCTTATTTATGGGAGCCTCTGAGATAGAATCCTTCATGGTTGAGAATTATGAAATTTGTGCTATTTGTAAGGACCTTAAAGATTATGTCTCTACTATCCTTAATTCTTGCATAGAATGCTACAGTAGGAATCCTTATATCCTTGATTATAAAGAGAGACACATTAATGCACAAGAATGCACTCACAATTTGCAGGAACCGGTGGAAGAAGAAATTGATGAACTTGAAAGCTCATTGGATGAAAAAGAGGAGGAAATTGATGAAATTGAAAGCTCATTGGATGAAAAGGAAGAGGAGAGCGACGAACAAAAGGAGGAAGAATGGATTAGCTACCCATGCCAACCTTCTAATGAGAGTAACTCTTTATCTCTTACATTATTCGATTGTCCTCCATGCTTACCGAAAGAGGTTGAATGTTATGTTCCTGTGGATTCTCTTGAAATATTCCCTATGAGTAAAACTTGTGAGAATAATTATGCTACTGTTATATATGATAATCCATGCTACTTTGATAAATCTTATGATAATGCTTTGTTTGTGCCTCGATGTCGAAATGCATGGTACTAAAGAATTTTGCTTGGCAAATGTTTATGATAAAGCTCTAGATGATGGTCCTATGTTA
This sequence comes from Lolium rigidum, assembly GCF_022539505.1. Taxonomy (NCBI): domain Eukaryota; kingdom Viridiplantae; phylum Streptophyta; class Magnoliopsida; order Poales; family Poaceae; genus Lolium; species Lolium rigidum. The sequence continues at coordinate 47,009,793 of NC_061512.1, read as the reverse complement.
CTTGATAATATTAATTGTACTACTAATGAAAATGGGATTGGAGAATTCTTGACTTATTCTATGAGTCCCATATCTCTTGAGATTGATCAACTACCTTGTTATATTATTAATAAAAGTAAGTTTGAAAGTTTTTATTCCACTATTCTTGAACTTGATAAAAATTATGTGTTTGGAAATCATGAGAAGCATGCTGCATGTGATAGTTATATTGTTGAGTTTGTTCATGAAGCTACTGAAAATTATTATGAGAGAGGAAAATATGGTAGTAGAAATTTTCATGGTACTAATACACCTCTCTATATGCTGAAATTGTTGAAGTTACACCTGTTTTATCTTCTTATGCTTGTCACTTTGTTCTTCATGAATTTATTTGTGTACAAGACTCCTTTCCATAGGAAGCATGTGAGACTTAAATGTGTTTTAGATTTGCCTTTTGATGCTCTCTTTTGCTTCAAATACTATTTCTTGCGAGTGCATCATTAAAACTGCTGAGCCCATCTTAATGGCTATAAAGAAAGCAACTTCTTGGGAGATAACCCATGTGTTATTTTGCTACAGTATTTTGTTTTATATTTGTGTCTTGGAAGTTGTTTACTACTGTAGCAACCTCTCCTTATCTTAGTTTTGTGTTTTGTTGTACCAAGTGAAGCCTCTAATCGAAGGTTGATACTAGATTTGGATTTCTGCGCAGAAACAGATTTCTATCTGTCACGAATCTGGGCTGTTTTCTCTGTAGGTAACTCAGAAAAATATGCCAATTTACGTGCGTGTTCCTCAGATATGTACGCAACTTTCATTAGTTTTGAGTTTTCTGATTTGAGCAACAGAAGTATTTATTTAAAATTCGTCTTTACTGGCTGTTCTGTTTTGGCAGATTCTGTCTCTGTTTTTTGCATTGTCTCTTGTGGACTTTAAGCAAGGCTTTCTAGACATAGAGGGCTGTAGCTAATGTTTTATTGAGTTCTTGCAATGTGCCACTACAGGACCAAGGTGGATTCAAATTTTTTGTGTACTAACCCCTCTAATGAAGTTTATGAGAAGTTTGGTGTGAAGGAAGTTTTCAAGGGTCAAGAGAGGAGGATGATATATGATCAAGAAGAGTGAAAAGTCAAAGCTTGGGGATGCCCCCGTGGTTCATCCCTGCATATTTCAAGAAGACTCAAGCTGTCTAAGCTTGGGGATGCCCAAGGCATCCCCTTCTTCATCAACTTATCAGGTTTCCTCCCCTGAAACTATATTTTTATTCGGTCACATCATATGTGCTTTACTTGGAGCGTCTGTGTGTTTATTTTTGTTTTGTTTATGTTTGAATAAAATCGGATCCTAGCAATCCTTGTTTGGGAGAGAGACACGCTCCGCTTTTTCATATGAACACTTGTTCTTCGTTTTACTTTTAATGTTCAATGATAAAAGTTGGAAGCTACATCACTTATTATTGTTTGGTTGGAAACAGAAAATGCCTCATATGTCTTGGATAATTTGACACTTGGCAATTGTTTTGAGCTCTCAAGTAGATTAAGTTTTTTCATGTAGTTTAAACCTATTAGTGGAGAACTACTGAAGAGCTTGTTGAAATTGGTTTGCATAATTGGTCTCTCTTAAGGTCTAGATATTTTCTGGTAAAAGTGTTTGAGCAACAAGGAAGACAATGTAAAGTATTATAATGCTTGCAATATGTTCTTATGTAAGTTTTGCTGTACCGGTTCATACTTGTGTTTGCTTCAAACAACCTTGCTAGCCCAAAGCCTTGTACTGAGAGGGAATGCTTCTCGTGCATCCAAAACCTTGAGCCAAAACCTATGCCATTTGTGTCCACCATACCTACCTACTATGTGGTATTTCCTGCCATTCCAAAGTAAATTGCTTGAGTGCTACCTTTAAACAATTCAAAATTTATCACCTCTGATTTGTGTCAATGTTTTATAGCTCATGAGGAAGTATGTGGTGTTTATCTTTCAATCTTGTTGGGCAACTTTCACCAATGGACTAGTGGCTTCATCCGCTTATCCAATAATTTTACAAAAAGAGCTGGCAATGGGATTCCCAGTCCCAAATTGATTAAACTAAATAGACACTCCTCCATGGTATGTGATTGTTGGACGGCACCCGAAGGATTCGGTTAGCCATGGCTTGCGTAAGCAAAGGATGGGAGGAGTGTCATCATAATAAAACTAAAATAAAAAGGCACTCCTTCATGGTATGAGATTGTTGGCGTGCACCCGAGGATTCGGTTAGCCATGGTTTGTGAAAGAAAGGTTGGAAGGAGTGCCACCCAAAAATAAAAATAAAATGGGAGCCGCTCTTTGAAGGTTTGTCTGGCAAGGGGGTTAGAGTGCCCACTACCATTCGTTGACAACAACAAACACCTCTCAAAACTTTACTTTTTATGCTCTCTATATGTTTTCAAAACCAAAGCTCTAGCACAAATATAGCAATCAATGCTTCCCTCTGTGAAGGGCCTTTCTTTTACTTTATGTTGAGTCAGTCTACCTACTTCCTTCCACCTTAGAAGCAAACACTTGTGTCAACTGTGCATTGATTCTTACATACTTGCATATTTGCATTCATCATATTACTTTATGTTGACAATATCCATGAGATATGCATGTTGAAAGTTGAAAGCAACCGCTGAAACTTATATCTTCCTTTGTGTTGCTTCGATGCCTTTACTTTGAATTTATTGCTTTATGAGTTAACTCTTGTGCAAGACTTTTGATGCTTGTCTTGAAAGTACTCTTTATGAAAAGTTTTGCTATATGTTATCTACTTGTTAGCAACTATAGATCATTGCCTTGAGTCACTTCATTCATTTTATATGCTTTGTAATAGTATGATCAAGGTTATGTAAGTAGCATGTCACTACAGAAATTATTCTTTTTATCGTTTACCCCGCTCAGGACGAGCAGGAACTAAGCTTGGGGATGCTGATACGTCCCCGACGTATCCATAATTTCTGTTGTTCCATGCTTGTTTTATGACAATACTTACATGTTTTGCTTGCACTTTATGATGATTTCATGCATTTTTCCGGAACTAACCTATTAACGAGATGCCACAAGCCGCTTCCGTTTTCTCGCTGTTTTTGGTTCCGTAAAGGCTGTTCGGGCAATATTCTCGGAATTGGACGAAATCAACGCCAAACCTCCTATTTTTCCCGGAAGGCTCCAGAACACCGAAGAAGAGTCGGAGAGGGGCCAGGGGGCCACCACACCACATGGCGGCGTGGGCCAGACCCTGGCCGCGCCGGCCTAGGGTGTGGCGCCCCCAGGTGCCCCCCTGCGCCGCCTCTTCGCCTATAAAATCCCTTTCGACCTAAAAACACCATACCATTTGACGAAACTCCAGAAAGACTCCAGGGGCGCCGCCGCCATCGCGAAACTCCAATTCGGGGGACAGAACTCTGTTCCGGCACCCTGCCGGAACGGGGAAGTGCCCCCGGAAGCCATCTCCATCAACGCCACCGCCTCCGCCATGCTCCGTGAGTAGTTCCCCCATGGACTACGGGTTCTAGCAGTAGCTATGTCGGTATTCTCTCCCCCATGTACTTCAATACAATGGTCTCATGAGCTACCTTACATGATTGAGATTCATCTGATGTAATTGGTGTTGTGTTTGTTGGGATCCGATGGATGATACATTATGATTAGTCTATCTATAAAGTTTGTGAAGTTATTGTTGCTGCAATCTTGTTATGCTTAATGCTTGTCACTAGGGCCCGAGTGACATGATCTTAGATTTAAGCTCTATATTGTTGCTTAGATTGTATCTACAAGTTGTATGCACATGTCACTGTCCGGAACCAATGGCCCCGAAGTGACAGAAATCGGGACAACCGGAGGGGATGGTAGTGATGTGAGGATCACATGTTTTCACGGTGTGTTAATGCTTTGCTCCGGTACTCTATTAAAAGGAGTACCTTAATATCCAAGTAGTTTCCCTTGAGGCCCGGCTGCCACCGGCTGGTAGGACAAAAGATGTTGTGCAAGTTTCTCATTGCGAGCACGTACGACTATATACTGGAAAACATGCCTACATAATTAATAAGCCCGATGTTCTATCTTAATGCTTTGATTCCTATCAATTGCCCAACCGTAATTTGTTCACCCAACACTTGTTACTTATTGGAGAGTTACCACTAGTGTAGATTGCTGGGAACCCCGGTCCATCTCTCATCATAATATACTCGTTCTACATGTCATTGGAAGTAGTATCAACTATCTTCTGGTGCCATTGCTCTCATATTGCTATTACCGCTGCTGTGTTACTGTTACTACTGCTCTCATATTACTGCTACTTTCACATCACCCCTGTTACTAGTGCTTTTCCAGGTGCAGCTGAATTGACAACTCAGTTGTTAAGGCTTATAAGTATTCTTTACCTCCCCTTGTGTCGAATCAATAAATTTGGGTTTTACTTCCCTCAAAGACTATCGCGATCCCCTATACTTGTGGGTTATCAATCACTCTACTCGATATTGTTATGTGTACCTCCTGAAATCTAAAGATGAAGCTCTTAACTACTTCAAAATCTTTAAAGCTGAAGCAGAAAACCAACTTGATCGAAAGATCAAGCAGCTAAGGTCTGATCGTGGTGGAGAGTATTTTCCAATGAGTTTGATTCTTTTTGTGCGGAACATGGTATTATCCATGAGAGGACGCCTCCCTACTCACCTCGACCAAATGGGGTGGCCGAAAGAAAGAACCGTACTCTAACCGATTTGGTTAACGCCATGTTAGATACATCGGGTCTATCCAAGGCATGGTGGGGGAGGCGATATTGACTGCATGTCATGTCCTAAACCATGTCCCCACAAAGAACAAAACCATTACCCCGTTTGAGGAATGGGAAAGGAAAAGGTTGAAACTCTCTTACCTACGAACTTGGGGCTGTATGGCGAAAGTAAATGTGCCAATACCCAAGAAGCGCAAGCTTGGACCAAAAACCGTGGATTGTGTTCTTCTGGGATATGCATTTCATAGCATTGGCTACAGATTTTTGATAGTAAAATCTGAGGTATCCGACATGCATGTTGGTACAATTATGGAGTCGAATGATGCGACTTTCTTTGAGGACATCTTTCCTATGGAAGAAACGTCTAGCTCATCAATTCAGGAGATGCCCAGTTCGTCTACTCAGGAATTATTTCCTGAACCTACCATGTCTATAGAACACTTTGATTATCCCGTGGAGGATGACAACGAAGCTCCCAAAAGGAGCAAGAGACAAAGGACTGCAAAGTCTTTTGGACATGATTTCATTGTGTACCTCGTGGATGATACTCCCACTTCTATTTCAGAAGCCTATGCATCTCAGGATGCTGACTACTGGAAGAAAGTTGTCCATAGTGAGATGGATTCCATCTTAGCCAATGGAACTTGGGAGGTCATTGATCGTCCTTATGGGTGCAAACCTGTAGGATGTAAATGGGTGTTCAAGAAAAAGCTTAGACCTGATGGTACTATTGAAAAGTACAAGGCACGTCTTATGGCTAAGGGTTATACCCAGAAAGAAGGTGAAGATTTCTTTGATACATACTCACCTGTTGCTAGATTGACCACCATTCGAGTGCTACTATCCTTGGCTGCCTCACATGGTCTTCTCGTTCATCAAATGGATGTTAAGACTGCTTTCCTAAATGGAGAGCTTGAAGAGGAAATTTATATGGAGCAGTCTGATGGATTTGTAGTAGATGGTCAAGAAGGAAAGATGTGTAAATTATCGAAGTCTTTGTATGGGCTTAAGCAAGCACCTAAGCAGTGGCATGCGAAGTTTGAAAGAACTTTAACCGCCGAAGGCTTTGTTGTAAACGAAGCCGACAAGTGTGTATACTATCGCCATGGTGGGGGCGAGGGAGTTATTCTTTGTCTCTATGTCGATGACATATTGATATTCGGGACCAGCCTTACCGTGATTAAGGAGGTCAAGGAGTTCCTATCTCGTTGTTTTGAGATGAAAGACTTGGGAGTATCTGATGTGATCTTAAACATCAAGCTGCTGAAGGATGACGATGGTGGGATTACATTGCTTCAGTCCCACTATGTGGAAAAGATCCTGAGTCGCTTCGGGTATAGCGACTGGAAATCTTCTCCAACGCCTTATGATCCTAGTGTGATAATTCGTAAGAATAAAAGAATTGCTAGAGATCAATTGCGATATTCACAGATCATTGGCTCGCTTATGTATTTAGCCAGCGCCATGAGGCCCGACATCTCCTTTGCTGTAAGTAAACTCAGCCGTTTTGTGTCTAGACCTGGAGATGTTCATTGGCATGCTCTTGAGAGAGTTTTGCGCTATTTGAAAGGCATCTGCGAGTTATGGCATTCACTATACTCGGGTATCCAAGGGTACTTGAGGGTTATAGTGATGCAAATTGGATATCCGATGCTGATGAGACTAAGGCCACAAGTGGTTATTTGTTTACACTTGGAGGTGGCGCTGTTTCTCGGAAGTCTTGCAAGCGAGCACCATCATTACGAGGTCAACTGTGGAAGCAGAACTCACAACATTAGACACAGCCACTGTTGAAGCAGAGTGGCTTCGTGAGCTCTTGATGGACTTACCTGTGGTTGAGAAACCAATACCCGCTATTCCTATGAACTGTGATAATCAAATTGTGATCGTCAAAGTAAACAGTTCTAAGGATAATATGAAGTCATCAAGGTATGTGAAGAGGAGACTGAAAACTGTCAGGAAAATGAGAAACTCCGGAGTTATAGCGTTGGATTATATCCATACGTCTAGAAACCTGCGGCAGACCCCTTCACAAAGGGACTATCACGAAATGTGATAGAAAATGCATCGAGGGAGATGGGTATGAGACCCACACTATGAGCTGCCCACGGTGGTAACCCACTCTATGTGATCGGAGATCCCGTGAATTAGAGCTCGGGAGACAAGCTGTTGGTCAGCCGGGAGGAGAGTATATATCCCTATAGCAATTTTACCACTCCGTAAGATGCAATACTCTCCTAATCTGCATGGCAGGTTGATAATTATCTTAATGTGTTCTAAGTGGCTTATTTTAGCAGAGATGTCGTCCTGCAGAACATCTTTTGAAGAACACACCTATATGAGTCTGATTGTTAAACGTCGCAATCTATGAGAGTTGGGTGCTCTCTAGTAAACTCATGAAAGGCCCTGGAGTATGACATATAAGCTCCAAACCGCGAGGAAGCCTCGCGGCAGCCTAGTATCGGTCTAGGCTTTGTATGAAGCTAGTGTGCGTAAAACTTGTAGTTCAAAGCATAGTCCACTATCCAAGTTGCAATCTAGTGTAATATGAAGCTTTAAGTGGAAGTGCAACTTAACAGTCTCCACGACATACCGGTATATAAAACAATTTTCTGGAATCTTATTGATGAGATGTGCCAATGAGAGTTTGTGGGGGATTGTTGGAATTTTGGGGCATTTGGCCTATGGCCCATGGCCCATTATCAAATTCTGAAACTCACATGGCCCATTCCAAAAATCAGTGGCAGCACTAGTGGGGGCTAAAGTTTAGTCCCACATTGCTAGTTGGGAGAGAGTTGGAGTGGTAGGGTGGGCTGTTCTAGTCCTAGTAAGTGAGTGAGAAGAGAGAGAGCCCTCGCGCACTCCTCCTCCTCCGCCGCCCGCCTCGCCTCGCCACGCCTCGCCTCGTCACGACACGTCACGACGCGACGCGCCGCGGGTTGCGGGAATCTCGCCGAGCCGAGCTTATCTTTTTGCTGTTTGGGAAATTAATTATGTAATCAATTTTTGAGTCATTAACGGACGCGTTACTCAGCCGTTTCGCCTTCCGGTTTTTATGGATCGTGGCTGTGCCGACTCGGACGTGGGCTGCGCCCCACGACCTTCCTAAACCGCACTACATAAGACCCTGCGCAACCCTAGCCGCGATTACCAGACGCATACACGACTACCTATTTTCCAGTCCATTGCGCTGCCGCCTTCGTCTTCCTCATCCCGTCCGTCGGCGTGCACCGACTGCCGGGACAGTAGGCCTCCGGAACCCTGCCTCTCGTGAACCTGTACGGGTGAGGGGCAATCAGGTTTTTGGGGAGCGCTCCGGCGCGACTACTGGCATCACGACGTCGTCATCGGATGACGAGTTCCTCCACACCGACAACTTCTTCCCGGATCTCAGCGACTTCTTCAACAACCTCAACATGGGCGACAACGACGCTGCTGCGAAGTATGTGATCTTGTCGTTTCTCTTTCAGCATCTGTTAGAGTTCATTCTTCTAGTTTCTGTGGTAGATGCGATCGATTTATCTTGTTTAGATGTGATCTGTCCATCTATTTTACTAGTCTGCACGATTAGTTTATTTGTTATTTTAATAGTCTTTATAAATTACTTGTACGGATTATTTCATATGGATATTTGCTTATATATTCAACACTTACCACCTGCTGTTTGGTCATGAGCAACATGCAAGTGGAGTCCCAGATCTGAATGCCGAAGTAATTTCTGATCTCACAAAGTGACAATGATATCTAAGTGCCAAACTTGATAAATTTTTATTGTATACTGAATAATTTGCTCTCCAGAATTTTGGTTCTCTACTTTCCATAATGTTAAGTACTAAAAGATCTTATGTGAACTCAGTTTATTCCATTTGTTGCTATATACAGTAAATGAATTATCATACATACAATAAGTTTCTTCCTTTTGTTTCTATCTATATTCAATGAATTATCATATGTACAATCAGTTTCTCCCATGTATTGATTCTGTACAATTCATTTTCTCATTCAATCTATATATATAATCAGTTTCTTCCTTTTGTTCCTATATACATTCAATGAATAAAGTATTACATGTTTGTGTACACATGTGATTTTGAACAATATAGTTGCTAGTGAATTAATTTTGAGATCATAAGTTTGCCGTGAATTAATTCAATATCACATGTTAACTATACTAAGTTGCCTTTTTTAGTGTACATTCAATCAATATGATGCCAAATTGTCATTCGTTTATTAATTCAAGAGTAAATTCTACTTTTTACCTCCTAGTTTGATTTTCTTGACACTAATTACCTCATTTATCATATTTTTATTCTAATTACCCCATTTGGCAAAATTTGCGCCAACTTTTACCCTTTCCAAAATTTTGTGAGCATTTTGACCGGTGGACCCTGGCGTACACGTGGAGGCCACATAGGCATTTTTCTTCTTCTTGGGTTTCTCTTGCAGTTCTTTTCTAGATTAGGAGTGTCTTTTTTACTCTTGCATCATTGGTCTAATAGGACTGGACGACGTAGCAATCAACATAGTAAGTAGTTTCCAAGGTGATTGAATGTGATTGCCATCGCGACCTTGGACGCTTTCCCCTCTCCCGCTACAGTAGAGGGCGGTTTTGTGAATCCCCCCGGTAGATCCACCTCACCGAATCGCCGGTTCCCCCTCCTCCGGCGGCCGCTCCGGCGGCGGGAGGTTGGGGGAACCTCATTTCTTGGTGTGTATATAGTGTAGGCTCTGTCAGGGACCCAGCCGGTGGCGGCGTGGAGATGGAGGCGCGGCCAGATTTGGTTTTGCAGGTGGTGCTCGTCATCTTCGGCGGTGGTGCTCGGTGGAGTTCCATGGCGGAGCGCTTCCTTCCTTGCGCTCGCGGTCCTTTGCGGCCGCCGTGTGCGTCAATCTCCCCCCGGATCTCGACGCGGCGGCGTTTGAAGAAGATGGAGGAGTTGGTGGTGGAGCAAGGCGATGCAGTTGACGGTGCAGGGTGGAGACTCCCTGGAGTTGAGGTCCGGCGATTTCCCGTCCGCTGGGAGGCTTCTTCCGATCCAAGGAGCGAGTGGAGAAGCAGCGGCGCCGTGCCACCGGCACGTCCTGCTCGTCGGCGTTATCGTTTTGCAGAATGACTGGGTTGTTTTTTTATCTTTGTTGTGGGTCTTTCTGTAATTCTCTTGCTTTAATATCATCAGTTGTTTCCCGCAAAAAAGAAGAATGTGATTGCCAAAGCTAGAGACGACAAACTAGTACTAAAAAAACATCTCTTCCCCCTGTATAATTTTGTACTATGTGCTTGTTTCTCAGTTTCCAGTTTGTTCATATGTTTCTCCATCCTATAAATATTTGAGACCTGGGAGTATTTCTGAAAGTTTAGGGATCATATTTTCCGATGAATGGAAAATATTTTAAACTCTCAGAGCAAAGCTGACAAAAAGGTTACTTGTGCTTTTCTTAATGCCATCAACAGGTCATGACCCTAGAGTTTTTCTCAAAGCCGGCAAGGTGCATTCCACCAAAGTAACCACAATACTACATCTAAGCACCCCGTATGTATACAAATCAAGACCAAAACACCATATAATAGTCCGTCCAGTTCCAGAAAAGAACCGCAAGCTAGGGGAAAGACAAGAAGAAAATGCGCCTACATGGCCACCATGTGTACCTCATAGTCAGGACCACCGGTCAAGGTGCTCACAAACTTTTAAAAGGGGTAAAAATTGGCACAAGTTTGGCTAAATGGTGTAATTTGGATGAAAACTTGCTAAATATGGTAATTAGTGTCAAAAAGGTCAAAATAGGGGGTAAAAACTGGAATTCACTCTTAAATTAAATTTAGCTGCACTACTACAATCAAAATTTGCTCAATATTACACTGCAACACGACACCATGAATTTATCTACAATATTACTCCAATTTCATTAACTTGTGCAAGCAACACAAGATTATATTTCAGTCACACAAATCCCTGAGCAAAGCTAAATGTTAGGGCAAAACCCCCACTTGAAATTTTCATTTCCTTTTTTTACCACCAATTAGAGTACAAGGGTGAGCATTATACGAACTAAGATTCAGATTGACTTCTTCAAATTCAGTGCAATTTTGCCTTCTCACTAGCTGGTTTTGGTACTTGTACTGGTACTAATCAACATGCTTCAATTTTTTCCTAAACAAACGAAAAAGATATAACAGTTAACAATCAGAAGTGAGCCTGACGAACAGAGCATTGCTCTGACGAACGAAGCATATCACGGTAGCTAAGATGACCAGACCACCTGTGAAGAAGATGCCGCTCTTGTCATTGTGGCCGTCGCCATCTCCATCGAGTTTTGCTGCACCACACCGCTCTCAGCTATCGTCGAAGGCCACGATCTCGGGTCCCTAGACCTCACCGCGGAACCGGATATCTCGGTGCCCCCGAGCCACTCGGCGTCGTCCACGTGTGTGGGCCTTGCGCACTCTCCCCTTTGCCTCGACTAGCCTTCACCGCCTCGCGTGCCGATACTACATACTAGTGATGATCTCACCGGACATGGTCGCCGCCGCTCGTACATGTTTCAGATAGGTCAATGGGGAGTCTATTTAAACTTGTTTCTACTTACAATGTGGGGAATGTGTTGAAAACTTATTTCTGGAATGATGTGTGGTCTGGAAATTGCCCATTATAAACAAAATTCCCCTCACTATGTCTGTGTTGCGAGCAGAAAGATATCATTGTTGTTGCAGTGCTTCAGGATGGGGATTTTTCTCACCTTTTGTAGGGCTTTTGTTCCCGCGGATGTTAGGGAATGGAGATAGCTACATGATCTTTTGGGCAGGGTTAGACCGTCTCAGGATGAAGACAGGGTTTAGTGGGATTTAGAAGAAATAAAATTCTGACAAAATCTTTGTATAGATTCATCCTGAATCTTGCTACCAGAGATGCTAGGATGATGGATATGTGCCCTCTAATGTTTCTCTTAAACAAAAATATTTCCCGTTGCTTTGCTTTAGAGGGAAATTCAATTTCTTGTCCAGCTCGTAGCTAGACGGAGGTCTAGGTCGGCTGATTTTGTCAGTTGTAGCTCGTTAGAATCGGTGGATTACATTTTGTTTAAGTGTTCTATTGCTTGGTTTGTGTGGTGTGTTATGAGTTCTCTCTTACGGGTGAATGTGAGCCACAGAAATAGGCAGGGGTTCATTGCTTTGTTCTTGGGTCACGGTGGGGCCAAGCAAAACAAAATTACTTGGTTTTGGTTTTCTACTATTGTGTGGTCTCGAGAAATCAAAGAGTATTTTAGCATAGAGTGTTGTTCAACCCACCACATCTATTTATTGTGCACTTTCTCTTATGTTGCAGTGGAGGCCTCTAGTTGTTGCTAAGTGTCAAGCTGTGATTAAAGCGAGAGAGAAGTTCAATTTACCCCCCTAAACTCGTCTCAAAGTTCAGATTACAACCCTTAACTTTACTTTGATTCAATCTTCAACCCTAAATTCTATAAACTGTTCGGAATTGAACCTTCTACCTTTTTTGACAAGTTTTGAACCGGTTTTCCCCCTATATATTGTGCCAACTCATCAACATACAACATACACGGTACATGTACTTCCTCTCTCCATATCGCATGATCACCTCATGCCTCATCATGATCGTCTTCCTCCCTGGAATGAGGCCATGGCGACCACAGAGGAGTGCCTCCATCGGACAATAACACCCGGCGTCTGCTCTCTACACATCACATGTCGTGCCCAGCCTTCCGCCAGCATGGGGCAACCACGCAGCGCAGCGAGCCGCGGGGAGACATTTTTATTCCGGCGGGTGAAGAGTTGAAGATGAAGCATAGATTTGAAGATGAAGAGTTATAGACATAGAATACATGTACGCACTATTTTACTAATACAATACATTACGTGACAAGAAAACCTGGCTTGAGACAATGCAAGGGTGATTCTGAACCGTTTTTAGAATTCAGGGTTGAAAGTTGAACCAAAGTAAAATTCAAGGTTGTAAGGTAAACTTTGAGACAAATTTAGGGGGGTAAATTGGACTTCTCTCTTAAAAGCGACCATCTCCAAGATTGATTCCAAACTTCGAGAACTAGGAGCGAGCCCTTTTGTAGGTTGCACTAGGTTTCGTTGATCTCACCTTTTACTTTCAACCGGTGTCTCCTTTTAGAACTGACGTATGTGTTGAAACATGTAAAACTCTTCCATTCTGTTGTTAGGCGGTAGTCGGTTCTGTTTTTTTTTTGTGAACTCATAAGAGAGACTCTTGTGTTGAGCTTTCAATATAAGCTGGCCCAAAAAGATGGGTAATCGATTTTTCTTCTATCATAATACCAGTGATGTATTGAATCAATATTAATAGAATCAGGGGTTTTTCACAAAATGTACGAGAAAAGGCGTGTCCATTGCCGTGGCAAACACGCGTCGGCACCACAGCCTATGTTGACCAAAACCAGCCCGATATGCAAGTTCTACGACCTCGGCTTCCCAATTTCAACTTCTGGGACTAAAATGCAAGTTGTAGTACCCATGTTGTATATAGCTCTTTTGCTTCCCTATCATTTTTTACGGGCATGATATGAGTTATATTTGTAGTGTGGTGAATAAAAGGTACAAGCGTCTTGGATGAAAAACGAGGGCATCCGGGTGAAGTAAGTTAGTCGATGGACCTCACTTGTATTTTTTGTGTCCTTTCTTTGTATAGCACAAATTAGAGCCCATTACACTAATATTTACATGATCACGAACATGTAATTCTAGGAAAACAAAACTATAATTTTACTTTCCAAATAATGTAAACTATCTCTTTTTCTAAATTTTTTATACAAGTTATAGTTCATTACACTCTTAGTTATATGATCTGAAATATGTAATTTTGGCAAACAAACATTGTAACTTCTATCTTAAAACCGTGTATACATAGTGGATCTTTCCTCTTTAAATTTCTTTGTTATACCTCAGAGAAAATTGCTTTTGTACCATCGACGAACAAGTCAATGGCTCAGTTGTCATCGAACAAAGCACAAGTGCTGGTGTACCAAACACAAAGAAAATTTAGTGCTTATTTGCCATCGCCGTTAAGTCAAAGTTAGAATGTCACCATTTTCTTGTCACCTTCTCTCAAAATTCCTGGTTTACCCCTAGTTTGTGGAGGAGAAGAAAGAAACAAAAAGTCGAAGTTCATATTTCGTCCTAAATGTTTCGTTTGGTCTAAAACAATCCTTTAACTTTGGAAATCGGATAAAACAATCCTAAAACAATCCATTTTCTTGTCACCTTCTCTCAAAATTCCTGGTTTCCTCCGTTTTGTGCTGGCGTGGACACGGACCGGATAAAAGACATGTCAGAATTGAACCGAACCGGGTTAGATTTACATGTTCCAACCGAATCTCACCACCACGGGTGTGGCGACCCGGCATACCACTGCATGGTGTAGTATGCAAGTCTGATATAACACCAATGAAACACTGTTCCACTAGTATTATATCGCTCAGAGTGGTACAACAGAAACATATGCGGGTCCAAGGTATGTCTATAGAATTACAACATCGACTACGTTACATAAGATCATCACAGCCTCCTACTTTACAATGAGGTAAAACTGCAAATAAACTCCAGAAGAACGACTCGTAGTCTAGTCTTATCACGAACTCTATTTGTAGAGTATTTCACTAGCTACAGAGGCTAAGAATAGACTCTAGCTAAGTAGGAGCTAGGTTTAGGAAGCTAGTTCCCTTCTATGGCTAAACTAGGTTTTCTCCTTGTTGGATGTGGTATCTGGCTCCTCTGACAAGGTCCTGTCTCGTGAAGTAGTTGTTGACTCCTCGGCCTTCGAGTTGCACTGTAGATCCTCCTTTCGATGCCTCCATATCTAAGCAGGGGATTTAAGAGTGGGATGAGTACGAGCGTACTCAACAAGTTCATTATAGGAAAGAGATGTTTAATGCACTAGCTACAGCATTAGACCAGAAAGTCTAATACCAATGCAGGTTTTCATAATCATTTCTTCAAAAGGGTTGCTTTTATTCAGAAGAACTATGTCCGTCAGCCTTCACCGGTTTACTAGAACTTCATGGAGCTCCTTTCCGGCCGCGTTCGCAGTTCCATATCCCGGAACAGGGAGTGACAGGTCACGGTTCTTTACACTCCGCAGAGGTGTGTTGCTTTACCCATAAGAGATCTTAACCTTGGTGCCAACCAGGTGTACATTCCTGTCCACACTTCCTATGGTGTGAGGCCCGGTATAAGGTCTAGCCAATCATGTTCCTCCGCTACCTCGAACACCCACCCTTTGTTGCATGCCCCGACCCTGGGTCCTCGCCGGTCCCATTATTCCCACCCACGGGTGGACCCCGACCACGACGACGGCTTGGGATCGAACCAAACTCCTTCGCCGGTAGCTGCAACCCATCATAGACCGCAATACCGTGGGGACTTAAGGCTTCCCCAGCCAACCGCTTGCACTTCGAGCGACAAGTGTCTACGGACTATGCCGTGGGGACTTAAGGCTTCCCCAGCCAACCGCTTGCCCCGACGGATACAAGTGTCTACGGTAAAGCGCATCCGTTGATGAACGAGAGGTGGAAACACTTTTGACTACTCCGTCCCACTCCGGATCTTATGGTTAACACGGTTATTACGGCACAAGAATCACTCGGCGACATTTGTTGTTTAATCCTAGATGGATATAAACCCGTGCAATGGAACCTCCACCATATCAACACAATCCATGGTTCCATTGCCCACCACATAGTCATATTCATAGTTATGAAAGTAGTGGTTTTGATTTTTGTGCAATAGTGATAACCATAATACTTTGCAAGTAATTTGCTAAAAATACTCAAATGACATGAGCAAGTGATGAACTTGCCTTTCTTGATCGCAAGATTATGCAGGCAAGGTCTTCGATACGCAATAACTCCAAATTCTGAAATAGCATCATCGTCCGGTAAGGACGATGTTTAAAAGATTGGCAAGGATGCAATAATGCATAAGGATGAGATGCAATCGTTCTAAGCGTGATCTAACTCCGATGATTTAGGATCAGTGAGTTGTAATGATTGGTTCAGGGTGTGTTGCACTTTTAGAATGATTCTCATACAAGGTTCTTATTCAGGTGTGGTTACTTGGTATTGTAAACAGGTAGATAATAAAGCATAATAATCAATTGAGCATAAAGAGAATGATTATTGGCATAATGTTAACAAGTAAAGAACAGTGGTCAGTTTTAGTACTATATGGCATGGTTAATGATTGATTACCAGATACTTTAAAAGAATAACTTTTGAAGAACATGTAATTTGATAAAGAACAAGTATGGTAATTAGGTTTGTGGAGTTTTATAGTTTACTATGGTTTCATTTAGTTTCTGGAGTAAGTATTAGATGGATCCCAACAAAGTTGGATTCATCAACACCTAGGGCTTGTAAGGTTAGGATAAGCCTAGGCATCCTAAGCATTTGTTCATACAAGGTTGCTATCAAGACTAGTTTATCTTGTTGGTGATAGCTAGCTAGGGTTTATAGGTCCTTATAAGCAGGGTTGGTGATGACTCCTTATTTTCTTCAAAAGAATAACTTTTGACGAACATACTTCTTAAATAATAGGAAGTATTGCAATTAAGGTCGAGGTTGTCTTGTATTAGCCATAGGATTCACTAAGTAAGGGATGGTGATTTCCTAAATAGGATGTTAATAATTATCCCACACTAATAGGGTTTAGTGTGTATGGGATATGATGTCAGTATTAGCATGGTTGCTATTGGAGTTCATCACAATGGTGTGATGCTAGTTAAGGTTAATTAAAGATGAGATCCTTGTGATAGGAACTAGGTTTGATTAAGATGAACACATGGGATACTAATTAGTAGTGATGGGGTTCCCATATGTTATGTGGATTTGAACAAGCATTTAGTTGCTAAATATGAATCTATGGTTACTAATGAAGTAACATGATCACATGTTACTTAGGGTTCATGTTTGGGAATAAGTTAGGGTTCATATGAAATAGTGGAGCTAAGGTTCCTAATTGAATTAGGGTTTTAGGGTTTCACATGAAATGATGAATTCCCTTTTTTCCTACTATATGGAACTAGGGTTTTCTAATTACCCTATAATTCTATGATTAATAACTTCAGTTTAAAGTTGAAGTTATTAATAATTTGGGCATAAAAATAATATTGAATTTGGCATTTTTTTATTTTTAAACAAATAATATTTAAAGTAATTATTAATTAGGGTGTAAATCCTCCTAATAAGGATTTAATAAGTTGATAGAAAAGGAAATTAATTTTAATGATTTCCTTAATTACTTACTGGTTTTTAATTATTTTATGAAGTTTTACTAATTATTGAATTTTAATTGAATTTAGAATTAAAATTAAAGGCTTAAATAACAAGTATAAAATAATTAAATTTTTATTAAAAATAAAAATTTCATATTATATTTTTATTGGATAGAGTTTACTTTTTTATGAATTTTGATATCTTATTTATATTTTTCTGAGTTAAATTGAATTTTCTATGAATTTGCAAAGTTTCAGTAATTAATGAAATTTGAAATTTAAAACGAAATGACTAGTTATACCGGACTAGTTTACCCACAGAGGCTGACTGGTGGGGTCATTGACCCAGTCAGTTGCCATGTAGGCAACGACTGGTCAAGGAACGCGGGATGGCCCCACTGCCACGTCGACCTCGCCGGTCCACTCGCCGTCGGCGAGTCAACACACGACGGCGACGCCGTTTTTCGGCCTACTGGGACGCGCGACTACCATTTTCCGAACCCCCTCTACACGCTGAGTCTGATGGTGGTTTTGGTTGCTCGATTCGACCACCGGAGCATCGCCGGCGAACATGGCCGCGGTGGTTCAACTCCGGCCAAGTATCCCTATGGAGCTACAGACCACGGATTGATGCAATTTAGGTATCAATAAAAGCGCAAGCTCACCGTGGTTCGGTTGAGATGGTCAGCGAGGTTGGGGAAGGTTTAGTTCGCCGGAATTTGGGGTCCCCGGTGTCGGAGAAGATGAACTCATCGGCGATGCTACGGATCGCCCCGTCTCAATTCCTTTTGCACGATGACCAAGTCGAGCCTGGCGGTGATGATGGTGTCCTCGGCTTGGCTTGGGAATGCTCCAATCGCCGGCGGTAATGGTGAAGTGGTGCGGCCAGGTTTTCGGCTTGGGGCGAAATTGAGCAGAGGAAGAAAAATTGGAGGCTAGGGTTCGTCCAGGGGTTTTATACCACGCGGGAGCACGCCTCGTCACGCCTTGGAGCCCTGGGAGGTCGACAGTGAGAGAGAGGAGGAAGAACACGGCGTCGTGCTGGCCGGCATGCGCTTGGAGAGGATGAGGACGACTTCGTCCTGGGATATTTCTCAGATGAAGGGGTACGGCTGTGGTTTGGGCTGGTTGACAGACTGCTGCTGGGCTACCTCGTGGACTACTGATGGGCTTCGTTGCTGGGCTCTACTAGCCAGGTAAGTCCATTTCCTTTCTCTCTTTTCTTATTTCTGTTTTTATTTTATGTTTTGAATTCTGTTTTGAATTCATACATGAATTATTTTCTATTTTTCAGATCTTGCTTGTTTCATTCATACAAGAATTAGTTCAGGGTACTACAAATTCTTGAGTGGTGTATTATCAAATTTAATATGGCACCATAACATTGGTTTAATTATTATTATTGGTATTTGAATTTCAATACCCCTATGGACATGAATTTGAATATTATCTTTGGGAACATTCAAATTGTTTTCTAATTGGTAGTGTTCTTACTTAGTGATATATCTTGTTTTATTTGGTATTGTTTTACAAGAAACAAGTTACCAAGTAAGGGTTGTTTATAGGATTCTATTAAGTAAGTGTCTAAATGGCATGATTTCATGTGCTAAAAATATCTCTAAGGACTTGATCTCTCATTTGAGATTGTTGGTCACTTACACAGGAATTTATGTGAACACTTGCTTGTTAAGGTCTTGTGAGGTTTATCTTAATTTCTATTTCAAGTTTATTACTTGTACTATTATTTTAATAACACCTTGAAATACTTAGAGTAGGTATTACTCTCATCAGGGCTTGGTCTTGGTCATAATGATAAGTAGTTGATCACCACTTATGGGTTTTAATTATAAAATGTAGCACAGGGTTTCTTATGTGCATTAATTCAAGCATAAGATATTATTGAGGTTGCAATTCTGGTGATAGAGATGGGATGACATCATATTGCATGTGCTAGGATTAATCTCCCCTAACCAAGATAATATGGTTACTTTCTTAATTGCTCTTGTGCTCATTTAATTACTAAGGATTTAAGACTTGGTTTTATCTTCTACCAATTAACTATAATTATTATCCTTAATTTATCATTAAGTTAACTACATTCATTATAGTTCTTTTTATAGTTAACTTTGGTCATATGGGTTGATGGTTTCTCACCATATCAAGTATGGAGTTTTACTCTAAAGCTTTCTTAGATGAAGAATAAGTGGAATGTATGAGTGGTAGAATTCTACTTGTGATCACCAAGTGGTTCACAAGTTAGGGTTGAGGACATAAGTCTAGGTTTGTTTACTAGTTACCTCCCTATGATTTCATGTGGGGATTATTATCTAATAATCATATTAGGGTTTAACTTATCCTCACATACCTCAAGAGCATGATCATGGATTAGGCATGATCAACACTTGTTCTTAATATCTCTACCTCAAGTTCTTAAGGTTTATGATCATCACTCAATTTATAATGATCAAGGTTTTGGCTTCCTAAGGGATCTCTCATTAAATGGGTTTCTTACTTCCATGATCAAGCATTGTCGTGATCAACTAAATATAGACTTTCTTTTATAGTTTCTTGAATAGACATAATTATGGTTGTCTCAATAATTTATATCCCAGGAGATTGCCTGAGATAATTACTTAGGGTTTTACTCAGGGAATAATGGTTTAACCATTTGGGTATTTGAATACATCTCTCCCTTGAATCCAAGTGTTTTCTCAACTAACTTGAGTGTAACACCAGATCTTGAACTCTCTTATATAAAAATGGATTATTCTAGAGTTTATGGTATGTTCACAAGATCTCATTAGATAATAAAGGGTTAAGTCTCCACCTAGATGCTTAGTTGGATTAGTTGCTACTTTACTTCATCATTTCATAGATATGATCTTACTCCATTTGGCATTGGCTATCTCTCCACTCCCAAATGATATGGTTTAACTCCTAATGCTTTAGTTCAATAGTTGTCACTTATTCTTAAATAGGTAAAGCTAGAATTGTTATGAATGGGCTCTCTCACTTGGGAAGGACTTCAATGCTAACCTAAGATTATTCTCCAGAGATAATGATGTGGTCACCAATATCCATGTTTAACATAACTGGGTTCTCTCTCTAGGAAATGTCTTCAATAATATCCTAGGGTTTCTCTGAGTGGATGATTTGAATACATGGATGTGTATTCAAGGTTTAGTTCAAGGTTTATCATTGATCCTCTAATAAGTAATATAGAACTCTCACTTCTCTAGATTTGATGTATATTAATATGTAGTAGAAAGGATTATATATTTCTAGAGTTTATCTCCTTGTCTTGCTTCCAAGAATGAAGTAGAATGAATACTATGAGGTTCATGGTAGGATCAAGGATTAATTTAAGACATGGAAAAGATGAGTGAAGAATAGTTTCTCCAATTATGGTTACTTGATTTTCAATTCAATGGATGTTCATATGTTATGGCAAGGAATATCATGTTGTGATCTTGGATAAGATCAAGCAGTTGATCCTTGTGTAAAGTGTTGTTGTGTTGATTATTAGTTCCATTTGATCTAACCCCTTAGTTCAAACTATCTCTACCCAAATCAAAGTTTTAGCAAGGTCACATTGAGGTTTATAGCGCTTGACTTGATGAGCTACTTCAATTCCACCAAGGTCAAGTTAAACTTCAGTTACTGTGACTGTTTTACTTTAAAGCGCGAAAATTCCCCAGATTTTCTATGCATGAATGCAATGCACACATCTGTTTCCTCTATTTTTGTAACCCCATTACCTGGGATATTACAACGGGCCCATGCGAAATTAACGGGAACATAATAGAAAAAATGGTGTGACTATTTTTCAGTCGACTGAGAACTAACTTCGTTCTCAGCCACATGATGCCATTAAATTTCAGTTGCAACTCATGTTGTAACTCATGACTAACATAAATCACGATGCAAATCAAATGGTGTAGAACTTGACTGAGCATGTGAACTGATTATGCATGATCTGAACTTGGATCGACTACTATTTTGCTGCTGAAATATTCCTATTGTATCAACTGTTCTATTATATCCCAGTTGTTTGGTTGAAATGCTGAAAATAGAGCCAATATGTTGTCAATTTCTTTGTACCAGACCTGTCGTACAAATTGTTGCTTATTTTCCATTGAGGACAATGCAGTCCTTTTGTGGCATAAATTGTGTGATGCAACAACGGACTAACAGCCAGTGGCAAATAAGCACTGGATTTTATTTGTGTTTGGTACGTCTGCACTTCCGCTTTGTTGCATGGCAATGTGCCATCGATGAGTTTGTCAATGGCATAGAAGCCATTTTTCTCTATACCTAATTAAGGGTAGCAGATTAAATAAGTAGCCATCCTGTAAACCTCGTTAATAATTTCATTTAAGGGATATGAGGACTTCCCTCATGCCACGTGTCATCCTATGATTGGAAAAAGTTTGACAAACAACGAATTTAATCGACTCACAAGTAGACCCTCACTCAATTATTCTCCAACAAATCACATATGATTAAACCTGTCTCCCATGAAACAAAATTTTGATTTAGCAAAATATTTACGAGGACCATAGAAGAAATTAAACATGTTCATACGTTGCCTCGGCATTTGCGAGTGGTTCTAAGAACACATGATAAGAAAGATTTGATTTGTTTTTTCACAGCAAGTTGAGTGGTCGTTTAAGAGATAGTACAATTAAATCCAGTCAATTAAAGATAAAATATTATATTTTAGCTTAATTGGAGGAGGGAGATTTGGAGAGAGAATGGAAGCGTACTCTCATGCAAGAGCCAACTCTTGCACCTACTGCTAGGAACTTTGTGAGAGTAAAAATATGTATTGTAAAAAAAAACACTTTTATAGCCTACTATTATATTTGGTAGCTATAAGTTAACTATAGATAACGTGGCAAAATGTAATATCCATAGAATTGTTCTTGTTGTAAGAGTCAATTAGTGCACATGAGCCTATTAGGTACGGCGACTATGCCTTTTCCTCGAGATTGTCGTTGGAGAGGCAGCTGGTCAGCTACGGAGCTCACCATGCAGATTTTCCTTTGGAACAAAAGACCTTTCCCCCCTCTGCGACTTGTATTTGGACGACAACATTTTTAAGCATTTGACCAGGTGTACGGCTTCTGGTACGGACACGAGGGCGGTAGGTAGGTGAGCCTGTCTCTGACGTGCGGGATACGACCTGTACCACAACCAAAAAAATTGGGGTCTACGTGACAAGTCTCGATCAATCTCGTTTGATTAGATCATCTCTAGCCGCGCCACAAACGTCTCCAAAAGTATTTGAAGCACGCTAGACAAATTTTCATTTTCAGTCGCGCGCTTCAAAACCGTCCGGCACAGCCTAATATGTTGTCCGGCGCCACGAGCCCATCCCTGATCCACAGGGAATGCTCCGGGCGCGCTGGACACAACGAAAAGCGAGGCGATGAGACGCGGGTCCGACGCGTCAGCGACACATAAAATTCGACCCCCTCACGCCACATCGCGCCTCTCCCGCCGCATTTCTACCCTCCCAAAAGATTTCACCGCCTCTCCCACCGATTCATTTCTCCCTCTAGCCGTCGCTACTCTCTCTCTCTCACTACCCTCTCCCATCCATGGCGCCGCCAACATGCCCTAAAAAATGGCCAAGAAAGCGGCCACCAAGCCGCCGGGCAATGAGGCGACGACGAAAGGGCCGAAGGCGCCCTTCGCGAAGCCGCGGAAGGCGCCGACTGCGAGGAAGAAGCCGGAAGGCTGGAACGACGAAAGGGAGCAAGACTGCCTGCGGCGCAAGCTGCCGACGGCGGAGCGGAAGGGACGGCGGGTGGTGCAGCAGGAGAAGAAGTTGGTGGCGGCGCGTGCGCACCAGAAGGCGTTGGCCGCGTGTATCGCTGCTACCAACGCGAGCCCATGGAGTACGTTGGGTCCAGTGTACATTCCGGGAGTGGTCTCCCCATCGACACCCGGTTTCTTCAACGAGGGCCCTTATGCCACTCCCGGGTGCGTGACACCGAACTTGTCGTCGCGGTACGAGGATGCGCTGCCGCATGGCGGCAGCAACCCCAACTCCGGAGGCAGAGCTGGCACCAGCAGGCGTGTCTGCGACAACGTCTGCTAGTACACCTGCGTCGGTGGCCTCGGCGGCATTGGCATATGCATTGGCGTCGGTGACGGAGCAAGCACACCGGGCAAAGCACGACGAGGTCGTCAGGATCGATGGGCCTACGTCGACTCAGGATACGCCGCCGGCCTCGCCGAACCCCTTCTTCTAGTTTATGTTTAGCTTGCACCACCGGTCTGTAATATGATCGCACGTCCTTCGATCGCGGCAATTATCTCTTTTGAATGTGAACTATTTAAATTTTTATTTGGGAATCGTGTTTGGGGGATGCGGCTGGGGAGTGACGTCCCGCAAACGCGTCACGAAGAAAACGCGTCCCACAAACACTCGATCCGGCGCCGTTTGAGCACTTGGGGACGTGTTTTGTTCATGCCGTGTTTGGGGGACGTCGCTCCCCAGTCGCGTCCCCCAAATAAAATTTCAGAAATTTTAATCTTGAGCGAGATTCGATTAAATTCATCCAAACTTGGTATATATTACATAGATTCGAACGAGATTCGACTAAATTTAAATTAAACCTTGGCATGTAGTACTGGTGGAAGTTGTACGGTGATGACCTCCTGCTTGACGCGCTCGTCGGGCTCGTCGACGTGTTCGTCCTTCACCAGGCCGCTTGCTCCTGCCTCGCCGTCGTCGGTGAGGTCCACGAGCGGCGGCAGGCGAAGCGGCAGCGGGTGGTTGCACGCAATAATGCTGGCGCGGACGGCCACGCGGCCATGCACGACGAGACGCATCCCTGCGTCGCCTGAGAAAACTGGGACATCATTAATGTCGCTTGACCAAAGTTACGCGACGGGGTTTTAGGCTTCCGAGCCGTTGACACGGTGGTCCCGCCACGCCTCGCCTCGCTTTTCGTTGTGTCCGACGTGGCTGGAGCGTCCCCTGTGGGGTAGGACGGCCTCAGGGCGCCGAACACCGTATCGCGCGCCGGACAAAAAATGGGTTTAAAAGACACGGCTAAATTGTTTTTTTGTCCGACGCGTCTCAAATCGTTTTGAGGGACGATTTGGGCGCACTCGTTGTGTGCGCACGTACAGTCTACATGTAACGTGAGCCCTACGTACCCAATATCGAAATACGTAGGAGAATGTGTCAAGAGAAAATGTGTAATTCGTGGCACCCGAATCTTCCGCGCGCGGTCTTCGACTTTTAACCACGAGACTTTTGAGTTTTGACTGATACTCCGTACACGCGTTCGCGGAAGACCTGTGCCGTTGTTCAAACGGTGGCATGTACAGTAGCTACGCACTTTGCGTTGCATGCATTTTCTTTACCCAAATAGTGAAATGAATTTTCTTGCTGTGTTTGAACAAGGAATTAAACAGAAAAAGTGTAGTCGCTCTGTTCACAATTAATTTGTAAAATTTGATTAAATATTTAGAAAATAATATCAATATGTACAACATATTATCTACAATACTACCACTGTCCATAAAAGGGTGCCATAAGTTATTAAAATTTAGATGTATCTAAATATTTTTTAGTGTATAGATATATCAAAATTTATATAATCTCCGAGATTATTTTATGGACATAAAGTATATTTTAATATTGTATGCATTTGGTATCATATGGATGTCGACATTTTTTAACATATTTTTGGTCAAACTTTAAATTTTTGATAGCATCATGTACGCATGCACAATAAAAAAATCCTGATAGCAAAAAATTTCTTGATTTTTTTCAGCACGGGCTATGCATGGCAGTCTAGATATTATATTTGCGGGCTTGCCTTCTGAATGTAAAGCTGGTCACTGTGAGGAGTATCATGAAAATAATATCATGTATATGATAGTATTGGATGAAGCTGGATCTATAATTCATAATACAATAGTATCATTTAGTCGTATCATATTGGGATTATATTTATTAATTCTCAATCTAAGTTTGTGTATAAGATGTATTTGTCATCATTTTTCTACTTATTATAAGTGCTATGATACTTGATAATACTACTCTCATTTCATGATATTAATATCATTTCCCTATTCATTAGTTGTCACGCCACATCAGCTAATTTTCTAATATGGAGTGCATGATATATGCTCGTATCTATGATACTTCCACTATAGGTAGATTTTTTTTTTTCACATTTAGCTTTCTCCTGCTGCAAGCGTGAAATTTTCCATGGACCCGACTACGTGCTCTTGGAACGAGTCAGTCGATATATTCTCTTGATGCCACTTTTGGGTGTGGTTTGATCTTTACTTGTTCTCAACTTTGAACTTAAGTTTGTTTTTTTGGAGTAGACCGGAGGAGCTAGGTCTGAGTGTCAATATATTAAGGTAGGTAGGGGGGAAACTTTGGTCTAAAGAGGATACCATTATTAACCGTGCCTCGCAGGGCGTTGAAATGCGGGGAAAGTTTGGTGGATGCTAAAGTCACTTTCTTCTACTTCCATTTTGATCTTTCTCACTCCTTTTTCATCTGGAAGGGCTTATTGTAACACTTCATAGTCGAGTGCTTATGTCTTTCACGACCAACCTGTCTTATCAATCAATTTTTTCTAGGAGACAAACGCAAGTCTTACACTACTATCTCTGCCCTGGTTAGATCACACTATAAAACTACGGTAAGAGCCTTCCCTTCGATATAGCTTCCTGGACTTGCACAGAAGAAGGCCAACAACTACTCTCGCCATGGAGCTCAACCTTGTCACGTATGCGTCCATTGCCCTGTTCGTCCTCTCCGCTATCTACCTCTACTTCATGACGAGGAGCACGTCGAGGAGGCTGCCACCGTCGCCTCGTGGCTGGCCCGTGATCGGCCATCTCCACCTGCTCACGGACATGCCCCACCACGCGCTCGCCGAGCTGGCCGCCACCATGCGCGCCCCGCTGCTCCGACTGCAACTCGGCAGCATCCCGGCCGTGGTGATCTCCAAACCGGACCTGGCGCGCGCCGCGCTCACCACCAACGACGCGGCCATGGCGTCGCGCCCGCACCTCCTCTCGGGGCAGTTCCTCTCCTTCGGGTGCTCCGACGTGACGTTCGCGCCGGCGGGCGCGTACCACCGCATGGCGCGGAGGGTGGTGGTCTCCGAGCTCCTCTCGGCGCGCCGCGTCGCCACGTACGGCAGCGTCCGGGGCAAGGAGCTCCGCCGCCTCCTCGCGCACCTCACCAAGAACACCACGCCCGGGGCGCCACTCGACCTCAGCGAGTGCTTCCTCAACCTGGCCAACGACGTGCTCTGCCGCGTTGCCTTCGGCCGCCGGTTCCCCCACGGCAAGGACGACAAGCTCGCCGCGGTGCTCGCCGAGGCGCAGGACCTCTTCGCCGGGTTCACCATCGGCGACTTCTACCCGCAGCTCGAACCTTTCGCCAGCACCGTCACGGGGCTCCGTCGCCGGCTCAAGAGCTGCCTGGCCGACCTCCGCGAGGTCTGCGACGATATCGTGGAGGAGCATGTCAGCGGGAAGCACCAGCGCATCCCCGGGGACAGAGACGAGGACTTCGTGGACGTCCTCCTCCGCGTCCAGAAGCAGCCCGACCTCGAGGTCCCGCTCACCGACGACAACCTTAAAGCCCTCGTCCTGGTACGACACGACCGATGGTCTTTGTTCACTTGTTATAATACTTGTACAGTACTATTTCTTGTTTGGACCTTGACAAATAATGTTTCATTCTGCTGTGGTTTCCAGGACATGTTCGTTGCCGGCACGGACACGACGTTCGCGACGCTGGAGTGGGTGATGACGGAGCTGGTCCGCCACCCGCGCATCCTGAAGAAGGCGCAGGACGAGGTCCGGCGCGTCGTCGGCGACAAGGGCCGCGTGGAGGAGGCGGACCTCGCCGAGCTCCACTACATGCGCGCCATCATCAAGGAGACCTTCCGCCTGCACCCGGCGGTGCCGCTGCTGGTGCCGCGGGAGTCCGTCGCGGCCTGCACGCTGGGCGGCTACGACATCCCGGCCAAGACCCGCATCTTCATCAACACATTCGCCATGGGCCGGGACCCGGAGATCTGGGAGGACCCGCTGGAGTACTCGCCGGAGCGGTTCGAGGCTGCCGGCGGCGAGATCGACCTCAAGGATCCGGACTACAAGCTGCTGCCGTTCGGCGGCGGCCGGAGAGGCTGCCCGGGCTACACCTTCGCGCTGGCCACCGTGCAGGTGTCGCTGGCCAGCCTGCTGTACCACTTCGAGTGGGCCCTGCCGGCCGGCGTGCGCGCCGAGGACGTGAGCGTTGAGGAGACCTTCGGGCTCGCCACCAGGAAGAAGGAGCCCCTCTTCGTCGCCGTCAGGAAAAGCGACGTCTACGAGTTTAAGGGAGAGGAGCTAAACGAGGTTTAGATTAAGTCTGTGGCATTTTTGCTTGTCACGTTTAGTTTTGAAATCGTGCAGCCGTGCATATATTGATTATCTCTTATTCTTTTCCAAATAACGCAAGTAAGTGAGGTAAAATAATAATATGGGCTGTTGGTGGTGCCTTTGTGCGGTAAAAGACGTGCATGTGTCCAATTTTGTTAAATTAATAAATATTTAAATTTTCTCACTTGCACTCTTGTTGTGCATACTTTTTTTTGTGTTTTTTAATAAAAGAAAATATTAATATGGAGATATACCAAATATACCTGCCTTTGTAACAACGCAAAATATCATAATTTTTTTATAAAAAAATATATTAATATCGAGAGATGCCAATTATATTCTGTCTCTGCAACAACGCACTACCCTAATGGTAATACCGATGCACACCGTAAAAAAACGAAAAGAAAAATAAAAAAATAAAAAATCTCACTACGGTATTCTAGCTCTAGCAGCAACAATACAATCACTACCAAGACAACACTGAACGGATGCAGAGGCTAAAAAAAAATCAAAGAAAATAAAAACCCTGCTACGGTATCTTTTAAATATATTTTTTATTTATAGTAAGCACTTACTAAACCTGAAAGGGCGACACAAGATTTACTAGAGATCTGATTTTTTTTATGATGGTTTGTATATGATATCAGGATCAAGATAACGATACTCTTACATGCTGGCGATACTCTTTGCAAGTCTTTTTTTTCTCGTTCTCGAAAATGTACTCGTGGACATCGATATACCGGTAACCAGAAGAGCCAGTAATTCCGGTGTAGATACCATTCGAAAATTCTCAAATAAAATTTGAAATATTTCAAAAATTTATCAAAATTCTTTGAATTTGAGCAATTTACACAAATTCATGTGAATGCATGGTGGTATTCTCTTATACCAGGTACGGAAGAATTGTTTGACGGCATGATACCCAAATGCGGGCTGAGAAATAAACCCAAAAACCCTCGAGTACCATTACATCTTGTCAATAAGAATGGAACTCAGGTAAAAAAAAGGGTATGGCTGGACATCAGTCAACTGAGAAATATTTTAGTCTCAGTCGACGATACTCCACGTGAATCGGCCGATCCGCGCCGATCGATTGCATACATAGCTACACCGAACCACCTCAACTATTATTTCTTTTAGCGAACACAGACGAGAGCTGTGCACGTACGTACTTTGTAGATTTCTTTTTGTTCTTATGTGATGGGCCTTCTTTCAATAATTGTTATTTGGGCAGCTTGCCTGGTAGTCTGCTCTAGATGAAAGGCGGAGAAAAAAAAACATATTGAAGTTGCAATCTTGAAATAAAAACCAGTCTCAAAAAAAGGTGCTACTTAACTGGAATAAAAGGAACTCCCAAAAAATCAAAGAAAAAAGAAAAAATATTCTAGTTGCACATTTCTTGAAGAAAAGTGCAACTCGAATAAAAAACGATTAGAGTTGCACATTTCTTGATAAAAAACAAAAATTTGATCCAATATGTTGCACATTTTTCAAGAAAATGTTGTTTTCAAAAAAATGTTGTAGTTGCACATTTCTTTAAAAAGTGCAACTTGTTTTGAAAACCGGTTGAATTTCACCTTTTTTGAGTAAAGTGCAACTTGCCAGTTGAAGTTACACATTTCTTGTGAAAAGCCCCACTGCTATGGAATATCGGTTGGGGTTGCACATTTCTTGTGAAAAGTGCAACTCGTATTGAATATCGGTTTGTAGTTGCATATTTCTTGTGAAAAGCACAATTACTATGGAATATCGGTTCGAGTTGCACATTTCTTGTGAAAAGTGCAACTCATATTGAAATCGGTTCGTAGTTACATATTTCTTGTGAAAAGTGCAACTATTATGGAATATCGGTTGGAGTTGCACATTTGAAAAGTGCAACTCATATTTAATATCGGTTTGTAGTTGCATATTTCTTGTGAAAAGTGCAACACATATCGAATATCGGTTGGTAGTTGCACATTTCCGGTAAAAAAGTGCAAATCTTTCTTGAAAAGCCGGTTGGAGTTGTACATTTCTTGCAAAAAGTGCAACGTTTCATAGTAACTGAATACCAGTTTGAGTTGCACATTTTCTTCAGAAAAGTGCAACTCGTTTCAAAACGGGTTGTTAATTGCACCTTATTTAAGAAAAGTGCAACTTGTTTCAAAACGGATGCTAATTGCACGTTATTGAAGAAAAGTGCAACTTATTTCAAAGCGGGTTGCTAGTTGCACATTATTTAAAAAAAGTGTAACACGGTAACACCGGCTAGAGTTGCACATTTCTTGCGAAAATTCAATTGGTATGAAAAGACTTTGTTACTTGCATATTTCTCGAAAAAGTGCAACTCGTATTAAAAAACCGGTTAGAATTGTAAATTTAAAAAGTAGACACATCTAGCAACCCCTAAAATTCTCGCACATCTCCCCACACAACCCACCTCCAAAAAAGAACAAGATAAGAGAGAGAGAAAAAGAGTGATGAAAGCTCGACCGTATTAGGAAACATAGGTAAAAAGTCCACAACTCACACAAAATGAGAAAAGATGAAAAAAAAAATAATGAGGAAGACATGGGAATGCAACCCAATAATCAAACAGGAGATGGGAGTGCAATAAAACAAAATAAAGAATAAAATAAATTTCGACATACAATTCAAATTAGAACAACCAGAAATGCGACATATGCAAAAGCACAAAGCCAGAGAAGACTAAAGAAATAGATTAAATAACCAAACCTTGACAGGTAAAACGGACGAACTTGTCTGGTTATGTAGTTGACAACTAGTCAACATACATATCAGCAGGTCGCAAGCTCGATCCACGAAGGGCTCAATTTATTTTTCCGCCGGCGGACTAAATCCATACTTCAGCACGAATCTTGGCGCAAGATCGGACGTTCGTGCAGGTCGACTGAGACATAAGCTAATCTCAGTCGCCTGAGGATTAGCAAATCCGTAAAAAAAAAGAATGGAACTTCTTAATACTACATGTGTCTACAAATAGTTGTTTTCATTTTTTTTTCTAAATTTAGACACTATTATTTATGGAAAGAGGTGTTGTTTTTTGGCGACAATCTATCTTCTTATTTAACCCGGATACTTTACCAGGCTGTTGAAAAATCTACCACATGCGAAAAGACGTAGGGCCCGTTTGGTAGGCTGGGCCAATATTTTGCACCACTGCGCTAGTGGGAAGAAAGCATCTGCCAGTTCAAGATGGCCATGGGCCAGAAAAGTCATGTTGTTTGGTCGCATGTGCCGCTCATTTCTGCGCCGGGTAGGGAAGTGAGACCCATTGTTTGGTTCCTCGCATTCTTTTTCTAACCTTACATATATTGTAACATGGTGACCTTACCTCACCCATCACAAGCATGGGCACGTTGCCGACCACGAAGCAAGCAACCACCATGGCACCGCCGGTCACAAGCATCACCACGTAGCCGACCACGAAGACGAAGACCACCATGACACCGCCGGTCACGCCGGTCACATGAAGGAGATATGCCCTAGAGGCAATAATAAAGTGATTATTATTTATATCTTTATGTTTATGATAAATGTTTATATATCATGCTATAATTGTATTAACCGAAACATTAGTACATGTGTGATATGTAGACAAACAAAGAAGTCCCTAGTATGCCTCTTAACTAGCTTGTTGATTAATGGATGATTAGTTTCATAATCATGAACATTGGATGTTATTAATAACAAGGTTATATCATTGTATGAATGACATAATGGGCACACCCAATTAAGCGTAGCATAAGATCTCGTCATTAAGTTATTTGCTATAAGCTTTCGATACATAGTTACCTAGTTCTTATGACCATGAGATCATGTAAATCACTTATACCGGAAAGGTACTTTGATTACACCAAACGCCACTGCGTAAATGGGTGGTTATAAAGGTGGTATTAAGTATCCGGAAAGTATGAGTTGAGGCATATGGATCAACAGTGGGATTTGTCCATCCCGATGACGGATAGATATACTCTGGGCCCTCTCGGTGGAATGTCGTCTAATGTCTTGCAAGCATATGAATGAGTTCATAAGAGACCACATACCACGGTACGAGTAAAGAGTACTTGTCGGAGACGAGGTTGAACAAGGTATAGAGTGATACCGAAGATCAAACCTCGGACAAGTAAAATATCGCGTGACAAAGGGAATTGGTATTGTATGTGAATGGTTCATTCGATCACTAAAGTCATCGTTGAATATGTGGGAGCCATTATAGATCTCCAAGATCCCGCTATTGGTTATTGGTCGGAGTGAGTACTCAACCATGTCCGCATAGTTCACGAACCGTAGGGTGACACACTTAAAGTTGGATGTTGAAATGGTAGAACTTGAATATGGAATGGAGTTCGAATATTTGTTCGGAGTCCCGGATGAGATCCCGGACATCACGAGGAGTTCCGGAATGGTCCGGAGAATAAGATTCATATATAGGATGTCATTTTATGTGAATTAAAATGATGCGGAAGGTTCTATGGAAGGTTCTAGAAGGTTCTAGAAAAGTCCGGAAGAAACCACCAAGGAAGGTGGAGTCCGGTGGGACTCCACCTCCATGGCCGGCCAACCCTAGTGGGGGAGGAGTCCCAAGTGGACTCCCCTTAGGGGCCGGCCACCCCCATATGGAAGGGGGGAATCCCACCCCAAGTGGATTCCCACCCTAGGTAGGTTTCCTTTTCATATGGAAGGTTTTGGTTTCGGGTCTTATTCGAAGACTTGGAGTCCAACACTTGGGGTTCCACCTATATAATGAGGGGCCAAGGGAGGGGGGCGGCCACCCCAAAGACCACAAGATGGCCGCCCCATTGAAGTGGCCGGCCACCCCCTCCCAAACCCTAGCCGCCCCCTCTCCTCCATATCTCCCGCGTAGCTTTAGCGAAGCTCCGCCGGAGTTCTCCACCGCCACCGACACCATGCCGTCGTGCTGTCGGATTCAAGAGGAGCTACTACTTCCGCTGCCCGCTGGAACGGGAGGTGGACGTCGTCTTCATCAACAACCGAACGTGTGACCGAGTACGGAGGTGCTGCCCGTTCGTGGCGCCGGAAGCGATCGTGATCAAGATCTTCTACGCGCTTTTGCAAGCGGCAAGTGAACGTCTACCGCAGCAACAAGAGCCTCATCTTGTAGGCTTTGGAATCTCTTCAAGGGTGAGACTCGATACCCCTCGTTGCTACCGTCTTCTAGATTGCATCTTGGCTTGGATTGCGTGTTCGCGGTAGGAAAATTTTTGTTTTCTATGCAACGTTATCCAACAGTGGTATCAGAGCCGTTTCTATGCATAGATGGTTGCACGAGTAGAACACAATGTTTTTGTGGGCGTTGATGCTCTTGTTATCTTTAGTTTGAGTACTTTGCATCTTTGTGGCATAGTGGGATGAAGCGGCCCGGACTAACTTTACTTGACCGCGTTCATGAGACTTGTTCCTCGTTCGACATGCAACTTGTATTGCATAAGAGGCTTTGCGGGTGTCTGTCTCTCCTACTATAGTGAAGATTCAACTTACTCTTCTATTGACAACACTAGTATCACCGTTGTGGTTCATGTTCGTAGGTAGATTAGATCTTACTCGAAAACCCTAAACCACGTAAAATATGCAAACCAAATTAGAGACGTCTAACTTGTTTTTGCAGGGTTTGGTGATATGATATGGCCATGATATGATGATGAATATGTATGAGATGATCATTATTGTATTGTGGCAACCGACAGGAGCCTTATGGTTGTCTTTAATTTTCATGTTGAGTAGTATTTCAAAGTAGTTGTAATAGTTGCTACATGAGGTGAACAATCATGAAGCCGGCGCCATGAACCTTGACGCTACGCCGACGATGATGGAGATCATGCCCGTTGATGATGGAGATCATGTCCGTGCTTTGGAGATGAAGATCGAAGGCGCAAAGACAAAAGGGCTATATCATATCACATATGAACTGCATGTGATGTTAATCCTTTTATGCATCTTATTTTGCTTAGAACGCGGCGGTAGCATTAATATCAAGATAATAGAGTGTTCTCCCCTCGTATGCACCGTTGCCAAAGTTCGTCGTTTCGAAGCATCTCGTGATGATCGGATGTGATAGATTCAACGTCCATATACAACGGGTGTAAGCCATGTTGCACACGCGGAATACTTGGGTTTGCTTGACGAGCCTAGCATGTACAGACATGGCCTCGGGACAACGGAAACCGAAAGGTTGAACACGAGTCATATGGATGATATGATCAACATGTTGATGTTCACCATTGAAGCTACATCATCTCACGTGATGATCGGTTTTGGTGTAGTGGATTTGGATCGTGTACCACTTAACAACTATGAGGGATGTTGTATTAAGTGGGAGTTCATTAGTAATTAGATTAGAACATGAACTAATTATCATAAACATAGTCTGAGTAGTATTTTGAATTAATTTTGTAGTATTGGCATCCGTTTTCTACTATGCGCTAGTCTTGTTATTGAGATAGAAATACTGTTAAAATCTGACAAGAAACTTTACGGATTGGTACCGTATTGTTAAAGAATCCAGAATTGATTAAGTCCTACTGCAAACTTTTAGTAAACCTCACATTGTTGATTCAAAGAACTATGGTTTCAATTAGTAACTAAAGTTATCTTGTCTCCGTAAAACTTGAAGTTCAAATCTATTTGAAAAGTAAGGAGCTAAAAATTTAGTTTTCAGAAATAATCAAGGTATAAGATATATGTGATATCTAAGACCTTATTGCAAGATGATAGAATATAATTTGGTGAGACTATATAAACTCATAAGTTTTATGGGAATGTATGAAGGTTGAAGACGCCAGGCGTCACAATCCTCCAACTATTGGGGCACTAATAATATTCGCATATCCATGAAGTTGTCATCCTTAGTATGCACCGTTGCTAAGACTCGTCGTCTCGAAGCATCACGTGATGATCGGGTGTTATAGATTACGTGTGCTTACAACGGGTGCAAGCCAGATTTGCACATGCAAATACTAAGGTTAAACTTTATGAGCCTAGCATGTACAGACATGGTCACAAAAAGTTGTCATGAATTGATGGATAAAATTATGAGTGAAATTGTTCATCATATTACAAAGTTACTAATAGTGAAATCTAGAACACTTTGATCATATGATGATCAACTTCAAAATAAGAACCTCAAGGTTATTGGTATTAGACCAACAAACCTAGAAGTTATTGATATTGAAGTGTTTTTCTGAATAATGAGGAAAACTAAAAGAGAAACTGCAAAAGATATTTTGGCAGAAAGAAAGAAAAGACTAGAAAGTCTAGCTCAGGTGTATATAAATGATATACATGTTATGGTTGTATTCTTAGTTAGGTCACACTATGAAATTCTTGGGTATTAGTACTATATTGGTTGGTATGAAGTGTCATACAAAACAACGCAATACAAGAATACAATGGCCTAAGTGACTGACAAGGAATATGATAGGAATACACGTCTAGAACAAAATAAAGTGTTATTAAGGTTCGTCGTTGGCATTCTATCTAGCCCTTAGAATTTATAATAAAGAACTTAATAATTGTTATTTTGCTCTGGTCAAATGAAAACAATGAGTTGTTCAAATTATGACATTACTCCATGTATGATGGATAAGTTATTATAAATCTTAATGGTGAAACACACATACATAACACTGACGCTAAAATGCCATAAGGCAAATGATTTGAATTCCACTTATTTGTGGAACCGCCATTTAGGTCATGTTAGAAAGGAACGCATGAAGGAACTCCATGCAAATGGATTTTTGGAGTCATTTGATTTTTGAATTATTTGGCGCTTGCAAATCTTTTCTAAAAAGTAATGACTGAAATACCGTTCATAGGCCAAGAGTTGAACGGTCAACTAACTTAGTGGAAAAATACATGATGATGTATGTGGTTCACTGGGCATAGTTGTGTGCGGGAGATTCTTCTACTTCATGAAAACTTTCAACAATGAATTGAGTATATATGTGGATATATTCAATAAGGAAGAAGTTTGAAACATTTGAATGGATTCAAATAAATTTCAGCATGAAGTGGAAATCAAATATCTATGATTGGATCATAGTGGAAATATTTGAATTACTAGTTCTAGCAAACATCTAAGAGAGTTATCAAATTGTTCTACAACTCACGTTTCTTGGAGTATCATAGTGATGATGAAGTATCCGAGAGATGTATCCAAACTTTGTTGGGTCAATGATGAGATAAAATATTAATGCCATTATAATTTTTATGGATTATGCTTAAGAGACTACCGCTTTTACACTAAATAGAGCATCATCATGATCCGTTGAAATGACACCATACAGGTTATGGCATGGGTATAAACCCTAATAGTCCTTTCTTTAAATTTTGGTCTAAACCAAAATCGGATGAATGTCTTTGTTGGTTATCCCAAAGAATTGATTGGGAATTCTTCCCACTATATAGACAAAGACAAAAGTGTTTGTCAATGTTTCTTATTTCCAAGAAATTGTTTCTAGCGAAGTTTTTGAGTGGGAGGACAATAGAACTTGATAAGGTTTATGAACCTGAGCATAATGATCAGAGTAGCGCAGCATTGGAAATGGTTCCGGAAGCGGCCACGACGATCATGGCTCCCATGACTACAAAGTGTTTTAGCCATGGAGATCGAAGTACATATTGAACCTTGTAGATATGGTTTACTTTGTGATCAAATAAATGATTTGTGGACAAAGGATTGATTTTGAACAATGATAAACCAACTACAAACAAAGAAGTTATGATGGGCCCTGACTCCGTTAAAATGGCTATACGCCATGAAATCCAAGATAGATGAATACTTTTTGAAAGTAAATGGATCTATGAAATTGATGGACTTAGATGAAATATCCTTGAAGAAGCTTGACTTGTCGAAAAGTTGTTTACGACAAAGTTCAAAGAGTTGATTACAACAAGATTAGATCTTCCGTAGCAATGCTTATAGTCTATATGGATTATTCTAGTAATCACTACATATTTCTTTTATGAGATATGTTAGTAGGATGGTAAAATACATTACTTATCAGAAGTGTATATTAAAGGTGTATACAAGATACAACCAAGAGTTTTGCTGGTCCGTGGAATACTAGATAGGTATACAAACTTCAATTGGATGAAGTTAGTATCACGGAGTTGGAATCTTCACCAGATGAAATAGTCAAAGAGTTTTTGATTTCATCAGAGACGATGAAGAGGCTTGCATTTGCAAGAAATTAAGTGGGAGCGCTAAGACACATTTATAATACTTTATGTAGGTGACATATAGTTGGTTATAAATGATGTAATTATATACTTGATTAAAAGGTTTCATTGAGAAATTAATTTCAATGAAAGGATATGGACTGAAACATATCTAGTGTCAACATCTATGAAGATAGATTGAAACACAAAATAAGTTTAAGTCAAAGTACATAGGATGGATATTGAAGTAGTTCAATATTAAGAAAATGTTCTTGTCATGTGAAGTTTTAACAAGACTTGAGTGTATCTGACACTCAATGAGTAAAAACACATGAGTGATTATAGATCACGAATAATACGTACACAATCAGATGTCCTATGCTATAAAAGCATTATGAGCATGTACCAGAATGATTCATGTGATGATCATTGAAAAACAGTAAAAAAATATTCTTGAGTACTTAAGAAGAACCAAGTATATATATACTTTTGTATGGAGAAATGACAAACAAATCGCTGTAAGATGTTGCACCGATATTTGTTTTGTCACATATGAAAATAAAATTTCAATCTCAAATTAGACTAAGTGTTGATTAAAAGGTAGCACAATGAGCTAGAAGTTGTCTATGCTAGATTTAGAAGAGTTCTAAATATTGTGACGGATTCTACAAAAGAAGGCAGAGTATGTCATTGTTTTGACAATGACAAAGGATGTTGAGTCAAGAGGTTCTTTGAGAACTTGGTGTAGTTCCGACAGAGTCAGAACTTTGAAGCTATATTGTGTATGACAATATTAGTGACATATTTCAGACCACGGAATTAAGGTTCCACCAGAAGATCAAACATATTTAATGCCAACTCATTTGGAAATGAGTGATGCGTTGAGACGCAAATGAATTACAAAATACATACGTTTCTGAGCGTGTCAGATCCGTTGACTAAAACCTCTCCCATGAGCAAAACATGATAAAGCACCGGAAGACCAATGTGTTATATCTTTACAAATGTAAACTAGATTATTGACTCTAGTGCAAGTGGGAGACTGAAGGAGATATGCCCTAGAGGCAATAATAAAGTGGTTATTATTTATATCTTTATGTTTATGATAAATGTTTATATATCATGCTATAATTGTATTAACTGAAACATTAGTACATGTGTGATATGTAGACAAACAAAGAAGTCCCTAGTATGCCTCTTAACTAGCTTGTTGATTAATGGATGATTAGTTTCATAATCATGAACATTGGATGTTATTAATAACAAGGTTATATCATTGTATGAATGATATAATGGGCACACCCAATTAAGCGTAGCATAAGATCTCGTCATTAAGTTATTTTCTATAAGCTTTCGATACATAGTTACCTAGTCCTTATGACCATGAGATCATGTAAATCACTTATACCGGAAAGGTACTTTGATTACACCAAACGCCACTGCGTAAATGGGTGGTTATAAAGGTGGGATTAAGTATCCGGAAAGTATGAGTTGAGGCATATGGATCAACAGTGGGATTTGTCCATCCCGATGACGGATAGATATACTCTGGGCCCTCTCGGTGGAATGTCGTCTAATGTCTTGCAAGCATATGAATGAGTTCATAAGAGACCACATACCACGGTACGAGTAAAGAGTACTTGTCGGGAGACGAGGTTGAACAAGGTATAGAGTGATACCGAAGATCAAACCTCGGACAAGTAAAAT
This sequence comes from Lolium rigidum, assembly GCF_022539505.1. Classification (NCBI taxonomy): domain Eukaryota; kingdom Viridiplantae; phylum Streptophyta; class Magnoliopsida; order Poales; family Poaceae; genus Lolium; species Lolium rigidum. Next base: position 46,971,505 of record NC_061512.1, on the reverse strand, counting down.
ATCGCGTGACAAAGGGAATTGGTATTGTATGTGAATGGTTCATTCGATCACTAAAGTCATCGTTGAATATGTGGGAGCCATTATGGATCTCCAGATCCCGCTATTGGTTATTGGTCGGAGTGAGTACTCAACCATGTCCGCATAGTTCACGAACCGTAGGGTGACACACTTAAAGTTGGATGTTGAAATGGTAGAACTTGAATATGGAATGGAGTTCGAATATTTGTTCGGAGTCCCGGATGAGATCCCGGACATCACGAGGAGTTCCGGAATGGTCCGAAGAATAAGATTCATATATAGGATGTCATTTTATGTGAATTAAAATGATGCGGAAGGTTCTATGGAAGGTTCTAGAAGGTTCTAGAAAAGTCCGGAAGAAACCACCAAGGAAGGTGGAGGTGGAGTCCCGGTGGGACTCCACCTCCATGGCCGGCCAACCCTAGTGGGGGAGGAGTCCCAAGTGGACTCCCCCTTAGGGGGCCGGCCACCCCCCATATGGAAGGGGGGAATCCCACCCCAAGTGGGATTCCCACCCTAGGTAGGTTTCCTTTTCATATGGAAGGTTTTGGTTTCGGGTCTTATTCGAAGACTTGGAGTCCAACACTTGGGGTTCCACCTATATAATGAGGGGCCAAGGGAGGGGGCCGGCCACCCCAAAGACCACAAGCTGGCCGCCCCATTGAAGTGGCCGGCCACCCCCTCTCCTCCATATCTCCCGCGTAGCTTTAGCGAAGCTCCGCCGGAGTTCTCCACCGCCACCGACACCACGCCGTCGTGCTGTCGGATTCAAGAGGAGCTACTACTTCCGCTGCCCGCTGGAACGAGAGGTGGACGTCGTCTTCATCAACAACCGAACGTGTGACCGAGTACGGAGGTGCTGCCCGTTCGTGGCGCCGGAAGCGATCGTGATCAAGATCTTCTACGCGCTTTTGCAAGCGGCAAGTGAACGTCTACCGCAGCAACAAGAGCCTCATCTTGTAGGCTTTGGAATCTCTTCAAGGGTGAGACTCGGTACCCCCTCGTTGCTACCGTCTTCTAGATTGCATCTTGGCTTGGATTGCGTGTTCGCGGTAGGAAAATTTTTGTTTTCTATGCAACGTTATCCAACATCACAAGCATGGGCACATCACCGACCACGAAGATGAACACCACCATGACACTGTTGTTCACGCCCGTCACAAGAATCACCATGTCGTCGACCACGAAGACGAACACCACCATGACACCACCGGTCACAAGCATCACCACGTCGCCGACCACGAAGACGAACACCACCATGACATCGTTGTTCACGCCCATCACAAGTATCACCATGTCGCTGACTACGATGATGAATATCACCATGACACAGCCGTTCACGCCCGTCACAAGCATCACCATATCGCCGACCACAAAGTTGAATACCACCATGACACCGCCGGCCACGCCGGTCACAAGCATCACCATGTCACCGACCAAGAAGGCGAACATCACCATGCCGCCACCACCATGGATTATCCTATGATCACCACGTCGCCATCCATGAAGATGGTGAAGGAGATATGCCCAAGAGGCAATAATAAAAATGGTTATTATATATCTTTATGTTTATGATAAATGTTTATATGTCATTCTATAATTGTATTAACCGAAACATTAGTACATGTGTGATATGTAAATAACAAAGAGTCCCTAGTATGCCTCTTAACTAGCTTGTTGATTAATGGATGATTAGTTTCATAATCATGAACATTGGATGTTATTAATAACAAGGTTATATCATTGTATGAATGATGTAATGGACACACCCAATTAAGCGTAGCATAAGATCACGTCATTAAGTTATTTGCTATAAGCTTTCGATACATAGTTACCTAGTCCTTATGACCATGAGATCATGTAAATCACTTATACCGGAAAGGTACTTTGATTACACCAAACGCCTACTGCGTAAATGGGTGGTTATAAAGGTGGGATTAAGTATCCGGAAAGTATGAGTTGAGGCATATGGATCAACGATGGGATTTGTCCATCCCGATGACGGATAGATATACTCTGGGCCCTCTCGGTGGAATGTCGTCTAATATCTTGCAAGCATATGAATAAGTTCATAAGAGACCACATACCACGGTATGAGTAAAGAGCACTTGTCAGGAGACGAGGTTGAACAAGGTATAGAGTGATACCGATGATCAAACCTCGGACAAGTAAAATATCGCGTGACAAAGGGAATTGGTATCGTGTGTGAATGGTTCATTCGATCACTAAATTCATCGTTGAATATGTGGGAGCCATTATGGATCTCCAGATCCCGCTATTGGTTATTGGTCGGAGTGAGTACTCAACCATGTCCGCATAGTTCGCGAATCGTAGGGTGACACACTTAAAGTTGGATGTTGAAATGGTAGAACTTGAATATGGAATGGAGTTCGAATATTTATTCGGAGTCCCGGATGAGATCCCGGACATCACGAGGAGTCCCGGAATGGTCCGGAGAATAAGATTCATATATAGGAAGTCATTTTATAAGATTTAAAATGATCCGGAAGGTTCTATGGAAGGTTCTAGAAGGTTCTAGAAAAGTCCGGAAGAAACCACTAAGGAAGGCGGAGTCCCGGAGGGACTCCACCTCCATGGCCGGCCAACCCTAGAGGGGGAGGAGTCCCATGTGGACTCCCCCTAAGGGGGCCGGCCACCCCCCCACATGGAAGGGGGGAATCCCACCCCAAGTGGGATTCCCACCTTGGGTAGGTTTCCCTATTACATGGAAGGTTTTGGGTTCGGGTCTTATTCGAAGACTTGTAGTCCAACACTTGGGGCTTCCACCTATATAATGAGGGGCCAAGGGGAGGGGGCCGGCCACCCCAAGAACCACCAAGGTGGCCGCACCCCTAGTGGCCGGCGCCTCCCTCTCCCAAACCCTAGCGGCTCTCTCTCCTCCACCACATCCCGCACGCTTAGTGAAGCTCCGCCGGATTTCTCCACCACCACCGACACCACGCCGTCGTGCTGTCGGATTCAAGAGGAGCTACTACTTCCGCTGCCCGCTGGAATGGGAGGTGGACGTCGTCTTCATCAACAGCCGAACGTGTGACCGAGTACGGAGGTGCTGCCTGTTCGTGGCACCGTGATCAAGATCTTCTACGCGCTTTTGCAAGCGGCAAGTGAACGTCTACCGCAGCAACAAGAGCCTCATCTTGTAGGCTTTGGAATCTCTTCAAGGGTGAGACTCGATAATCCCCTCGTTGCTACCGTCTTCTAGATTGCATCTTGGCTTGGATTGCGTGTTCGCGGTAGGAAATTTTTTGTTTTCTATGCAACGTTATCCTACAGTGGTATCAGAGCGGTGTCTATGCATAGATGGTTGCACGAGTAGAACACAATGTTTTTGTGGGCGTTGATGCTCTTGTTATCTTTAGTTTGAGTACTTTGCATCTTTGTGGCATAGTGGGATGAAGCGGCTCGGACTAACTTTACATGACCGCGTTCATGAGACTTGTTCCTCGTTCGACATGCAACTTGTATTGCATAAGAGGCTTTGCGGGTGTCTGTCTCTCCTACTATAGTGAAGATTCAATTTACTCTTCTATTGACAACATTAGTATCACCGTTGTGGTTCATGTTCGTAGGTAGATTAAATCTCTCTCGAAAACCCTAAACCACGTAAAATATGCAAACCAAATTAGAGACGTCTAACTTGTTTTTGCAGGGTTTGGTGATGTGATATGGCCATACTGTGATGATGAATATGTATGAGATGATCATTATTGTATTGTGGCAACCGGCAGGAGCCTTATGGTTGTCTTTTAATTTTCATGTTGAGTAGTATTTCAAAGTAGTTGTAATAGTGTTATCACCAGAATTTGACCGAGTTAGAGGTGGGCCGCGATCAAGATGGGCTTGAAGAATATACATGGAAGAATATACGTGAATCGGCCTTATATGCAAAGTTTGGGCTAGTTTGCCCGTGTATACGTAATATAGTAGGATACGTGTCGGTTAGTTAGAGTTTGTCTCGTGCACGGTTGGGATTATTCCCACGTTAGAAAGTCTACGGACTATAAATATGTATCTAGGGTTTATGAAATAAACAACAATCACGTTCACCACAAACCAATCTAGGCGCATCGCCAACTCCCTTGTCTCGAGGGTTTCTTCCGGGTAAGTGATACGTCTCCGACGTATCGATAATTTCTTATGTTCCATGCCACATTATTGATGTTATCTACATGTTTTATGCACACTTTATGTCATATTCGTGCATTTTCTGGAACTAACCTATTAACAAGATGCCGAAGTGCCGATTGTCTTGTTCTGCTGTTTTTGGTTTCAGAAATCCTAGTAAGGAAATATTCTCGGAATTGGACGAAATCAAAGCCCAGGGGCCTGTTTTTCCACGAAGCTTCCAGAAGTCCGAAGGCGAAACGAAGAGGGGCCACGGGGTGGCCAAACCCTAGGGCGGCGCGGCCCCACCCCTGGCCGCGCCGGCCTATGGTGTGGGCCCCCCGTGCCGCCTCTTGACTTGCCCTTCCGCCTACTTAAAGCCTCCGTGACGAAACCCCCAGTACCGAGAGCCACGATACGGAAAACCTTCCGCGAGACGCCGCCAACGCCGATCCCATCTCGGGGGATCCAGGAGATCGCCTCCGGCACCCTGCCGGAGAGGGGAATCATCTCCCGGAGGACTCTACGCCGCCATGGTCGCCTCCGGTGTGATGTGTGAGTAGTCTACCCCGGGACTATGGGTCCATAGCAGTAGCTAGATGGTTGTCTTCTCCCCATTGTGCTATCATTGTCGGATCTTGTGAGCTGCCTAACATGATCAAGATCATCTATCTGTAATTCTATATGTTGCGTTTGTTGAGATCCGATGAATAGAGAATACTTGTTATGTTGATTATCAAAGTTATATCTACGTGTTGTTTATGATCTTGCATGCTTTCCGTTACTAGTAGATGCTCTGGCCAAGTAGATGCTTGTAACTCCAAGAGGGAGTACTTATGCTCGATAGTGGGTTCATGCTCGCATTGACACCTGGGACGAGTGACGAAAGTTCTAAGGTTGTGTTGTGCTGTTGCCACTAGGGATAAAACATTGATGCTATGTCTAAGGATGTAGTTGTTGATTACATTACGCACCATACTTAATGCAATTGTCTCGTTGCTTTGCAACTTATTACTTGGAGGGGGTTCGGATGATAACCCGAAGGTGGACTTTTAGGCATAGATGCAGCTTGGATGGCGGTCTATGTACTTTGTCGTAATGCCCAATTAAATCTCACTATACTCATCATGATATGTATGTGCATGGTCATGCTCTCTTTATTTGTCAATTGCCCAACCGTAATTTGTTCACCCAACATGTCTGTTTGTCTTATGGGAGAGACACCTCTAGTGAACTGTGGACCCCGGTCCAATTCTCTTTACCTGAAATACAATCTACTCGCAATACTTGTTCTACTCGTTTTCTCGCAAACAATCATCTTCCACACAATACGGTTAATCCTTTGTTACAGCAAGCCGGTGAGATTGACAACCTCACCTGTTTCGTTGGGGCAAAGTACTTTGGTTGTGTTGTGCAGGTTCCACGTTGGCGCCGGAATCCCCGGTGTTGCGCCGCACTACATCCCGCCGCCATCAACCTTCAACGTGCTTCTTGGCTCCTCCTGGTTCGATAAACCTTGGTTTCTTTCTCGAGGGAAAACTTGCTGCTGTGCGCATCATACCTTCCTCTTGGGGTTCCCAACGAACGTGTGAGTTACACGCCATCAAGCTCTTTTTCTGGCGCCGTTGCCGGGGAGATCAAGACACGCTGCAAGGGGAGTCTCCACTTCTCAATCTCTTTACTTTGTTTTTGTCTTGCTTAGTTTTATTTACTACTTTGTTTGCTGCACTAAATCAAAACTCAAAAAAAATTAGTTGCTAGTTTTACTTTATTTGCTATCTTGTTTGCTATATCAAAAACACAAAAAAATTAGTTACTTGTTTTACTTTACTTAATATCATGCATGTTTTTATTTCACTAATTAAGCATAATGGAAAATAACAAAAATATGAGAGATCTTTATGAACTTATCTTGAATTAGGACATGATGTGTTTGAAGAGAGAATTAAAAAACCCATGGAACTTTATATGCATGCTAATAGGAATGTTATTACTATGGATGCTTTGAACACCATTGTTGCTAATGCTATGGAAAATTCTAAGCTTGGGGAAGCTGGCTCTGATGAGCATGATCTTTTTAGTCCCCCAAGCATTGAGGAGAAATTTTTATTTTATGATTACAATATGCCTCCTATATATGATGATAGCCACTTTGTTGAATTTGCTCCCACTACAACTAATAAAATTGATTATGCTTATGTGGAGAGTAATAATTTTATGCATGAGACTCATGATAAGAATGCTTTATGTGATAGTTATATTGTCGAGTTTGCTCATGATGCTACTGAAAGTTATTATGAGAGAGGAAAATATGGTTGTAGAAATTTTCATGTTACTAAAACACCTCTCTATGTGCTGAAATTTTTGAAGCTACACTCGTTTTATCTTTCTACGCTTGTTGCATTATGCTTCTTGAACTTGTTTATTTACAAGATTCCTCTTCATAGGAAGCATGTTAGACTTAAATGTGTTTTGAATTTGCCTCTTGAAGCTCTCTTTTGCTTCAAATACTATTTCTTGCGAGTACATCATCAAAACTGCTGAGTCCATCTTAATGGCTATAAAGAAAGAACTTCTTGGGAGATAACCCATGAGTTATTTTACTACAGTACTTTGTTTTTATTTTGTGTCTTGGAAGTTGTTTAATACTGTAGCAACCTCTCCTTATCTTAGTTTAGTGTTTTGTTGTGCCAAGTAAAGCCGTTGATAGAAAAGTTCATACTAGATTTGGATTACTGCGCAGAAACAGATTTCTTTGCTGTCACGAATCTGGGTCCACCTCCCTGTAGGTAGCTCAGAAAATTAAGCCAATTTACGTGCATGATCCTCAGATACGTACGCAACTTTCATTCAATTTGAGCATTTTCATTTGAGCAAGTCTGGTGCCATTTTAAAATTCGTCAATACGAACTGTTCTGTTTTGACAGATTCTGCCTTTTATTTCGCATTGCCTCTTTTGCTATGTTGGATGAATTTCTTTGATCCACTAATGTCCAGTAGCATTATGCAATGTCCAGAAGTGTTAAGAATGATTGTGTCACCTCTGAATATGTTAATTTATATTGTGCACTAACCCTCTAATGAGTTGTTTCGAGTTTGGTGTGGAGGAAGTTTTCAAGGATCAAGAGAGGAGTATGATGCAACATGATCAAGGAGAGTGAAAGCTCTAAGCTTGGGGATGCCCCGGTGGTTCACCCCTGCATATATCAAGAAGACTCAAGCGTCTAAGCTTGGGGATGCCCAAGGCATCCCCTTCTTCATCGACAACATTATCGGGTTCCTCCCCTGAAACTATATTTTTATTCCATCACATCTTATGTGCTTTTTCTTGGAGCGTCGGTTTGTTTTTGTTTTTTGTTTTGTTTGAATAAAATGGATCCTAGCATTCATTTTATGGGAGAGAGACACGCTCCGCTGTAGCATATGGACAAGTATGTCCTTGGTTTCTACTCATAGTATTCATGGCGAAGTTTCTCCTTCGTTAAATTGTTATATGGTTGGAATTGGAAAATGATACATGTAGTAATTGCTATAAATGTCTTGGGTAATGTGATACTTGGCAATTGTTGTGCTCATGATTAAGCTCTTGCATCATATGCTTTGCACCCATTAATGAAGAAATACATAGAGCATGCTAAAATTTGGTTTGCATATTTGGTTTCTCTAAGGTCTAGATAATTTCTAGTATTGAGTTTGAACAACAAGGAAGACGGTGTAGAGTCTTATAATGTTTTCAATATGTCTTTTATGTGAGTTTTGCTGCACCGGTTCATCCTTGTGTTTGTTTCAAATAAGCCTTGCTAGCCTAAACCTTGTATCGAGAGGGAATACTTCTCATGCATCCAAAATACTTGAGCCAACCACTATGCCATTTGTGTCCACCATACCTACCTACTACATGGTATTTTCCGCCATTCCAAAGTAAATTGCTTGAGTGCTACCTTTAAAATTCCATCATTCACCTTTGCAATATATAGCTCATGGGACAAATAGCTTAAAAACTATTGTGGTATTGAATATGTAATTATGCACTTTATCTCTTATTAAGTTGCTTGTTGTGCGATAACCATGTTTACTTGGGGACGCCATCAACTTTTCATTGTTGAATTTCATGTGAGTTGCTATGCATGTTCGTCTTGTCCGAAGTAAGGGCGATCTACACTGAGTTGAACGGTTTGAGCATGCATATTGTTAGAGAAGAACATTGGGCCGCTAACTAAAGCCATGATCCATGGTGGAAGTTTCAGTTTTGGACAAACATCCTCAAATCTCTAATGAGAAAAGAATTAATTGTTGTTGAATGCTTAAAGCATTAAAAGAGGAGTCCATTATCTCGTTGTCTATGTTGTCCCGGTATGGATGTCTAAGTTGAGAATAATCAAAAGCGAGAAATCCAAATGCGAGCTTTCTCCTTAGACCTTTGTACGAGGCGGCATAGAGGTACCCCTTTGTGATACTTGGTTAAAGCATATGTATTGCGGTGATAATCCAGGTAGTCCAAGCTAATTAGGACAAGGTGCGGGCACTATTAGTACACTATGCATGAGGCTTGCAACTTATAAGATATAATTTACATGATGCATATGCTTTATTACTACCGTTGACAAAATTGTTTCATGTTTTCAAAATCAAAGCTCTAGCACAAATATAGCAATCGATGCTTTTCCTCTATGGAGGACCATTCTTTTACTTTCAATGTTGAGTCAGTTCACCTATTTCTCTCCACCTCAAGAAGCAAACACTTGTGTGAACTGTGCATTGATTCCTACATACTTGCTTATTGCACTTATTATATTACTCTATGTTGACAATATCCATGAGATATACATGTTACAAGTTGAAAGCAACCGCTGAAACTTAATCTTCTTTTGTGTTGCTTCAATGCCTTTACTTTGAATTATTGCTTTATGAGTTAACTCTTATGCAAGACTTATTGATGCTTGTCTTGAAGTGCTATTCATGAAAAGTCTTTGCTTTATGATTCACTTGTTTACTCATGTCATATACATTGTTTTGATCGCTGCATTCACTACATATGCTTTACAAATAGTATGATCAAGATTATGATGGCATGTCACTCCAGAAATTATCTGTGTAATCGTTTTACATGCTCGGGACGAGCAGAACTAAGCTTGGGGATGCTGATACGTCTCCGACGTATCGATAATTTCTTATGTTCCATGCCACATTATTGATGTTATCTACATATTTTATGCACACTTTATGTCATATTCGTGCATTTTCTGGAACTAACCTATTAACAAGATGCCGAAGTGCCGCGTTGTTGTTTTCTCGCTGTTTTTGGTTTCAGAAATCCTACTAAGGAAATATTCTCGGAATTGGACGAAATCAAAGCCCGGGGGCCTATTTTTCCACGAAGCTTCCGGAAGTCCGAAGACGAAACGAAGAGGGGCCACGGGGTGGCCAAACCCTAGGGCGGCGCGGCCCCACCCCCGGCCGCGCCGGCCTATGGTGTGGGCCCCCGTGCCGCCTCTTGACTTGCCCTTCCGCCTACTTAAAGCCTCCGTGACGAAACCCCCAGCACCGAGAGCCACGATAAGGAAAACCTTCCGAGACGCCGCCAACGCCGATCCCATCTCGAGGGATCCAGGAGATCGCCTCCGGCACCCTGCCGAGAGGGGAATCATCTCCCGGAGGACTCTACGCCGCCATGGTCGCCTCCGGTGTGATGTGTGAGTAGTCTACCCCTGGACTATGGGTCCATAGCAGTAGCTAGATGGTTGTCTTCTCCCCATTGTGCTATCATTGTCGGATCTTGTGAGCTGCCTAACATGATCAAGATCATCTATCCGTAATTCTATATGTTGCGTTTGTTGGGATCCGATGAATAGAGAATACTTGTTATGTTGATTATCAAAGTTATATCTACGTGTTGTTTATGATCTTGCATGCTTTCGTTACTAGTAGATGCTCTGGCCAAGTAGATGCTTGTAACTCCAAGAGGGAGTACTTATGCTCGATAGTGGGTTCATGCCCGCATTGACACCTGGGACGAGTGATGTAAAGTTCTAAGGTTGTGTTGTGCTGTTGCCACTAGGGATAAAACATTGATGCTATGTCTAAGGATGTAGTTGTTGATTACATTACGCACCATACTTAATGCAATTGTCTGTTTCTTTGCAACTTAATATTGGAGGGGGTTCGGATGATAACTCTGAAGGTGGACTTTTTAGGCATAGATGCGGTTGGATGGCGGTCTATGTACTTTGTCGTAATGCCCAATTAAATCTCACTATACTCATCATGATATGTATGTGCATGGTCATGCTCTCTTTATTTGTCAATTGCCCAACTCGTAATTTGTTCACCCAACATGCTTGTTTGTCTTATGGGAGAGACACCTCTAGTGAACTGTGGACCCCGGTCCAATTCTCTTTACTCGAAATACAATCTATCGCAATACTTGTTCTACTCGTTTTCTCGCAAACAATCATCTTCCACACAATACGGTTAATCCTTTGTTACAGCAAGCCGGTGAGATTGACAACCTCCCTGTTTCGTTGGGGAAAAGTACTTTGGTTGTGTTGTGCAGGTTCCACGTTGGCGCCGGAATCCCTGGTGTTGCGCCGCACTACATCCCGCCGCCATCAACCTTCAACGTGCTTCTTGGCTCCTCCTGGTTCGATAAACCTTGGTTTCTTTTTGAGGGAAAACTTGCTGCTGTGCGCATCATACCTTCCTCTTGGGGTTCCCAACGAACGTGTGAGTTACACGCCATCGATAAGCATCATGCTGCCTAGATCGCATCTTGCGATCTAGGCGATACAAGTTTATTCGTTGTTCATGCGTTGCTCGTACTGAAGCCTTTTTGATGGCGAGCAACGTAGTTATCTTAGATGTGTTAGGGTTAGCATTGTTCATCGTATCATATGCTATCGTCGTGCAACCCTTAGACATCTAGCCGCCCTTACGCCTATCTTAGGTGTAAGGGCGGCACCCCGCTTGATCATTATTTAGTAGATCCGATCCGTTATGGTTGCTCCTTGTTCTTCAAGGATTAGTTTAATATCTGCATAGTTAGGCCTTACAAACGGATTGAAGGATCCAGTGGCGCGTAGGGTGTAGTCTGCTAGCCCTAGACAGGATGTTCCGGGGATCAACCTCGTGTTAGTTTTTAGGCCTTGTCTAGGGATGGTTTACGAACACCGTGCGTGGCCGCGAGGCTCAATCACGAGTAGGATGTTTCGATTATGTGGTGAAAACCCTAAATCGTAGTAGATCGTTTTAGCTTTATTCTGATCAAGCAGGACCACCATATATTCGTACACCTCGTGCGAATCATGGGTGGATCGGCTCTTTGAGCCGATTCACGGAGACAACCCGAGAGCCGATCGAGGCTCGTATTTAATGTTTACGTGTATGCCATGCAGGAAACTAAGCGAGGCATCTCCATCACCTTCCTGACCAGGTATAGGTTAGGTGGCACACCCTTGCACCAGCATCGGACGTGCGTGCCGAGTCTTTGCGGGCCGTCGCTCGGAGGGACCAGGGCCAGCCGCAGTCCTGGGAGCCTCCCGGCTCTACTGTGTTGCCCGTCGCTGCTCGCCGGTGGGTTTCTGACCGCAACACATTCTGGCACGCCCGGTGGGACAGTTTTCGACATCAACCGCATCGCCATCTACATCTGAGATGGCGGACGGCACCCCAGTCACGTACGAGGATCTGACCGAGGAGCTCAAGAAGAAGTACGACGAGGTCAAAGCGATCCTCGAAGCCGACCTCATCGGCTCTTTTCACAGAACCCGCTCACATGGCGTCAGGTGGAAAGGGTTCTCACCTGAAGGCGCGCTCGATGGAGTGGACCTGTCCGCCCCGTCAGAAGAGCGCACCAGGTCCCTGCGTCAGGAGATTAACTACATGGTAGCTCATTCGCTACACCGCCATTCTGAGAGCCTGGTGAACACTTTGGAGCGTGTCGCGCTGCGGGTGATCCAGGAAATCATGAGGATCAGTACTCTCCGTCAGGACCAGCTCTCGGGACTTACCAAGGAGATATGCCACTCCAGTCCCGTCCACCACTGCCATTCGCGTTGGCAGCACCAGAAGTGCCGAATTCACCGGCATACGTCGTCTACAAGATCGGTGGTGACCCTAGCGACTACCAATTCTTGCATGAGGCGCCTAAGGAGATCCCTCACGGATACACGTGCACATACGTGCCAGACTGCAGCAACTGGGCACTCACAAACCAGACTGCAACAGCAGGGACTTCTGGAAAAACAGGAGGAACTTCAGCGACAAATCTTGAGAAGCAGACGTGGCTAGCCAAGTATGCCACTCCGACAAACCTCCAGAGCTCAGCTCCTGCAGTTGGCTCAGAGCTGGAAAAGCAAGCATGGCTGGATAAGTATGCCACTCCGGCGAATCTTCAGAGTTCGACTCCTGCGGCCAGGCACCGCGGATCAGATCGATACCATCTCGAGAGACCAGTTCGGCATGGTGCCGAAAAGGAGGACAATCGGCTATTCCAAACCGTACCCCAACGAGTACGAGTTGATCCCGCTACCACCTAAATATCGGCTCCCTGATTTCTCCAAGTTTAATGGATCAGATGGTTCCAGCTCCATCGAGCATGTGAGCCGATATTTGGCACAGCTGGGCACGATCTCGGCGACGAGATGAACTGCGTGTGATGTTCTTCGCACAGTCCCTCACAGGATCGGCTTTCGGGTGGTACACATCGCTGCCACCAGATTCAATCCGGACGTGGAAGTAGTTGGAAGAGCAGTTCCACATGCAGTATCACTCAGAGGCTTCCGAGGCCGGCATTGCCGATCTAGCACAAGTACGTCAGAAGCGTGGAGAAACTGTGGCAGAATACGTCCAGCGCTTCGGACTTGTTAGGAACCGATGTTATTCGGCTCGTGTAACTGAAAAAGAAGCGAGTCGAGTTGGCGGTGGTGGGCCTTGCATCACCAATCAAGGATATGGCCTCCCAAGCGAGACTACCCTTCACCGGCGCACATGGTTCGAAGCTGTCGTTATATGAACAGCGCCATCCAGACTTGTACCAGGACAAATTCAAGCGTGCGGTAGTCCTGGTTGAGGCAGATGAAGACGAAGGCTCTGCGGGAGATCAAGAGGTAGCAGTGGCCGAATGGACTCGGGGGGCAACCCCCGTATCCTGCTAATGGGTTAAGCCACCAGGTCCGCCCAGAGGGTTCGATTTTGACGTAACTAAAACTGAGAAAATCTTCGACCTCTTACTCAAGGAGAAGCAACTGAAGATACCCGAAGGCCTCAAAATCCCCACGGTACAGGAGCTGAACGGAAAGCCATACTGCAAATGGCATAACTCGTTCTCCCATACCACTAACGACTGCAGGGTGTGGCGTCAGCAGATCCAAATGGCGATAGAACAAGGACGTCTAATTTTCAACCAGTACGCCATGAAAGTCGACACTCACCCCTTCCCCGCCGTTAACATGGTGGAGTACACTTACCCTGGAGGGTGCCAGCCAAGATTCTCGTTCAACATCAACATGGTAGGACCTGGACACCGCTCTGGTAAGGACGGAGACGAGGGCAGCTGCTCTCGTAGCAAGGACACAGAGGAAGCTGTTCCACGCGATCGGCTCCGTCACGATGGCAAGCGCTACATCACAGAGGGAGAAGTGAGGAACGTAAGATATCAGCGACCTCTCTCTGATCACCTCCTCAACAAGTATGTGAGTCAATATGACCAACGCCGACGACCCAACGACGATGATGAAAGAGATCGTCTGGCTAGGGATGCCAGGAGACGTCGTCGGCATGATCGCGACGAGGAGAGATACGAGCGCCGTGCCAAGGAAAAGTCAAGGGAGCAAGACGACGAGGATAGGCACTGGGACTGTCCCTTCTTCAGACACTGCTGGGATTCAGGAATGAGCCGATTGCCTACAATCGGCAACTGCCCAGAATGTAGACAGAAGAGGAAGGATGCAGCTAACGTGTCCGTGTTCAAACGTCTAGGGCCTCTCCCACCTCGGAACAAGCACGCTGAGTCCCTCGGGTGGAAGATCTCGAGGATTTGGAAGACGATGATGAAGAAGAAGAAGACAGGTACCACCGACCAAGGTGGTGCCCTGATGGACTCAGCCGTTCCCAAAAGCGTAGGGTTCAGCGACTGCGTGGCTTGGAGGAAGCCGAAAGGTTATACCTGCACACGCCAAGGAAGGCGCGGCCTGATCTGGCCGCGAAAATTCAGTGAGCCTTGGATGAAGAGGTGATACGCGTTCAACACGCGTCCGTTGGGAACCCCAAGAGGAAGGTGTGATGCGTACAGCGGCAAGTTTCCCTCAGTATGAAACCAAGGTTATCGAACCAGTAGGAGCCAAGAAGCACGTTGAAGGTTGATGGCGGCGGGATGTAGTGCGGCGCAACACCAGGGATTCCGGCGCCAACGTGGAACCTGCACAACACAACCAAAGTACTTTGCCCCAATGAAACAGTGAGGTTGTCAATCTCACCGGCTTGCTGTAACAAAGAGTTAACCGTATTGTGTGGAAGATGATTGTTTGCAGAAAACAGTAGAACAAGTATTGCAATAGATTGTATTTCAGTATAGAGAATTGGACCGGGGTCCACAGTTCACTAGAGGTGTCTCTCCCATAAGATAAACAGCATGTTGGGTGAACAAATTACAGTTGGGCAATTGACAAATAAAGAGGGCATGACCATGCACATACATATCATGATGAGTATAGTGAGATTTAATTGGGCATTACGACAAAGTACATAGACCGCCATCCAACTGCATCTATGCCTAAAAAGTCCACCTTCAGGTTATCATCCGAACCCCTCCAGTATTAAGTTGCAAAGCAACAGACAATTGCATTAAGTATGGTGCGTAATGTAATCAACAACTACATCCTTAGACATAGCATCAATGTTTTATCCCTAATGGCAACAGCACAACACAACCTTAGAACTTTCTATCACTGTCCCAGGTGTCAATGCAGGCATGAACCCACTATCGAGCATAAATACTCCCTCTTGGAGTTACAAGCATCTACTTGGCCAGAGCATCTACTAGTACCGGAGAGCATGCAAGATCATAAACAACACATAGATATAACTTTGATAATCAACATAACAAGTATTCTCTATTCATCGGATCTCAACAAATGCAACATATAGAATTACAGATAGATGATCTTGATCATGTTAGGCAGCTCACAAGATCCGACAATGATAGCACAATGGGGAGAAGACAACCATCTAGCTACCGCTATGGACCCATAGTCCAGGGGTAGACTACTCACACATCACACCGGAGGCGACCATGGCGGCGTAGAGTCCTCCGGGAGATGAATCCCCTCTTCGGCAGGGTGCTGGAGGCGATCTCCTGGATCCCCCGAGATGGGATCGGCGGCGGCGGCGTCTCTGGAAGGTTTTCCGTATCGTGGCTCTCGGTACTGGGGTTTTCGCAACGGAGGCTTTAAGTAGGCGGAAGGGCAGGTCAAGAGGCGGCACGAGGGCCCCACACCACGGGCCGCGCGGCCAAGGGGGGCCGCGCCGCCCTAGGGTGTGGCCCCCTCGTGGCCCCTCTTCTTCTCTTCTTCGGACTTCCGGAAGCTTCGTGGCAAAATAGGACCACGGGCGTTGATTTCGTCCAATTCCGAGAATATTTCGTTAGTAGGATTTCGAAACCAAAAACAGCAGAAAACGACAAGCGGCACTTCGGCATCTTGTTAATAGGTTAGTTCCGGAAAATGCACGAATATGACATAAAGTGTGCATAAAACATGTAGATAACATCAATAATGTGGCATGGAACATAAGAAATTATCGATACGTCGGAGACGTATCAGCATCCCCAAGCTTAGTTCTGCTCGTCCCGAGCAGGTAAAACGATAACACGGATAATTTCCGGAGTGACATGCCATCATAACCTTGATCATACTATTTGTAAAGCATATGTAGTGAATGCAGCGATTAAAACAATGTATATGACATGAGTAAACAAGTGAATCATATAGCAAAGACTTTTCATGAATAGCACTTCAAGACAAGCATCAATTAAGTCTTGCATAAGAGTTAACTCATAAAGCAATAATTCAAAGTAAAGGTATTGAAGCAACACAAAAGAAGATTAAGTTTCAGCGGTTGCTTTCAACTTGTAACATGTATATCTCATGGATATTGTCAACATAGAGTAATATAATAAGTGCAATAAGCAACTATGTAGGAATCAATGCACAGTTCACACAAGTGTTTGCTTCTTGAGGTGGAGAGAAATAGGTGAACTGACTCAACATTGAAAGTAAAAGAATTGTCCTCCATAGAGAAAAAGCATCGATTGCTATATTTGTGCTAGAGCTTTGATTTTGAAAGCATGAAACAATTTTGTCAATGGTAGTAATAAAGCATATGTATCATGTAAATTATATCTTACAAGTTGCAAGCCTCATGCATAGTGTACTAATAGTGCCCGCACCTTGTCCTAATTAGCTTGGACTACCGGATCATCACAATGCACATGTTTTAACCAAGTGTCACAAAGGGGTACCTCTATGCCGCCTGTACAAAGGTCTAAGGAGAAAGCTCGCATTGGATTTCTCGCTATTGATTATTCTTCAACTTAGACATCCATACCGGGACAACATAGACAACGAGATAATGGACTCCTCTTTTATGCATAAGCATGTAACAACAATTAATAATTTTCTCATTTGAGATTGAGGATATATGTCCAAAACTGAAACTTCCACCATGGATCATGGCTTTAGTTAGCGGCCCAATGTTCTTCTCTAACAATATGCATGCTTAACCATAAGGTGGTAGATCGCTCTTACTTCGGACAAGACGAACATGCATAGCAACTCACATGAAATTCAACAAAGAGTAGTTGATGGCGTCCCCAGTAAACATGGTTATCGCACAACAAGCAACTTAATAAGAGATAAAGTGCATAATTACATATTCAATACCACAATAGTTTTTAAGCTATTTGTCCCATGAGCTATATATTGCAAAGGTGATGATGGAATTTTAAAGGTAGCACTCAAGCAATTTACTTTGGAATGGCGGAAAATACCATGTAGTAGGTAGGTATGGTGGACACAAATGGCATAGTGGTTGGCTCAAGTATTTTGGATGCATGAGAAGTATTCCCTCTCGATACAAGGTTTAGGCTAGCAAGGCTTATTTGAAACAAACACAAGGATGAACCGGTGCAGCAAAACTCACATAAAAGACATATTGAAAACATTATAAGACTCTACACCGTCTTCCTTGTTGTTCAAACTCAATACTAGAAATTATCTAGACCTTAGAGAAACCAAATATGCAAACCAAATTTTAGCATGCTCTATGTATTTCTTCATTAATGGGTGCAAAGCATATGATGCAAGAGCTTAATCATGAGCACAACAATTGCCAAGTATCACATTACCCAAGACATTAATAGCAATTACTACATGTATCATTTTCCAATTCCAACCATATAACAATTTAACGAAGAAGAAACTTCGCCATGAATACTATGAGTAGAAACCAAGGACATACTTGTCCATATGCTACAGCGGAGCGTGTCTCTCTCCCATAAAGTGAATGCTAGGATCCATTTTATTCAAATAAAACAAAAAACAAAAACAAACCGACGCTCCAAGAAAAGCACATAAGATGTGATGGAATAAAAATATAGTTTCAGGGGAGGAACCTGATAATGTTGTCGATGAAGAAGGGGATGCCTTGGGCATCCCCAAGCTTAGACGCTTGAGTCTTCTTGATATATGCAGGGGTGAACCACCGGGGCATCCCCAAGCTTAGAGCTTTCACTCTCCTTGATCATGTTGCATCATACTCCTCTCTTGATCCTTGAAAACTTCCTCCACACCAAACTAGAACAACTCATTAGAGGGTTAGTGCACAATAAAAATTAACATATTCAGAGGTGACACAATCATTCTTAACACTTCTGGACATTGCATAAAGCTACTGGACATTAATGGATCAAAGAAATTCATCCAACATAGCAAAAGAGGCAATGCGAAATAAAAGGCAGAATCTGTCAAAACAGAACAGTTCGTATTGACGAATTTTAAAATGGCACCAGACTTGCTCAAATGAAAATGCTCAAATTGAATGAAAGTTGCGTACATATCTGAGGATCATTCACGTAAATTGGTATAATTTTCTGAGTTACCTACAGGGGAAAACAGCCCAGATTCGTGACAGCAAAGAAATCTGTTTCTGCGCAGTAATCCAAATCTAGTATGAACTTTTCTATCAACGGCTTTACTTGGCACAACAAAACACCAAACTAAGATAAGGAAAGGTTGCTACAGTAGTAAACAACTTCTAAGACACAAAATAAAAACAAAGTACTGTAGGTAAAAACATGGGTTGTCTCCCATAAGCGCTTTTCTTTAACGCCTTTCAGCTAGGCGCAGAAAGTGTGTATCAAGTATTATCAAGAGACGAAGTGTCAAAATCATAATTTGTTCTCATAATAGAATCAAAAGGTAACTTCATTATCTTTCTAGGGAAGTGTTCCATACCTTTCTTGAGAGGAAATTGATATTTTATATTACCTTCCTTCATATCAATGATAGCACCAACAGTTCGAAGAAAAGGTCTTCCCAATATAATGGGACAAGATGCATTGCATTCAATATCCAAGACAACAAAATCAACGGGGACAAGGTTATTGTTAACGGTAATGCGAACATTATCAACTTTCCCCAAAGGTTTCTTTGTAAGCAAGATTAACATCCAAATAACAATTTTTCAGCGGTGGCAAGTCAAGCATATTATAAATTTTCTTAGACATAACAGAAATACTTGCACCAAGATCACATAAAGCATTACAATCAAAATCTTTAACCTTCATCTTAATGATGGGCTCCCAACCATCCTCTAGCTTTTTAGGAATAGAGGCTTCACGCTCTAGTTTCTCTTCTCTAGCTTTTATGAGAGCATTTGTAATATGATGTGTGAAAGCCAAATTTATAGCACTAGCATTAGGACTTTTAGCAAGTTTTTGTAAGAACTTTATAACTTCAGAGATGTGGCAATCATCAAAATTCAAACCATTATAATCTAAAGCAATGGGATCATCATCCCCAATGTTGGAAAAAATTTCAGCAGCTTTATCACGAGCGGTTTCAGCGGTTTTAGCGGTTTCGGGCAGTTTCTCGCGCTTTGCATTAGAAGTGGAAACATTGCTAACACCAATTCTTTTATTAGTATTAGTAGGAGGTGCAGCAACATGTGTAGCATTAGCATTACTAGTGGTGGTAATAGTCCAAACTTTAGCTACATTCTTCTCTTTAGCTAGTTTTTCATTTTCTTCTCTATCCCACCTAGCACGCAGTTCAGCCATTAATCTTATATTCTCATTAATTCTAACTTGGATGGCATTTGCTGTAGTAACAATTTTGTTATCTAAATCCTCAGGTTTAGCAGCCATTTTATTAATTAAATAAGATTGTGATGCAGACATGTATGAGATTCGGTTTTCAGCATTAGCAAGTTTAGTTTGCAACCCCGAGATCTCCCTATTCAGATTTTCAAGTTGATTCCCTATATTCTTCAACAAGGTAGATTGCTCATTCATAGTTTTAGTAAACAATTTATTTTGCTCATATTGTGATTGCATAAAGCTCTTGGTGGATCTTTCAATTTCTAGCATCTTTTCTTCATTAGATGAAGCATATCTACCATAAGAGTTACCATTAGCAGGATATGGCCTAGAATCATTATGATTATTATTTTTAATGAAATTCACATCAACATATTCTCTTTGAGAAACCAATGACGCTAACGGAACATTATTAGAATTAACATTAGGCCTATCATTCACAAGCATAGACATAATAGCATCAATCTTATCACTCAAGGAAGAGGTTTCTTCGACAGAATTTACCTTCTTACCTTGTGGAGCTCTTTCCGTGTGCCATTCAGAGTAGTTGATCATCATATTATCAAGAAGCTTTGTTGCTTCACCAAGAGTGATGGACATAAAGGTACCTCCAGCAGCTGAATCCAATAAATTCCGTGAAGAAAAATTTAGTCCTGCATAGAAGGTTTGGATGATCATCCAAGTAGTCGAGTCCATGGGTTGGGCAATTTTTAACCAGAGATTTCATTCTTTCCCAAGCTTGAGCAACATGTTCAGTATCTAATTGTTTAAAATTCATTATGCTACTCCTCAAAGATATAATTTTAGCAGGGGATAATATCTACCAATAAAAGCATCCTTGCATTTAGTCCATGAATCAATACTATTCTTAGGCAGAGATAGCAACCAATCTTTAGCTCTTCCTCTTAATGAGAAAGGGAACAATTTTAATTTAATAATATCACCATCTACATCTTTATATTTTTTCATTTCACACAATTCAACAAAATTATTAAGATGGGCAGCAGCATCATCAAAACTAATACCAGAAAATTGCTCTCGCATAACAAGATTCAGTAAAGCAGGTTTAATTTCAAAGAATTCTGCTGTAGTAGCAGGTGGAGCAATAGGTGTGCATAAGAAATCATTATTATTTGTGGTTGTGAAGTCACACAACTTAGTATTTTCAGGGTTGGCCATTTTAGCAACAGTAAATAAAGCAAACTAGATAAAGTAAATGCAAGTAACTAATTTTTTTGTGTTTTCGATATAGCAAACAAGATAGCAAATAAAGTAAAACTAGCAACTAATTTTTTTGTATTTTGATTTAGTGCAGCAAACAAAGTAGTAAATAAAACTAAGCAAGACAAAAACAAAGTAAAGAGATTGAGAAGTGGAGACTCCCCTTGCAGCGTGTCTTGATCTCCCCGGCAACGGCGCCGAGAAAAGTCGCTTGATACGCGTTCAACACGCGTCCGTTGGGAACCCCAAGAGGAAGGTGTGATGCATACGGCGGCAAGTTTCCCTCGATATGAAACCAAGGTTATCGAACCAGTAGGAGCCAAGAAGCACGTTGAAGGTTGATGGCGGCGGGATGTAGTGCGGCGCAACACCAGGGATTCCGGCGCCAACGTGGAACCTGCACAACACAACCAAAGTACTTTGCCCCAACGAAACAGTGAGGTTGTCAATCTCATCGGCTTGCTGTAACAAAGAGTTAACCGTATTGTGTGGAAGATGATTGTTTGCAGAAAACGATGAGAACAAGTATTGCGATAGATTGTATTTCAGTATAGAGAATTGGACCGGGGTCCACAGTTCACTAGAGGTGTCTCTCCCATAAGATAAACAGCATGTTGGGTGAAAAATTACAGTTGGGCAATTGACAAATAAAGAGGGCATGACCATGCACATACATATCATGATGAGTATAGTGAGATTTAATTGGGCATTACGACAAAGTACATAGACCGCCATCCAACTGCATCTATGCCTAAAAAGTCCACCTTCGAGGTTATCATCCGAACCCCTCCGGTATTAAGTTGCAAAGCAACGAGACAATTGCATTAAGTATGGTGCGTAATGTAATCAACAACTACATCCTTAGACATAGCATCAATGTTTTATCCCTAGTGGCAACGAGCACAACACAACCTTAGAACTTTCTCGTCATCTGTCCCGGTGTCAATGCGAGGCATGAACCCACTATCGAGCATAAATACTCCCTCTTGGAGTTACAAGCATCTACTTGGCCGGAGCATCTACTAGTAACGGAGAGCATGCAAGATCATAAACAACACATAGATATAACTTTGATAATCAACATAACAAGTATTCTCTATTCATCGGATCCCAACAAACACAACATATAGAATTACGGATAGATGATCTTGATCATGTTAGGCAGCTCACAAGATCCGACAATGATAGCACAATGGGGAGAAGACAACCATCTAGCTACTGCTATGGACCCATAGTCCAGGGGTAGACTACTCACACATCACACCGGAGGCGACCATGGCGGCGTAGAGTCCTCCGGGAGATGAATCCCCTCTCCGGTAGGGTGCCGGAGGCGATCTCCTGGATCCCCCGAGATGGGATCGGCGGCGGCGGCGTCTCTGGAAGGTTTTCCGTATCGTGGCTCTCGGTACTGGGGTTTTCGCAACGAAGGCTTTAAGTAGGCGGAAGGGCAGGTCAAGAGGCGGCACGAGGGCCCCACACCACAGGGCCGCGCGGCCAAGGGGGGGCCGCGCCGCCCTATGGTTTGGCCCCCTCGTGGCCCCTCTTCGTCTCATCTTCGGACTTCTGGAAGCTTCGTGGCAAAATAGGACCCTGGGCGTTGATTTCGTCCAATTCCGAGAATATTTTGTTACTAGGATTTCTGAAACCAAAAACAGCAGAAAACGAGCAATCGGCACTTCGGCATCTTGTTAATAGGTTAGTTCCAGAAAATGCACGAATATGACATAAAGTGTGCATAAAATATGTAGATAACATCAATAATGTGGCATGGAACATAAGAAATTATCGATACGTCGGAGACGTATCAAGAGGGTCGACCACAAAAAATGGAGTGGCGCCCCAAGCAAAGGAAAGCCGACGATGAAACATCGGCTGGCACAAACATGGTGTTCATCCTTCCGACGGAGTTTAGTGCTCCAGGATTAGACGAAGCACCTGTGGCACAACTTGACTGCGGCCCACGGACGGTTATCTTTGAGAAGCCACGAGAAAGAAGCTACAGACATCTGAAGGCCCTGTACTTGCGAGGTTATATCAATGGGCAGCCTGTCAACAAGATGCTGGTAGACACCGGAGCGGCAGTCAACATTATGCCATACTCCATGCTACGTCGGTTGGGACGCTCTAGCTCGGATCTGATCAAGACCAACGTGACACTGAGCGAGTTCAACGGCCAAGCGTCTGACGCACAAGGTGTTCTGAACGTGGATCTGACCGTAGGAAGGAAAACCATCCCTACGACGTTCTTTATTGTCGATAGCAAGAGCACCTATGCTGTCCTGCTAGGAAGAGATTGGATCCACGCCAACTGTTGCATTCCATCCACGATGCACCAATGCGTAATACAGTGGGATGGAGATGAGGTAGAGGTCGTCCATGCAGATGACTCAGCCGAGATTTCAACGGCTGGCATGAACGCTTGGGAAACAAGCAGGCCAAGAGCCACTCTCGAGCATCAATTTGGACGATCGCGAGCGCATCGACGTGACAAAGGATGGGGTTAGGCTGGTCTTATCCACCGGCCTGACCGTGTAGCAAGAACAAGCCTATGGACAAACGTGGCGAGGCCGATCCTTGGGATCGGCCCCAAAGATTTATGGAGGAACATTGCAAAAACCTTCATGAGCGATTCAATTAACGTGGAGGCCGATTCCAGCAATCGGCCAAAATTATCCTCACCATACGTTATGCCTGTATTCAACATCGATCTAATGGGCAGCGGTTACGTCGGCTGATGAGAGTCAACACTAGTCCTAACGGAGCCGACGTTCAAATACAGTGCCTTGGCTAACTACAGAGCCGATATCCGCAGTTACCTGGCAGATTCGGCTCGGGGGGCACCTACACAGATGAACATGTGTGCAGCGAAATATTGGGGGCCGATAGAAAAATCGGCCAGTAAAAAAAAATTTCATAGTATACAGCCGACGCACGGACATCGACTTTAGAGCTAAGAAACAAAGCCGATGCACAGCCATCGACTCTAGTACAATTACACAAGATCTACCAGCTGCGTGTTCAAGACACGGATTTCGACCAGGTCGGTTTTCAGTTCAGCTGTGAGGCCTTCTGCTTCCTCGAGGGAGTGAACAATGAGCCGATTTTGGTGCCGGAACCTTCTCTTCGAGGACTTCCAACCCTTTTCGCCAGTTCAGCAGTACTGTCAGAAGCGTCAGTTTTGGCATACAAGGCAGCCCTTTGCTCATTAAGCCGTTGGTACTTCATCTACAATATCGGCTTTCAAAGGAAGAAAGGTGATCGGCTCTGGTGCATCCTCACCGATATTCTCGCCTTGATTGAGGCTCGGGGGGCAGCTGGCCTGGTAGATGCTCTGTTTTAGAAGCCGATTGGGGTGCCATCGGCTGATCCTGCGTCGCAACCTTCTTCAAAAATTGTGAGTTCTTGCAGAAGAGGATCACTGGACCTGGTGGGAGGAATTTAAAGGCTCTCTTGAAGACTCCACATTATCCACCAGATCTCAAAGTCATCAGTTGAAAAATTGAAGGATGGATTGTGAAGAACCGATGCGTTGCTATCGGCTCATTGAGCATTGGCTAAGGGAACAATCGGCAAAGTCAGTATGAAGGGGAATCGGCTAAATTAGCTTAAAGGAAATCGGCAAGATCAAATTGGGGGAAATTCTTCATTGATAAACAGGATTTCTTACATGAAGAGCTGATTTCTCTCAAAAGAAAGTACTAGGGGATACATTGCCCCATCTACTACTACTGATCCTATGCTAATGGTCCTATCTACGGGCCGTCGCTGCCCTCGTCGTCGCCGTCGTCGCCGCTGTCGGCGCTACTCCCAGCGGGCTCGTCATCGCTGCTGTAGCGGCCACCGACAGGACCCTTATTGTCCTCATCCTCCTCGTCAGCGTCGTCGTCGTCGCTGTCGAAGTCGCTGAGGTTCCCCGGCCAGGGACAGAAGCGCTTGGCCGGCGGTTCGTCGGAGGAGGTGTCGTCCTCCTCCTCCTTCTCCTCCTCCTCCTCCTCGGGGGAGGTGAAGTCGTCGCAGGAGAAGCGATCGTCATCGCTCTCCTCCTCCGTTTCCCCGTCGGCAAGGAAGCGGAGGTCACTTTCCCCGTCGGTCGAGGACTTGTCGTCCTCAGACCAGACGGAGAAGTCGTGACTAGATTCCTCCCCGGCTTCGATGGCGCGGTGGATGTTGGCCGCGTGGGCCTCCTCCGGGTTCCACTCCGGCGTCGGCTCGCGGGAGGAGGAGGATTGGGTGGAAAGATCCGATGAGGCAGAGGAGGAAGAAGACATGGTGGCGCAGGAGGGCTTTTGGGAGTGCTAATGCGAAGGGGATGAAGAAGTAAACTGTTTGGAGCGGTTAAATAAAAGGGGATATAGTGGAGATTCAATGCCACAGCAGTTTCCGAGGAGGTGGTGCCCAAGAAAAAAAAAACCCTGCCAGGTCACGCGGAGAAGTTGAGAAGGCAGGGCATCATGATGAAGGATGCTGCGACGGTTCTGTTCTGCCACGACATGACCCGACGAAGAAAAAGCAGAGTGATTTTGGAATTATCAATTCCAAAACCAGGGGGCATGTGTTATCACCAGAATTTGACCGAGTTAGAGGTGGGCCGCGATCAAGATGGGCTTGAAGAATATACATGGAAGAATATACGTGAATCAGCCTTATATGCAAAGTTTGGGCTAGTTTGCCCTTGTATCTGTAATATAGTAGGATACGTGTCGGTTAGTTAGAGTTTGTCTCGTGCACGGTTGGGATTATTCCCACGTTAGAAAGTCTACGGACTATAAATATGTATCTAGGGTTTATGAAATAAACAACAATCACGTTCACCACAAACCAATCTAGGTGCATCGCCAACTCCCTTGTCTCGAGGGTTTCTTCCGGGTAAGCATCATGCTGCCTAGATCGCATCTTGCAATCTAGGCAGTACAAGTTTATTCGTTGTTCATGCGTTGCTCGTACTGAAGCCTTTTTGATGGCGAGCAACGTAGTTATCTTAGATGTGCTAGGGTTAGCATTGTTCATCGTATCATATGCTATCGTCGTGCAACCCTTAGACATCTAGCCGCCCTTACGCCTATCTTAGGTGTAGGGCGGCACCCCGCTTGATCATTATTTAGTAGATCCGATCCGTTATGGTTGCTCCTTGTTCTTCAAGGATTAGTTTAATATCTGCATAGTTAGGCCTTACAAACGGATTGAAGGATCCAGTGGCGCGTAGGGTGTAGTCTGCTAGCCCTAGACAGGATGTTCCGGGGATCAACCTCGTGTTGGTTTTTAGGCCTTGTCTAGGGATGGTTTACGAACACCGTGCGTGGCCGCGAGGCTCAATCACGAGTAGGATGTTCCGATTATGTGGTGAAAACCCTAAATCGTAGTAGATCGTTTTAGCTTTATTCTGATCAAGCAGGACCACCATATATTCGTACACCTCGTGCGAATCATGGGTGGATCGGCTCTTTGAGCCGATTCACGAGACAACTCGAGAGCCGATCGAGGCTCGTATTTAATGTTTACGTGTATGCCATGCAGGAAACTAAGCGAGGCATCTCCATCACCTTCCTGACCAGGTATAGGTCAGGTGGCACGCCCTTGCACCAGCATCGGACGTGCGTGCCGAGTATTTGCGGGCCGTCGGTCGGAGGGACCAGGGCCAGCCGCAGTCCTGGGAGCCTCCCGGCTCTACTGTGTTGCCCGTCGCTGCTCGCCGGTGGGTTTCTGACCGCAACAAATAGTTGCTACATGAGGTGAACAACCATGAAGACGGCGCCATGGACCTTGACGCTACGCCGACGATGATGGAGATCATGCCCGAAGATGATGGTGATCATGTCCGTGCTTTGGAGATGAAGATCAAAGGCGCAAAGACAAAAGGGCCATATCATATCACATATGAATTGCATGTGATGTTAATCCTTTATGCATCTTATTTTGCTTAGAACGCGACGGTAGCATTATAAGATGATCCCTCACATTAATATCAAGATAATAAAGTGTTCTCCCTCGTATGCACCGTTGTACAGTTCGTCGTTTCGAAGCATCTCGTGATGATCGGATGTGATAGACTCAACGTTCACATACAACGGGTGTAAGCCATGTTGCACACGCGGAATACTTGGGTTTGCTTGACGAGCCTAGCATGTGCAGACATGGCCTCGGGACAACGGAAACCGAAAGGTTGAACACGAGTCATATGGATGATATGATCAACATGTTGATGTTCACCATTGAAGCTACATCATCTCACGTGATGATCGGTTTTGGTGTAGTGGATTTGGATCGTGTACCACTTAACAACTATGAGGGATGTTGTATTAAGTGGGAGTTCATTAGTAATTAGATTAAAACATGAACTAATTATCATAAACATAGTCTGGGTAGTATTTTGAATTAATTTTGTAGTATTGGCATCCGTTTACTACTATGCGCTAGTCTTGTAATTGAGATAGAAATTATGTTAAAATCTGACAAGAAACTTTACGGACTGGTACCGTATTGTTAAAGAATCAAAATATAATTAAGTCCTATTGCAAACTTTTAGTAAACCTCACATTGTTGATTCAAAGAACTATGGTTTCAATTAGTACCTAAAGTTATCTTGTCTCCGTGAAACTTGAAGTTCAAATCTGTTTGAAAAGTAAGGAGCTGAAAATTTAGTTTTCAGAAATAATCAAGGTATGAGATATATGTGATATCTACGACCTTATTGCAAGATGATAGAATATAAATTTGGTGAGACTACATAAACTCATAAGTTTTATGGGAATGTATGAAGGTTGAAGACGCCAGGCGTCACAATCCTCCAACTATTGGGGCACTAACGATATTCGCATATCCATGAAGTGATCGTCCTTAGTATGCACCGTTGCTAAGACTCGTCGTTTCGAATACTGGGGTATAGATTCTACGTGTGCATACAACGGGTGCAAGCCAGATTTGCACATGCGAATGCTAAAGTTAAGCTTTACGAGCCTAGCATGTACAGACATGGTCTCGGAAAGTCGTCATGATATGATGGATAAAATTATGAGTGAAATTGTTCATCATATTACAAAGTTACTAATAGTGAAATCTGAAACACTTGTCATATGATGATCAACTTCAAAGTAAGAACCTCAAGGTTATTGGTATTTGACCAACAAACCTAGATGTTATTGAAAGTGAAGTGTTTTCTGAGAATGAGGAAAGCTAAAAGAGAAACTACGAAAGATATTTTGGCAGAAAGAAAGAAAAGACTAGAAAGTCTAGCTCAGGTGTATATAAATGATATACATGTTATGGATGTATTCCTCGTTTGGTCACACAATGAAATTCTTGGGTATTTGTACCATATTGGTTGGTATGAAGTGTCATACAAAACAACACAATACAAGAATACAATGGCCTAAGTGACTGACAAGGAATATGATAGGAATGCACGTCTGGAACAAAAAAAATAAAGTGTTATTATGTTCATCGTTGGCGTTCTATCTAGCCCTTAGAATTTATAATAAAGAACTTAATAATTGTTATTTTGCTCTGGTCAAATGAAAACAATGAGTTGTTCAAATTCTGACATTACTCCATGTACAATGGATAAGTTATTATAAATCTTGATGGTGAAACATACACACATAATACTGACGCTAAAATGCCATAAGGCAAATGATTTGAATTCCACTTATTTGTGGAACCGCCATTTAGATCATGTTGGAAAAGAACGCATGAAGAAACTCCATGCAAATGGATTATTGGAGTCATTTGATTTTTGAATCATTTGGCGCTTGCAAAATCTTTTCTAAAAGTAATGACTGAAATACCGTTCATAGGCCGAGAGTTGAACGGGCAACTAACTTAGTGAAAACATACATAATGATATATGTGGTTCACTGGGCATAGTTGTGTGCGGGAGATTCTTCTACTTCATGAAAACTTTCAACAATGAATTGAGTATATATATGAGGATATATTCAATAAGGAAGAGGTTTGAAACATTTGAATGGATTCAAATAAATTTCAGCATGAAGTGGAAATCATCGTAATAGAAAAGTCAAATATCTATGATTGGATCATAGTGGAAATATTTGAATTACTAGTTTTAGCGAACATCTAAGAGAGTTATGAAATTGTTCTACAACTCACGTTTCTTGGAGTATCATAGTGATGATAAAGTATCCGAGAGATGTATCCAAACCTTGTTGGGTCAATGATGAGATAAAATATTAATGCCATTATATTTTTATGAATTATGCTTTAGAGACTATCGCTTTTACACTAAATAGAGCATCATCATGATCCGTTGAAATGACACCATACAAGTTATGGCATGGGTATAAACCCTAGTAGTACTTTCTTTAAATTTTGGTCTAAGAATTTACAACCAAAAACGGATAAATGTCTTTGTTGGTTATCCCAAAGAATTGATTGGGAATTCTTTCCACTATGAAATAAAAGACAAAAGTGTTTGTCAATGTTTCTTATTTCCAAGAAATTTTTTTCTAGCGAAGTATTTGAGTGGGAGGACAATAGAACTTGATAAGGTTTATGAACCTGAGCATAATGATCAGAGTAGTGCAGCATCGGAAAATTGGTTCCGGAAGCAGTCACGACGATCATGGCTCCCATGACTACAAAGTGTTTTAGCCATGGAGATCGAAGTAGATATTGAACCTTGTAGGTATGGTTTACTTTGTGATCAAATAAATGATTTGTGGACAAAGGATTGATTTTGAACAATGATAAACCAACTAAAAACAAAGAAGTTATGATGGGCCCTAACTCCGTTAAAATGGCTATACGCCATGAAATCCAAGATAGATGAATACTTTTTGAAAGAAAATGGATCTATGAAATTGATGGACTTGGATGAAATATCCTTGAAGAAGCTCAACTTGTCGAAAAGTTGTTTACGACAAAGTTCAAAGAGTTGACTACGATAAGATTAGATCTTCCGTAGCAATGCTTATAGTCTATGTGGATTATTCTAGTAATCACTACATATTTCTTTTATGAGATATGCTAGTAGGATGGCAAAATACACTACTTAACAGAAGTATGTATTAAAGGTGTATACAAGATGCAACCAATTGTTTTGCTAGTCCATGGAATACTAGATAGGTATACAAACTTCAATTGGATGAAGTGAGTATCACAGAGTTGGAATCTTCATCAGATGAAATAGTCAAAAGTTTTTGATTTCATCAGAAACGATGAAGAGGCTTGCATTTGCAAGAAATTAAGTGGGAGCGCTAAGACATATTTATAATACTTTATGTAGGTGACATATAGTTGGTTATAAATAATGTAATTATATACTTGATTAAAAGGTTTCATTGAGAAATTAATGAAAGGATATGGACTGAAACATATCTAGTGTCAAGATCTATGAAGATAGATTGAAACACAAAATAAGTTTAAGTCGAAGTACATAGAATGGATATTGAAATAGTTCAATATAGAAATATTAAGAAAATGTTCTTGTCATGTGAAGTTTTAACAAGACTTGAGTGTATCTGATACTCAATGAGTAAAAACACATGAGTGAATATGGATCACGAATAATATGTATACAATCAGATGTCCTGTGCTCTAAAATGTTATGAGCATATACCAGAATGATTCATGAGATGATCATTGGACGACAGTAAGAGTATCCTTGAGTACTTTAGAAGAACCAAGGATATATATATAGTTTTGTATGGAGAAATGACAAACAAATCGCTGTAAGGTGATTACACCGATATTTGTTTTGTCACATATAAAAATAGAATTTCAATCTCAAATTAGACTAAGTGTTGTTTTTAAAGGTAGCACAATGAGCTAGAAGTTGTCTATGTTAGATTTAGAAGAGTTCTAAATATTGTGACGGATTCTACAAAAGAAGGCAGAGTATGTCATTGTTTTTGACAATGACAAAAGATGTAAAGTCAAGAGGTTCTTTGAGAACTTGGTGTAGTTCCGACGAGTCGGAACTTTGAAGCTATATTGTGTGTGACAATATTAGTGACATATTTCAGACCGCGGAATTAAGGTTCCACCAGAAGACCAAACATATTTAAATGCCGACTCATTTGGAAATGAGTGATGCGTTGAGACGCAAATGAATTGCAAAATACATACGTTTCTGAGCATGTCAGATCCGTTGACTAAAACCTCTCCCGTGAGCAAAACATGATAAAGCACCAGAAGGCCAAGGTGTTATATCTTTATAAATGTAATCTAGATTATTGACTCTAGTGCAAGTGGGAGACTGAAGGAGATATGCCCAAGAGGCAATAATAAAAATGGTTATTATATATCTTTATGTTTATGATAAATGTTTATATGTCATGCTATAATTGTATTAACCGAAACATTAGTACATGTGTGATATGTAAACAACAAAGAGTCCCTATTATGCCTCTTAACTAGCTTGTTGATTAATGGATGATTAGTTTCATAATCATGAACATTGGATGTTATTAATAACAAGGTTATATCATTGTATGAATGATGTAATGGACACACCCAATTAAGCGTAGCATAAGATCACGTCATTAAGTTATTTGCTTTAAGCTTTCGATACATAGTTACCTAGTCCTTATGACCATGAGATCATGTAAATCACTTATACCGGAAAGGTACTTTGATTACACCAAACGCCACTTGCGTAAATGGGTGGTTATAAAGGTGGGATTAAGTATCCGGAAAGTATGAGTTGAGGCATATGGATCAACGAGTGGGATTTGTCCATCCCGATGACGGATAAATATACTCCGGGCCCTCTCGGTGGAATGTCGTCTAATGTCTTGCAAGCATATGAATAAGTTCATAAGAGATCACATACCACGGTACGAGTAAAGAGTACTTGTCAGGAGACGAGGTTGAACAAGGTATAGAGTGATACCGATGATCAAACCTCGGACAAGTAAAATATCGCGTGACAAAGGGAATTGG
This sequence comes from Lolium rigidum, assembly GCF_022539505.1. NCBI lineage: Eukaryota > Viridiplantae > Streptophyta > Magnoliopsida > Poales > Poaceae > Lolium > Lolium rigidum. The sequence continues at coordinate 46,939,875 of NC_061512.1, read as the reverse complement.
TATCGTATGTAAATGGTTCATTCGATCACTAAATTCATCGTTGAATATGTGGGAGCCATTATGGATCTCCAGATCCCGCTATTGGTTATTGGTCGGATTGAGTACTCAACCATGTCCGCATAGTTCGCGAACTGTAGGGTGACACACTTAAAGTTGGATGTTGAAATTATAGAACTTGAATATGGAATGGAGTTTGAATATTTGTTCGGAGTCCCGGATGAGATCCCAGACATCACGAGGAATCCCGCAATGGTCCGGAGAATAAGATTCATATATAGGAAGTCATTTTATAAGATTTAAAATGATCCGGAAGGTTCTATGGAAGGTTCTAGAAGGTTCTAGAAAAGTCCGGAAGAAACCACTAAGGAAGGCGGAGTCCCGGAGGGACTCCACCTCCATGGCCGGCCAACCCTAGAGGGGGAGGAGTCCCAAGTGGACTCCCCCTAAGGGGGCCGGCCACCCCCCACATGGAAGGGGGGAATCCCACCCCAAGTGGGATTCCCACCTTGGGTAGGTTTCCCTATCACATGGAAGGTTTTGGGTTCGGGTCTTATTCGAAGACTTGTAGTCCAACACTTGGGGCTTCCACCTATATAATGAGGGGCCAAGGGGAGGGGGCCGGCCACCCCAAGAACCACCAAGGTGGCCGCACCCCTAGTGGCTGGCGCCCCCCCTCCCAAACCCTAGCGGCTCTCTCTCCTCCACCACATCCCGCACGCTTAGTGAAGCTCCGCCGGATTTCTCCACCACCACCGACACCACGCCGTCGTGCTGTCGGATTCAAGAGGAGCTACTACTTCCGCTACCCGCTGGAACGGGAGGTAGACGTCGTCTTCATCAACAACCGAACGTGTGACCGAGTACGGAGGTGCTGCCCGTTCGTGGCGCCGTGATCAAGATCTTCTACGCGCTTTTGCAAGCGGCAAGTGAACGTCTACCGCAGCAACAAGAGCCTCATCTTGTAGGCTTTGGAATCTCTTCAAGGGTGAGACTCGATAATCCCCTCGTTGCTACCGTCTTCTAGATTGCATCTTGGCTTGGATTGCGTGTTCGCGGTAGGAAATTTTTTGTTTTCTATGCAACGTTATCCTACAGATGGCAAGCGGGAAGTTGCGCAAGAGTACTCCAAACTTTACTCACATATAGGTAAAGATTATAGTATACTAGCGAGTCATTTATCTATCCGTGTATATACACCGAAACAAAAACCTGTCAACATGAAAGAGTCAAGGTGGCAGTTAGAGATATCTCTAAAATTCCTTCAAATAAGATGTTTGAAATGGAGCAAGGCTTCTTCTTAATTGACTTCATGGTGCAGGAAATGATAGAGGAAGTGGGAAATTAATGATGATGATGGAAATGATGATGATGAGAATTAACAGGATGATGGTGTGGAAGAAGGGCTGGGTGATGACTTTGCAAATCATATGCCTGCCGTCGACTCCGTCGCACTTTAGTGCCTCCTTAGTTTGAAGTACCGGCATGGGTCTTTTTTGTAATTATTTTTTATCCATGCCATCTGCAGCACTCACATAGTCTTGAGGCTTTAGCAAAGGATAATTGTTTATTGTTATAAGTCCCGTTTGTTTTACCTTCTATTGCAGCGCTCGTATTTTTCAGAGGCTTTAGATGGTAATTTCGGGTATAGTCATTGAAAACGACCCTCGATCTTATTTATCGAGTTTATGAGTCGCAATCAATATTCACGGTAGTATGCGAAAAAAGTCTTGACGAACTTGTTCGGGTGTCCCGAATTAATTCAATAGTCGGATAAACGAAACTTGAGTCTTTATTAATAAGATGAACTAAGAATGATGTGGCTAGAAAAGCCTTATTGAAAGAAAATTTCTAAGATAAAATTTAAAGATGCATAATGCCGCTCGTCTTCTTTAAGCAAGAGGAGGGTCCTTCTTGTCTTGGGTCTTGTCTAGGGAGCCGGTGGCTCTGGAGGTGTCGATGAGTTCTTCAGGAGTACTTGCGACAAGCACCAGAGTGTTAACGTCTTCGGCTGAAGCTTTATTATCAGTTGCCGAAGGCCCAACCACTGAAACTCCCAATGTAGGGTCATCTGGTTTCTTTTTTGACTTCTTGACACTGTCATTCTCCTTGAGTTTGAATTTTTTTATCTCGAGAGGTCAGTTGTTTAGAGGGGAAGTCGATAGCTTCCTGCTTTATTCCAAACTTAGCAGCGATCCTCTGAAACTCGCGATCACAGTTATCCGAGCGAGAAAAACTTCCATGGACTGTGATATTGGTTCCATTGTTACCTGGCATCTTGAGCTTGAGATACGCATAATGCAGCACATCCATGAACTTGGCATAAGCTGGTCTTCCGAGTATATCATGGTACTGCGATTCCCAATTCACTACCTCAAATTCGATCCTTTGTTTCCTGAAATTATCGGGTTTCCGAAGACGACATTCAAGGAAATCTTGCCAAGAGAATACGCTGGCAAAGTAGGAACGATGCCATGAAAACATGTATCAGATTCTTCTAGCATTTTTATCGTAATGCCCATGTTTCTGAATGTCCTGGCAAATAATAGATTTAATCCGCTTTCGCTATCCATGAACACTTACTGAATCCTCCTATTTGTGCTTCAACTGCCAAGACAACATGACCTGGCTTTGGGATGGTCATCGGATGATCTGCTCTGCTAAACAGGATGCTCTATGACGACCAGTCGACATACTCTGGAATATTGCCATGGTACTTTCTGCGAGGTTGATTTCTTGTGTGAGTTTCTTCATTTCTCTTCTCGAAACACCAGTTTTGAGAATCATGCTCAACAGGGAATGACTCGTTAGGATTACGAGTTTGTACTTGATGAATTTGGTGCTGAGGTGGTGGTGGTGGTGGCGGGAGGTTCGACTGCTGCTGCTACCCCTGCCTGTTTCGTAAAACTTTTGCATCTCAATAAACTGTCGATCGGAATATCCGGCGGCTACCATGTTGGTATCGTTGTATCCGCGATCTTTCCTCTTCTTGCGGCGATCTCTTCGATTACCCGAGTCGTGCCTTGGCTGATCGTCATCTTCGTCATCACTGCGCGGTCGAGGTTTTCTTACGTGATCTTCTCCATTAGCCCAAATATTGGCGATCTACATCAACTTGGTGATAGTCTTTGGCTTCTTTCAACCAAGTTCTTCAATATATGATTCCCGTCGGATGCCATCACTGAAAGCATCGATTGCTTTGTCGACAGAAACATCTTCGGCAGCGTTCAATAGTTTGGTAAAATGTCCGATGTACGTGCGCATCGACTCTTTTGGCTTCTGCTGGCAATGACGTAATTCCTCGATTCCGACCGACCTTTTGTATGTTGCCTGGAAATTTTTGATGAAAGCATCGACCAGATCTTCCCATGATCTGATCGAACCCTTTAGCAAGCCTCTCAACCATGCTCGTGCCGAATCCTTTAGGTAAAGCTGTAAACACTGTATTGCTGCTATTTGATTTCCTTTGTGCAAGATCACAGTTTGTAAGTAATCATCTATCCAGGATCTCGGCTCCTGCTGCATGTCATATTTAGCAGCATCAGTGGGAGTAGGCTTAAACCTTTTAGGTGACATTGTCTCCCGAATCTTATAGCTCAAACAATCGGCTCCTCACAGTTCGCCGTTGTAAGCCCCACAGACGGCGCCAATTGTCGAGGGTGCTCCTCAGCAATGCCCACCTTTTGGGGCTTAGGGTTCACGGAATCCTGCAGGCTGACACGAGACATCAGATATCAAACAAACGGGGAGAGAGATTTACCCAGGTTCGGGGCCCTCGATGAGGTAAAATCCTTACTTCCTGCTTGTCTGATCTTGTTTATCGAAATTATATGGTTACAATGGGAGTAGCCGAAGGTTCTGGCTATGAACTCGTTGAGAGGCTGAGATTTCTAATGACCTAGCTCTAGTCTTGCGGTGATTTTGGCTGTAATGATTGTGTGTGCCTCGGCAGACCCGCTCCCGGCCCTTATATTTTAGACCAGGCCTCGAGAGTTCTGTCCGGGTTCGACTAGATTACAAAGAATTCTACATCTAAACTTTCCTTTTATCTTCGCCTTCTTGCCTTGTTCTTCAAGAATCCTTCTTTGGAACCGACATAACGGCCCACCTTGGTCGGTGGATGATCTTCATGAGCCCCTAGTTAGCCGTACGAGGTAGCGTAATACTGGTTACTCGAAGGGTAATGCCCACATCACCGCTGCTGCAAGATTCACAAAAAAATGGAGTTGTAGGTAGTTGTCTAGTGATTTGGGAGAAAACAATGCTTTTGATGTGTCTTGATGGGGTGTTTGAGTGCTGTAATGATACTTTTATTCCCATGGTGTGGTATGAGTGTTTGTAAACCTGAATTGTATGGTTTCATGCAATAGAACCGGGGCGAGGTACTTTTCATCTAAAAAAAAGCAGGAAAGGAAATACACTCAAGTGCCGCTATAGCAACCACATGCCAGCTGCCCCGGTGAAATGAGAACTGCCACTGAATTCTAATAATACTCGTGAATCGCAAACATCTGAATGCACTGCTCATCGGGAGTTTTCCAAATATTTGGATTGTTACCATAACATTGTGGAATGGAAAGTTAGGTTCATTGGTGCCTAATCCTACGAGAATCTGACTAGAGAGCACAATAAGGGTTTAGGGTGGGAGAAGAGAGGCACACCTAGGTGGCCAGGCGAATGACTAGTTGAAGCAATCGAGTTTTGCTAGGTTAGTAGGTTATGTATCCTCGTAAGTAAGAAGAGGGCACGGTTAAGAGGAAGACGTTCTAGTTACTCTCTCCGTTCACGAGTAATGTACGATTTTTTCATTTTTGAAAAGTCAAATATTTTTAAATTTGACCAAAATTTGACAAAAAAATAGGAACATATGTGACATCAAATTACCAATTATTAAACTAATCTATTGGTATTAATTTAGTGTCAAATATTACTACCTTTTCTAGGAAGTTAATCAAAGTTAATAAAGTTTGATTTAAGATATGTCGGAAGATACACTTATTTGAGAATCAACTTATGGTTGGATGGTTAGGAGAGCAGTGGCACCTCCAGGCCACCAGAGTTTGAATCCTAGATTTGACACTTTGTTATCTTATAAAGGAAGAATATTTTTTAGTGCGAGCCAATGTTCCGATCGACATCGCAGAAACTCTCGAAGATGCTCATAGAGGTAGGGTGTATGTATGTGCCTTCATAAGGATAATTGCGGGTGTATGTGTGTGCGTTTATAGGGATAATTGCATGTACGTATGTGTGAGTATCTATGTTCGTACTGTGTTTCGAAAAAAAAATACTTGTTTAAGAACGGTGATCCTTACAGGGCTGCCAGGCATGTATGCACTTTGCATATATAATCCGCACGTTCTGAATCGCATCTCAAGAGATTGTTTCACCATCTAGTCTAGGTCTGAAGGGACATCGTGCCTGTGACCGGAGGCTAATTTGATATACCAGATGTTGAATTATCTCACGAATTTGGATTACAGCCAAATGGTAAGGTAGGTAGCTAAGAGCATCTCCACCGGCGCTCCCAATAGCTTTATTAGGATTCTAGTGAGAGAAAACGTCCGCACCGGCACTTCCTAAAAAATGCCGGCATGTTTTGGAGCCCCATAAAAGCGCCGGCACTCCCGAAAGAATCCCTATGTTAAGGGCTTCGATTGGAGGCGCCGGCACCAAATTTCTACTCTAGGTCTAAAGGGACATCGTACCTGTGACCAGTCCCTGCCTGTGACCGGAGGCTAATTTGATATACCAGATGTTGAATTGTCTCACGAATTTGGAATATACCAAAAATAGTAAGGTTGGTAGCTAAGAGCATCTCCACCGGCGCTCCCAATAGCTTTATTAGGATTCTAGTGAGAGAAAGCGTCCGCACCGGCGCTTCTCAATAAACGCCGGCATGTTTTGGAGCCCCATAAAAGCGCCGGCACTCCCGAAAGGATCCCTATGTTAAGGGCTTCGATTGGAGGTGCCGGCACCAAATTTCTACTCAAAAGATGCTAGACGGCCGCCGCATGTGGGGGGGGGGGGGGCGCCGGTGTGGGAACATCATCCCTAAATAGAGGATGTTGTGCTGCCGCTTACCATATGGTAGTGCCGGTGCCTCTACCGGCGCCTATTTGGGAGGACACCGGTGGAGATGCTCTAAGCTTAGACAAAGTGAAATTCGCAGCCATGTTCTAAGCCGCCACGTTCTAAGCCACGATCCCCAGGATGTCCTAGCCATCAGGTACTTTCTTCTTCCCGAAAAATGTTGCATATATTTTTTTTAGTTAAGGATATTTTTATAGAGCTTTACTATGTATAAAGACAAACATAACGATCTTTGCAATATATAATGCTAGGCCTGGCGCGGCCCGGCCCATGGCCAGGTATACCTGCTGTCCGCCGAAATTGCGCCTATTGTGGGACCTAATTAGGGTGAAGCTATACGCCGACCTGGTCGGCTCGTGCGGGTTGCCGCACACCCCCAGCGACCAGGTCGGATAGTTTGGGCCGCGGCCCATTTACTCAGGTATGATTTTTTTCTCTTTTTTCTTCTGTTTTTTTTGTTACTAATATTTTTCTTTTTCAAAATCTAACATTTTTTATGAAACTATTTTTCGAGATTTTTTAAAATATGAAGAAAAAAATTGAACAGTTTTATATTTTGAACATTTTTCTAATTTTGTTTTTCAAAATTTGAACATTTTTCACGTTTGAACAGTTTTTAAATTTGAACGGTTTTTAAATTTGAACATTTTTCACGTTTAAACGGTTTTTAAATTTGAACGATTTTTAAATTTTAACATTTTGAATTTAAATATTTTCTTAATTTGAACAATTTTTTTAAAAAATATCAAATCTAAAAAATAAATATAAACAAAACCGAAAATAGAAAACAGAAAAGAGAAAAGAAAAACGAAAAACAAAAACAGAAAAGAGAGAAAAAAACGAAAACGGAAAGTACCAACCTGGGCCAGGCCCACCCACGCGTGGGGGGTGTGCGGCGTCGGTGTATAGGATTTGCCCCTAATTATGGCACATATGTGAAAGAAACAAGTTTGTGGACCTCTATTTTATAAAGCAATATCATCGGTGTGTTGCATTTTAGCGCGTCTAGAAAAGCTGGACACTGCTGCATGCCCCAAAACAACAAAAATAGCGTTGTAAAACTGTTTCAGCAAGTTATGTTTTTGGTTGCCCGTTGGAGTAACCTGCACCAGCTTTGTGGGCCGTCTCTTGCTTGGTCACGCCCAATTCGTCTCCGTGTACCGCAGGTGCCTGACAGCAGGTGTGTTGTATGATATTATTTTGGGTTGAGCAAAAAAAAAAAAAAAAAAACAGGGTTGCTGCTGCTGCAAGGAAGAAAAAGAGACGAATGAGAGAAAAGACGCTGTGCTTTTGCTCCGCAGGAGAATGGGCTTAAAGGCCCAATAGGGTTTAGATGGATGCATAAACCTTCGCTGCCTCCTGTACACAACACACTACACCACACTAGACGACAGTCACCCCAGCAAAATACCACCACCACGCCAAGCGCAGCAGAGAAGGGCGGGGCAGGGGAGGGCAAGAACCAATCCATGCCATGGCAGACTCCGGCGACGTTGGAGAGGAGGAGGTCCATGTGAAGCTCACCATGGAACAGATCGAGAAGCTGATCGGTGAGGACGACCCAGAACTGGGTCTTGAGGCTATGGATCCAAATAGGAAGGAGCTTGCGATGCTGGCGGCAACGCGGCGGATAAGGACGAGGCCTCAAGAGAGCCTACAGGTGCGTTTCTCGGTCGTTCTTTACACACCCCGGCGGTGTTCCGTACGCCGGACTTAGGTTTGGTGCACCGTTCCGTGCAGAATCGCCACCAAAAGACCCACCTTTTTTATTTGCCCGGCGGTCCGTACGTCGGAGCTTTGCCAATTTTAGGGCCTGTCACAAGCGAGCCCAGTAAAGCTCCTGCGATTTCCTTACTTGGCGAGCCGCCAGGTCGTCTTTCAAGCCCAAAAAGCGAGCCCAGTTAGGTCTCACTGGTTCTGGTGCTTCAGGGCGGCGGCCCCAGCCCCCCTTCCTAAGGGCGGCGCGGCGAAGCGCGGTGGCACGTGCTCCGGCTTGCCGGAGGGCAAGTAGTCCAGTTCCCCAAGTTTTGCCGCGCTTGCTTTTGGTGGATCACCGTTGCAAAGGAACTGAAATTCTGCTTTTAGGCGCTTAATTAGAGTTCGAATTGCGTGGTCTGGGACCAAAATCTCTGTATCTAGGGTTGGCTTGCGTGTCGAATGTGCACTAACAATGTAGCTGTGTAGAAACCATTATGCTATTGTGTAATTCGACATATGAGGTGTGAAACATGAAACCAATGCTGGGGTTACTTGTGCAATCACCATAGAAGTATTCATGCTCTGGTTCAGAAAAAAAATCCTCCTTTTACAGTAATGCATCTCTTGTTGGACTGATGTTTCTCCAATTGTAGAAGGCATGAATCACTCAGCTCAAAAATTCATACTTTCAGTTATGCCACTATGTATATATGCAAGCCCAATTGTTTCAATGGTCCCCCCCCCCCCCCTCGTGTGACGATTTAGGCAAAATATTTACCATTTATTCTGTTTGGCATTGTACAAGTCATCCATGGGCTGGAACCTTATGGTTTGTCTCATGATTCCCCTCTAATATCATTGCTTTTACCTATCAGTACTAAGTAGTTTCCTTTTTCCAGGATGTCCCCATTCATACCATTGATGTTGGCACCGATGAAGATGAATATGACACCGTATTGACACATATTCAAGATTGGATGCGTACTGTCCAGTCTTTGGAGCTATATGGCAAGCCTGTAAGCCCTCCCCTGGTGGACCTCAAGGACCAGAAGTATTACATAATCCGGCTTCAGAAAGAAGGAGATCCAAGACATGTGGACCATCTGTTTCAATCCAGTGATATGTACTATATTGGCTTCATGCCAAGTGGGCAGAAATATTTCTTTCGTTTCAAAGATATCAAGTTGCCTTCTTGGATCCCATCTCTAGCCCTGCCAGAGAATTCCTCACACGGAGCAATGTGAGATGTGTATCTCACTTTTCTTTTAAGTGTACTAACAACGGCTGTGGTGTCAGAAATGCTTAATCCCGTGCTGTTTTGTTATCTGCAGAGTTGACACTATCTATGGTTCACATTGGTGGGATGAGATCTTTAGTACATGCTTGAAATGCACAAAGGACAACTGTATTAAGATCAGCAAATCAAGAGTCAAGGCCCTCCAAAGGACAACTCTGCTCCTAGCCGAGCCACCTAGGATACTATCCCTTAAAGGAAAGGTCAAGAAGGTTATCAGAACAGGAGTACCAGATGAAGTTGGGAGCTCCGAAGAAGGGATTCACAACTGGATGACAATGAGTAAAGTTGGTTTTGTCTATAAGATTAAGCCTACCTACCTCAAGTCCATGAAGCTTCTGCACAGGTTCACTGAGTACAACCTGTTCAACATAGAGAAGAACGAGTTTCAACCTTGGAAGATCATTGGGCCACAAGGGGAAATTCTGGTGTTTAAGTTTGAAGAAACACTTGTGACTGAAATAATCAAGAAGCAACAGGATGAAGCACTAAATACTATATGTAGGATTCTTGAGGAGGAGCCATCGCCAAGCGGCAATTGGAAGAGGTGTATCCATCGAAGTCAACACCCAGATATTTTGATATATCTAGCTTATCTTCTCACACAGGGAGAGGTACTGAGTTTGTACCAACTTTAGATATGTCCTATGACTGCATTTGTTTTAGATTTATTCCGTCACTAATTAAGTATTTTGCAGGGATATTCATTTGAAATAAGGCGGGATGCTGGTCTTCTCTTGAAGAGGAGCCTAAGAGAGGAATTCTGTGCAATGGTCCCTGCCTATCAAGATTATATTAAGTCACAACTGATTCCATGCATATGGAAAGATAATGCACTAATTCAGTCAATAGCTGGAGATGTAATCACAGAAGTCTTGGAAATCATCCATGCTGAAAAATGGGATGAGCTAATTACATCCCTGCAAATGTGTATAGCTAGTGGTGTGTTTGAGCAGCTAAAAGGGGCAATGAACCTGATTTTCAAGGTAATAATCTCGCCTTATGGATTAGTACATAAATACCACATGTTATTCTTAGTTTATTGTTGTTGCTGTTAACAGATTTCTGTGGAACTGCCGCACGAGCTTGAGCGTGATGTTGCAGTTTTAGATGAAGACAATGTTGCTGTTTTAGATGCAGATGGAGTTGCTCTTTTGGAACCAGTCTTTATCTTTTTGACAACCTGTCTTGAGGTTTTAATATACCACTTTCTTCAAACTTAACTTAGGTTGTATAATTCATCCAGAACCTTGTTTATGGGTTTTTCTTTCTCTTAACAGATGTTAAAGTCCACACATTTGGATATTAGAAGATTGGCACTTCAATGTATCGATAACTACATAATGAGACCTTCAGTAAGTGCCTTACTTCCTCTCTATCAATAATCAATCGTTTTGATGTTTTTTATTGGTCATGTTCTATCGATAACTCATATTTTTTTATCTACAGCTTCTAGACATGCCCGTTGATAAGTATCTTGATGCCTTATTCTGGCTTTATAAGGTATTTTTTTCTTTTCATGAGCTGGCATGTATACCAGCGTGGATGCATTCAATTATCACTCATTGTACTCTATAAATTTGCAGAGAAATGTGGGTACCACTGATGAAAATGGATTGGAGGAGATGTCTGCCATTGTGAAATCGATGGGCTCTATAGCCCAAAGATGTATTAACATGAAGGTTTCTTATCTCCCAAAGGTATATTAGAAACTTAAAAATCAAACAATGTAAATTACACAAACTAAATGCTTGATCTTTGAAAACAGAGCTAAATGAGTTGTAGTAATTTTCTCACCGGTAAAGATTAAGAAAATGCCTTTTTTAACAAGTTAATGGACTTTAGCTATATACGTTCATGGACTCAGAGGGTTCATGTGCTTACTGCTACCCACTGGCCACCTACATTCAAATTAAGAAGTTTTCTTTCATTGCAGATTATTGAATCGTTAACTCTACTGCTTAAAGAGGAGGTTCCTTCTCTACTGAGTGTTGCATGTGTGACGCTCTCTGAGTATAGCAAATACATTGTGCAGGTCTACTTTTTCTAAGTATAGCCAATTCTCAGATTTTTTTTCTCCTTACCACAATGTTGTTCTCTTTCCTGGCGCAGAGCCTTCGCCATCCAATTGGCTGTGCGCAGTTTGAGGAGATCATCCGCGTTCTACATGAAAAACGGTCACACAGTGACTGCTCTGTTCAGTCCAGCGTTTCTCTTGCATTGGACACTATAGGAAAGGTTGTTTATGTAACTTCAATTAGTTTATTTTGGGTATAGTTTGCACCGTACTGACGTATACTTTTAGGAGGATGCTGCTGTTGTACAAGTCATTAATGAACTTAACTCTGACATGGATACATATTCATTCCTTCAGTGTCTTACATCTGTTTCAAAGGTGCGGCCTTTTGCTTGTTTTTCACCTGTCTAGTATTTCTGTAATTTTCTGAGATGTACAACGAAAAATTCCTTTGTATCTGTTTAGTAGAAGGGTCTGCCCAACTTTCTTCTTGAAGCTATTAATTTGTTTGCTCCTTAAAATTGAGACCCCAATACTTTTTCAGGCAGTGCAGCAAAGTCTTTGCCAGTTTATTCTTCCTGTGTTCCGTGGGTGCACTCTTCTATTGGCAAAGGTCAGTGCACCCTGCAAAGTCGTATTACCTAGCTCAAGCTGTCTGAATTTGTTTATCAACACATTAATCTTTGTTGAGAGGATGCTATAGGGTTCAATTACATAGAGATAGAGATAAACTATGCCATACAATTTCTTGATGGATATCTCTGTTCTACAGGAACACGACAAGAATAAACTTTACACCTGCTTGGAAATATCATCAGACGTACTTAAACATGGATTATCTGCTGGTAATGAAATCCCATCAGCACAAGGGATGTCAGCTGGCATTCAAAGCATGGTAAATCCGACTCTTTGATTAGTGACATTTATTTATTTTTGTTTTATTATTTGAGTTGCATCCACACCAAGCATGATAGGTATAATATCATTTTTGTTTCTGAAATATATGCTTGGGCCACATGATCTCTGGACAGTACGCACAAAATACAGAAAATGACCAGATGTCAATGTAACTGGATAGCAGAGTAGCTGTTCCGGGAGTGTAAACTGTTAGCTCTAATTATAGTTGATATACTCAGTAGATAGTATGGTTAACTCGATTCTTTGGAACGACTTAAGTCCTGTTAGAGGTCTCATTAACAATGTGTCACATATGTGGAGGCTTTCGCAGTCCAGTATAGTACTGTTTTGTTTGAAGGGTTTAACTCTAGCACATGCCGTAAGGTTTAAGCTCTCTGACATTTAGCTCGTATGACCAGGCCCAGGGATTTTTATTTTGTTTTGGTGATTACTAAAAGACACGACACACGCACAAGGAGATTGCTGTGAGAAAATTGACATGGAAGCTTCTGTTATGCTAACGATTAATTTATCATAAACCGAAGTTGCAAACTGTTCTTAATATTGCCTGTCCTTTATTTTTTGATTGGAATTTCAGTTTATATTTTAGTATTATGTAAGCAGCACTCTTTGATATTGTGTGAGCCATATTTATTGTTCGTGTAGATTGAAGATGGCGGCTTGATTTGCATACTTGATCAGTTGTGCTCGGATGAAAATGATGACATCAAACACAGCACCCTCGATCTGCTAGGTGTTCTTTCCGAGGTTGGCTGCAAAGAACCAGTATATTTACTACTATATATTATACAGCTCTGCCTACATATAGGGTTAATATATGTTCTCATCAAAGTTTGCTTGTTCCATTTCATTTGTTCACAAATTTAGACAGCAGATTCAATTTGTTCTGCAATCTATATATGTCCTTGACCTCATTTCATACGTGTACAGATTGTTCAAGATGATGAAAGCCTAGCCAGGATGCAAAACATTATTGCTAGGTACCATGGAAACGCGGATCCAGGCTACAGAGGCATGTAAATGGGCATCTCTTAAACTAAAAAAGAGGAAATGTCGTCTTGTTTTGTTCAGATGGAAAAACAAGAATTGGAGTATAACTGTATGAAGTTAGGGGTGTGTGTGTCCCTCCAAATGCAGCGTAGTTTGTATATAAATCACCTTTCTGGGCAACACCAGTAACTTTTACGTGTTGACAGTTGCCAAAAAATCCCTTTATGTTGCTTTGCAATTATTAGAAAACATGGCGGACAAGTTTGGGTGTTTGTTAATTTAACGTTGGAGATTAGAAATAAAGTTATATCACCAAAGAAGCTGCACGAAATGCATATTTTCGCACGACATCGCCGGAGCGAGAACTGTATCGCGAGGCAGCCCGGCATGGCGACTTCAACGCCGACCAGGTGTTCGACAGAAGGCCTGACCCACGATGTCATGGAATCAATGTCCGCAGTCAGCCCGGCAATGGCCCCGTCGTCGCCCTCAGCCACCGTCAACTCCATCTCCGTGCTGCAGCAAGCGATGGAGTCCTGGACCATGATGCCACCAGCGGCTCTGCATCGATGCCTGACACCTGTTGGACGGATGGTCTGCACCACAACAACCGTGTGGACAGTCCTGTGGCAGTGTCCCTGCTCTTCAAAACAACCCCACCCTGTCAATCGTCCTTCGCTCTGGAGCTCAACATCATGGCACCCGCAAGGTGTCTGAAGAAATTCCCTGAGGGAGTCACCTTCGAGTTCGTGCCCGCAACCATGCCGTGCTCTGTGTTGGGTCCTTCGCCGGCCATCAGCGTGAGTGAAGACGTCAGCCTGTATGATGAATCACTGCACCCGACTAGCACGAATGCTGTTCCGCGTGACACGGGAGTGGGCGTGGCTGCTGCATGTGCCATCCGGTCCTCCGGATACACCACACTGCACTTCAGGCTTGTTTTCATCTTGGCAGGCATTTTTACCCGCCCCAATTCCAAAGCTGCCATGGCTACTATTTGAGAGGGTACCAGGACATGGACACCCAATGCCTGTCTTTGATGGTGCACTGCATGTGTTCCATGATAAATTTTCCGCAGTGGTTGTGAAGAGGAGCCATTCAATAGTTGCAAGTGGTGAACAAGAGCGAAGTCACTATCTCGCTTGAAGAGAATGAGTTTGTTATTCTGACCCATCAGCAGGAGGCCTCCTCCAAATTTCTACCCATCAACTTCTCTAGACTCGCAAGGTAAAACCTCTTATATAACCAAATCCGTATGCCACTATTGATTTGCATATTGCAGCAGACACAGAACACTTGCAGGCTAAAAAAAATTGGGCAATCCTAGGACTTGGCCTTTTGGTCATATGATGTTGCAAAACTGAGCAACATCCATTCTACTAATTAGTTTCTCAAGATCCACCTATTTTTTGCCCGACCCTTTGGGATCAGAATTTTAGCCATTGCAAACCTTCTGCATTCCTCTGATTAGTTAGTGTTGGGCAAGATTTAACAAGTTCTCCCACGGATTTTATTTTGGTTTGTGTTCGCACACGAACACGTCGCCGTGTACCCTCGATGTCGAGCGAGATGCACGACAGCACGCGCCGAGGGAGGCTCGTTGGAAGCGAGGTACGCAAGACAGTCTGGTGGGCTTTTGAGACCCGAAACCCTGCTCGCCCGGGAGGGACCCCGTCAGGGCTTGCGGCGGCTATGGGCTGCCCTAGGTTGACCCGACCGCCCCTAGGACCTTGTGGATTCGCAGCCTCCAATCCTGAAGAGCAAGGAAGAACGAGAAGAAAGATACAAGGAAAGAGAGTTAAAAGTAGATGAACACGAAAAAGTAGTAGATTGATTTGTTCGATTGGTGTTGGTTCAGTCGGCCTGCACCCCTCAAGTATATAAGAAGCGGCTGGACTTTCCGTGCAAGAAAGAGGGTTGGATTCATGTCCAAAACCCTAGATTGGGTCCAACTCGGATGGTTTGGTCCGAACTTTCCAAAACCCTTCGGTTTAAAACTGGTAGTACCTTTCCGGGCTACTTTGAGGCGGTAAACAACCTTAAATTAGAATCTCGTAAACAACAAAGTTGTTCGTCTTAAAAACGAAGAACTTTCATGTTAACCACTTTTCCATCTGACTTTATCTTGACTTCTGAAAATCGATCGAACGTGGAACAGTTTTTCTAGTTCGCAGATGCATGATTAAACGATTTCTTTACGCTCTCCACCAGACACTGGAATCTTCCATGTCTGATAAAATGCGTTCATTCCAGAAGTTGCATACTATCTCAGCTCGCGATGACCCAAAAAATCAAAGTTGCTTGTTTCGACGAGATGCACAACTTTCGTTTCTATCACTTCTTCATTTGAGGTTATTTTAAAGGAGCTCTAGTGGAAGCCTTCAAATATTGATCCTCGAGGTTACCTTTGACTGTTAGCATAATCGTCTATCAAGTCGGATCATGGCACAACTTGACATGGTGAACATGATGTCTCCTCAATGAGCAATAAAATCTCTTCAATTGCGTCTCATCCATGTTCATCTGTCATGATGAGGTTATGTCTTTGATTAGCTATCGGTCCAAAATGTGTGTCAACACATGCCCCCTGTTTTCCGGCAGAGCTTGCGTGCCAGAAAATAACTTGCTCCATCTTTAGCTAAGGACAATGTCAACACTCCATCGGCCATTGGTTCAAAGGGTGATAATTCTGTATCGTCCATTTATGTTCAGGTTGGCTGCCATTTTGGTAGAACTTTTTCAAATAATTGCCTTTGAGAACAACCGCTTTATCTCGACGATTGATGGATATCACAAATGCCTTCATGTACATCTCTCATAGCAATCATTGACAAACATTGAGGTTCACTCTTTTCATAAGATTTCTCATGTAAACAACAATGAGCCTCATCTGGTCTTCATCACCTGCACTCTATCTTTTATCAGTAGCCGAATCAGTGGGATCCAATATGGCCTTACCTATTTTGGCGAAACAAAGCATCGGCTCTCGCAGAATGTGAGATACACCATGAAAAACACGGTAGCCAGATGATAGTTGATCCTATTCATTTGCTCTTCAGTTTTCATGTCTAAATATATGAGAAATGATAAAGCAATTCAAGATAAGAATAGCTAGACATTTATCAAGACAAACAACAACTGATTCGTTGAAACATTAGCAAATGTTGTATTCCGTGAGTCTTCAAAACAGAACCATTAGGAGATAAATAAACAATACCAAATAATTGGCTATTGCTTTCAAAAACTGAAGCATCAACATACAATATCCATGGTAATAGAGAGACAAGATCAACAACCATACTATGCTCATAATTAGTTCTCAACAATGAGAAAAATTTAGAACAATTTGGCCTTTCATAGATTTAGATATTCATAAGCCAAATTACAAAAGCATAAACATAAGCATACTATTCAATGAACTCATACCTTGTCTCGTGTTTCAATAGGACTAGGGACGATGTTACCACGCCACATCGTCCATGATTAGATAATTCTGTCAGGGCGATAGGAGAAGTATCGGCCATATATGTTGTTTGCCTCAAGAGGCCTGTATAATTCATCCACTAAAGTATGTATAGTCAAAATAAACAAACAATAATTCTGATTTTGAACTTCAAATATTTCGGTCTCTCAGATTAGCAACATAATTGCAACTAATCAAATGAATAGCGATTTGGTAATACCCTTTGATGATTGAAAGAATTATGATGTACCCATGTTTCAAAATAAGACCATGTAGGGTAACTGGTCATACCTGAGGATATGTTATATGGAATATGTATAAATGGCATAGCTGAGTAATATGCACGATGTGCCTGACTGAAACTTCTTAAAATGTGATGGAATATTCATGGTTAAGTTTTTATCAGCCTCGGTCTTTTCTTGTTTCATCCTTGCTGCTATCGCAATAGGAACTTGCACATGAGCACATCCTCCTTGCTTTGAGGACCTCCCTTAGGGACTGTAACATCCCAAAAATTCAAATCAATGAAGAAGAAGATTTTCCAAATACTCAAAATTTAGAACCAACAAAAACTTTTATTTTGCATATAGTGCTATGCATAGGATTTGTGCATTATTGTGTGAGATGTCATGATGATTACTTATGTGTTTAGGTGCTACATTCTAAAACCCTAACTTGATCAGGAGAAGATCATCTAGCAAAATCCAAAATCAGAAAAATAAAGACAAATGGAAAATTCACAAAAATCCTCACATATGGTTTATGCCATTTTTGCAAATCTTTAACCTAGACCATTTTGACTTGCACCATTAGTTGTATAAGGTTACTAAACACTTATAAACACTTTTGGAATCAAAGAAACTCAAATCAAATCAAATTTGAACTCAAATTATGCTCACATGCACTAATGGTCAAATCTGCCATTTTTAATCTGATCACTACTTTGAGCCTCTGTATTTAGAGATT
This sequence comes from Lolium rigidum, assembly GCF_022539505.1. NCBI lineage: Eukaryota > Viridiplantae > Streptophyta > Magnoliopsida > Poales > Poaceae > Lolium > Lolium rigidum. Next base: position 46,922,439 of record NC_061512.1, on the reverse strand, counting down.
TTCAAACCAAACAATTCCAAATCTTTGCACCTCATCCAAGTACACATCAAGGTGAACAACTTTGGTGAATACCACCAGTACAAATTCATCTTAGATCAAAAGCTATGCTCAAGCCAAGAAGAGACTCTGAAACAAAATCAAGATTATCCCACTTTGAAATTTTTGCTAATCTTTTTATTTTTGAATGCCACCACCACCTTTGTGTGTCTCTGGTCATTTGAAGAAAGTCCAATCCATCCCTCTCACAATTTTCAAATTTACTTTCATAAGGCAAATTGGACAAAAACTTGGTGATCCAATTCAAATTCAAACCCAAAATCACTACTCTCAGTAGTGTTGGCCAAACCCTGGCCACCACTTGATCTCACCATGTCCCCTGGTCCCCTCTAACACTAACCCATGCATAGAAACCCTAGGAGGAGGAGGGCAAGCATGGCCAAACCCTAGCCATGCCGGCCATGTTCCCCATAGACATGCCTCCCCTCTTTTCTCTCCACCCTAACCATATCAACCATGCCCTCTAGCCTCCCCTTGCTCCCCTGGACCCACCTGAGTTGGCCATCGCCGGAGAGGAGGCCGACAGGCGCCATACACGCGCGCGCCCATGGCGCCCAGAACATGCCGACGACAGCGTGGGCACGTGCACGGGCACGCGCAACACACGCGTCGCCTCGCCACCTCGCGCCACCTCTGCCCCCCTTCTCTCCACCTCGAGCATCCCCGTGCCACCGCAGCTCGCCAGACATGCTTGCGACACCGATCCGCGCCCGCCGCTGCCGGAGAAGACGACCGAATCTCGCCGCTGCCGCGCAGATCCTCGCGACCGCCTGACCGATTTAGGCACCGCCTAGCCTAGCCGTCGCCGCCCAGAGGACCGCCAGGACGTGTTGAAAAGGAAGCCGCCATCACCTACCTCGCTAGCTCGCCGTGACGCCCGCGCCATGGTCGACCTTGCCGCAGCACCCTGGTCCCCTTTCGCCACTATAAATAGCGAGCTCCTCTCGCTCAACTCACCACACCAGCGCCTTCCCCTCTCCTCCCTCGACCTCCTAGCCACCTCGCCGCTCGACATTACCCCGTAGAGCCGCCCAATTGCACCACCACTGTCGTGCTCCGCCGCAGAAGCTCGCCGTCGATTTCGGCCACAGTTGGAGACGCCGCCGGTACCTGGAGCCTCGTCGTCGACTACACCTTCACCGAGCACATTGCCCACCCTCGCTGGAGCCACGGTGAGCCCTCCGACCCCCTACCTACGCCACGCCAGTGAGTTCTTCTCGCCGGCGACGACGACGAACGAGAGCCGTTAGATCTGGTTCTAATCCAACGCCTCGCAGCCCCCGTACCGCTTCGCGTGGTAAAGAGAGGCTGACGAGTGGCCCCCACCTGTCAGGCAGCCCACACGTGCCAGACGCGTGGTGGGCTGGCCTTTGCGCCATTTAAATGAATTGGGCCCAGTAACGTTTCCCGCGCGGGCCTAAATTTTGAATCTCGAATTTCTGTTTTAAAATCAAATTGCTCACAGATGCTTTTTCAAATTTAAATAGAATTAGTTTGGCTCAACAAAATTGGATGAATTTCATATGGTTGGAAAGCTAGGAAAAAGATCTATCCAACTACACTGGTCTCATCACGAGATTCGTTGTACAATTGATGTGACAAAAATAACAAGGCAGAGACTTTTGCAACTTCAAACAATTATTAAAAATCAACCAAAAATTCTTTTGAGTTGATTTCAACTCTCATAGATCACATTTCACATACTATAATTGATTATGTAAAAATATGGTATGGTTACTTTGTGTGATCATGGCCTAGTTTCAATAAAGGACTTTATGGCTATTCTAGTCAAATGATATTGTCCAAAACTATTAATTAAATCTTATGAGGGGTTTGCTCCCATTTAAATCTTGTCCCAAGTAACTTCATATGAGGTTGTGACCTTGGTCTACTTACTCTCACATTGAATTACTTGGTGATGTTATATCATAAGGGGTATTGATGAATGGTATGAGGTATTCTACCTCATTTCAATCATTCTCTCAAATGATGATTATGAATGGGTGACCTTGGTCAACATGGGTTCATACTTTATTTGTTTGAGGAGATTAAATCTTAAACAAGATGCAATGAGAGGAAATTATTTTTCTTTTAAGAAGAAAACCAATGCAACCCGCATGTTGTGTATGTGATGATGCTAGGATAGTTTGTGTGAACCCCTTTGTGTGTGTGCATAGACTAGATCTTAAGCTTGTTTGGTGATTGTTACCTCGTATCCGTTTTTAGACGCTAGTACCGAGGAGTATCGGGAGGAGGAGGTCTACTACCAGGAGGAGGAAGACCACTGTGATCAGTACACCAACCAAGGCAAGCTAATATTCTTGCAAGTGCAAAGCTCTATCGGAGCAAGGCACCATTACTCTTACCTTACTTGCAAAGATCCTATCCCAAGATTTTATCTTACAAGTTTGTACGTTGGTTATCAAAGGTTTACTTTTATAGTTAACTTTGGTCTAAGTAGAGTGTTACAAGAGTAGTAAAGATAGCCTCACAAATGGAGAAGCAAGATAGCACCCCTCATGCTTAGTGCTAGTGCTAACAAATAAAATTGACTACTCTAGATGGGAACTTGTGATTTGAAAGGAATTTGAAAACCTTGGAATGTGGAGCCATTCTATTGAAAGATCTTTGAAGGGAATATGACTTGAAGGATATGATGGATTTTGATTAAAACTGATGTTGGTTTGGATGCGATGCCTTTCCAATTTTTGAGTACCCCCACAATACCTGATTATGGGTAGGGCTTAACTGGAAGTTTATACATCTTAGTATGGGTTCCCTCTGAACAAGCATCATAGGGTTTATGCCGAGGCTGCCTCCGTAGAATGTGAAATGATGTGAAATGAGGTGAATGTACGGCCCAAGCCCTGTGCAGTTCCCAGGCTGACGGTTTGTCTTCACTGGGAGGCCAAGCTCACGGGGAGAGGTACCTATACTAGGGTATGTAAGTGAAAGGTTATGGTTGATGATTCGCGTACTGAGTTACGATGATTCGGGGTTATCCCTGATGGATGGAATCAAATGTTGTGGCACAAGTGTGCAACCTTTGCAGAGTGTAAATCTATTCGAATAGCCGTGTCCACGGTTACGGACGGTTGGAAAGGCCATACTGTTTCCGGTGTCAGATATTTCTTGAAAATGGTTGATGAATTGAATGGTGACTTGACTTGAAACACAACGGAGTTGTGGGAATGACACTAATGTTCCCACTTGAGTTAGTTAGTACATGAAGAGTCTTTTATCAAATACTTGTGAACTAAAACTGGCTTTCTGCAAATAAACTAGAGCCTAGCACCCCCTTACTAGAGTTGATAGTACTTACACTAGTATTAGTTTGCGAGTACTTAAAGTACTCACGGCTGTGTCCCTGGCTATTCAAATGGCCAGACTATGAAGAGGAGCAGCACTACCAAGGTGATGACCAGCAGGACGCCTACGAAAACTAGGAATCTTCTCACGTCAAGCGTTGGCATGTGGACTAGAGAGTCCCCTTCTATTACGCTTCCGCTATGTATTGTGTTCGTTGATCATTAGATCAACTATTTGTGTAATATTGGATCATGTGATCTGAATTTGTAAGACAAGGATGATTTGTAATGAATGATGACTTATGATATCAACTGTTATTTCTCGCAACAACAATCTTCCTGGGATTGCGATGTATGGCATAATAGGCATCTGGACTTAAAAATCCGGGTGTTGACAAGTTGGTATCAGAGGCATTGTTTGACCTTAGAAGACCCTAGTTAGAGTGGACGTTCAGAAAAACTTAGTTTTGAAACCAAATGAAGGGACTATTTGTAATATCCCAGGTTTAGAGGCAACAAAATGAGAGAACACCAAAGTGTGCATTGCATTCATGCATAGAAAATCCGGGGAATTTTCGCGCTTTCAAATAAAACTTACCACAAGAATCGAAGTTTCACTTGACTTGCTGGAATTGAAGTAGATCATCAAGTCAAGCGCTATAAACTTCACTGTGATCTTTGCTAAAACCCTGTTTTGGGTAGAGATGATTTGATCTATGGGCTAGATCAAATGGGAATAGCTTCACAATAATAACACCTTAAGTAAGGGTCAATTACAAGATCTGATAAGGGATCTCAACATGACATTCCTTACAACAACTCATGAATAATTATTCAACTATAAAACTGTAACATCCCTGTTGTGCTAAACCCTAATTAGGAATTGTTTGTGCATTCATGAGCATCATTTAAAATGCATTAAGAAAATTTTGCAAATAAAATAAAGTGGAAAACCCTAAATTTCAAAGTTTCTACCTCTGTTTGAAATTTGTTCAAATGTTTGAAACCTCAACACAAAAATATGTGGAGCTTCAATTATTTTAGGAAGTGTCCTAAATATTTTCTGTAAAGTTTAGAGTGTTTTTGGGGTTGCAAAAGAGTTCAAAATAACCAAATGGAAGTGATTTTAACCCTGTTTTAAAATTTCCAGAGAAAACCCTAAAATCTAGGGGGGTTTTCGCAAAAACCCCCTTTCTTCCTCCTCCAGCTGGAAGCAGCTCGGTGGAGCTCTCCCTGCCGCTGATCCCGCCGGCGGCCAGGATAGCTGCGCCAAGCTCCGCCGCCCCCGGCGGCCTATAAAGCTCGCCGCCGCAGGACAACCCCGGCACGCCTCCTCTTCCTCTCTTTCTTCCTCCCTGCAAGCTCCACCCCAAACCCTAACCGGCCGGCCACCGCTCGTCGTCGTCGCTCCGGCCATCCCCGCGCCCAGCCGCGACCGCCACTCGCTCCGCCTCGACTCCCTGGGCCCCCTCGTAGAAGGAATCGGCGAGAGAGGGCCGGAATCGCCGCCCCAACATCATCTTCCCCGCGGCCGGCCACGGCCTCCGTCGACCATGGCGTCGCCGTCCGGCCACCTCCGACCTCGCCGTCACCGCCATCGTCATCGGGGTGAGAAGCCGCACCTCCTGGTGCCCTCTCCTCTCCCTCTCCCCCTCTGTACCTCCGCCGCCATGAGCTCCTGCGCCGGCCTCCGCTCGGCCTCATCGCCGGTGGTGCTCCGACGGCCAAATCTTGGTGGCACCGCCACCAGGTGGTTGCCCTCGTCGGCGCGCATCCGACGCTCACGGCAGCGCGTCCAGGCGAGGCCTGGAGCGGCTGCTCCGCTCGTCGCCGGCGCCAGGCCGTCGGCGGTTGACCACGCGGTTGACTCCGGTGGGCCCTGGCTGTCAGCGGTTTTTGTTTTTCCTTTTTGTTTTTATTTTCTGTAAATAGAAAAATCCATGACAGGTGGGCCCCGTCCGTCAGAGATTTATTCTTTTCCTAAATGTTTAGGAAATGAATAAAACCCTGACAGTGGGTCCGACTGCCAGACTTTTATTATTTTCCAGAAATTCCAGAATTTGAATAAATCTTGTTTAATTCATAACTATTGCATTTTAAATCAGAAAAATGTGTATAATATATCAAAATCTTCAGAAAAATGAGATCTACACTTTAGTATCAAAAGCATGCATTGTTAAACAACTTTGAACCCTGTCCTTAATAGAAGAACAAATGAACCCTTTTCTTTAATATGCGGGGTTTATGGAATTGCAAAGTATTATACATTCCAACCCTATTTAAATTGATGAGCATGTTATAGGATCACTTTCATTACCATTAACATGTCATATCATCATCCTTGTATGTGCATTGCATCGATGCCATGTGTTGATTGTTGATCTACCTTTCCGGTATTTGCTTCTTCGCGATCGATAGAGCACGTGCCCGAGACGATGAAGATCGACAACGACGGAGATCAATAATTGTCCATCAGCGAACAAGTCAAGCATGGGATCCTCGAAGATCCATATTGGTTTATCAGGGACAAAGGCAAGCCCTAGCCTAGTTCATATATGTTTTTGAAATGTTTTTACTTCTGGTTCCTACATATTGCACACGATTCAACTATCTTTTATCGATAGGTAGAGTTATCCTATCTATTGCATGCTCCACCCTTGTAGCCTCAAATACCCGATCAACTGCTCCTAGCATAACTAGGTTTGGCATGTGTGCGTCGCTAGAGCCTTTATATCTTTATGCTTAGCCATGCTTAGTTTGTTACGGTGCAACTCCAGTCTTCGGACTGGAGCCATACAATGAAATGAAACTAGCATGGCAGGTGGACGTGGTAAGTATAGAGATGTTGTTAAACATGATTAAAGGCTCAGACGAGAGGCCACATTGGGATGTGGTGGGTTGTTTCGTTTCTGTCGACCCTAGGAACCGAGTTCTCGCCTCTTGAACCAAGACCGAGCGTACAACCACACGAGGCCCTATTATGGTACCCTCTCGACTCACTAACTTGCCTAGTAGATTCCATGAGTCCCATAGTTTGCGCGTTACCTGGTCATATGCATTGCATTTTGCTTGGGGGTTAAAGGTACATAACGTGTAGGTAAGCGTGGCCGTGGTGGTCGGGGTTGCGGCCTCTGGGGAAACCCACCTCGCCTCACATCGTTAAGGACCGACTTCGGGACTTGACCCGTTACGGCGGAACAATCCTTAGCGCGTGACTCATGGTCTCGGCGACAGCAAGGTAAAGGTCGTGGTCGACCACCCTCTGTCGGCTTTCCAAGGAAGAGAGCTAATAATTTGGCATTAAGAATCGGTTGGCACGTGTGGGTAAAGTTGTGCACCCCTGCAGGGTTATGAATCTTTTCGAAAAGTCGTGTCCACGGTTATGGACGACTTGGGAACGGACGTGGAGATCATAGAGAACATAAACCTAAACGTAAAACTTGGCAAACAATGTGTGTTTACGGATACCTTCTTCGGGTGTTGAGGGGGTAATCCGAGGATAGTGGTTCGAGATGATGAAGATTGGTGGATACAATATGATGATCAGTAGAGCTAGAGATGTCGCTCTCTTATCCCTTTTAAAAGGTGCTGAGTAGTCGAACTTCTTCTCCCTCTTGTTTAACAAAGGAAAACTGGCTTTACGCAAAAGAAGCTCTACAGAAAGCCCGCATACCCGCTTTGCTAAAAGGTTGTACTAAGTCTTGCTGAGTCCCTGTACTCAGCTTTGCATGCTTTTGTTTCGGAAGAAGTCGCTCCAACAGATGGTGGTTTCTAGTCGACATCGACGAGTAGCTTGGGGTTCCCGTGTGGCAGCCTGGAATCCATGGGCCGGGACGTCGCCGTTATGCTCCCGGCCTCTTAGGCCTTTTGCTATCTTGCTATGTCTAATAGCATAACTTTGCTTCCGTTGATTGATGTATGTCAGTCGTTGACCTCTCGCTTGTAATTCTTTGGTTCTTTGCTCTCTTATGAGCTTGTATTACTTTTTGAGTCGTAGAGTCACCGTTGTGTTACCGATTCTCTCATCGTAGTCTCTCGAGCTCTAGGTTAGGCTTATGTCAGACGAAGATCTGGTATTTGTCTAACCCTGATCCCGGGGGTGCCACAGGTTTTGGTATCAGAGCAGGACTGCCTGTAGGAAGCCCTTTCTACTGGTCGATGTTGAGTCTAGTGTTGTGAAAACTATTTGAAAGTAAAAGTATTTGCGAAAATATGATTAGGCTTCTTTTTACTCCTTATCTGGTATCGCTCTAATTCTAAGGTGCCTTACCTTGTGTTGATTTGAATGTTTTCTATCTCTTCCAGTCTTTCAAACTTAGGTGCCTCAAGGGCATGTCGTTTCTAAACCAGTTGACCTAGTGCAGAGTTCTGTAGAGTCGTGTGTGTTCTTTGCTTCCTCTTTGTTTTGTTTGTTTTGATAGAAAGATCTCCTTCCATCATGGTCTTTCTATTTTGTGGGTTCCACATCCTTCTGTTCTCGGTTTCGAGGTTTCCTTTCACCTTGGATGCCTCCTTTTCCTTTTTCTTGGGTACTTCAGAAGCTATGCATTTCTTTTAGATGGTACATCGTGACTACTACCTCGAAGTGTCTTTTGTGTCACTCATTTAGTAGTTACTCCTTTCTCGGGTTTTAACCCTTGGACTTGAACCGAAGGTCCCCGATTGTGCTGGATTCTAGTATGCAAATCTTAGTACATGAAGTTGGCCTTTAACCCAAGATCCATGCCATTAAACATTGATGTTAATGTTCAAACATTATATCGGGATGGCTAAATTCAAATCAAGCTAGCCTTCAAGCTTGTGGTTATTGTCGTGTTGAATTGCAGCAATAAATATCTTTCCCTTCCACTAGCTATCCGTAGAGGTTCTTTCATGAAACCAAATGGATCACGACAAGAGTGCTCTTTGTGAGTCTTATATCTATGTCTGTGACTCTGCCACACCTCCCTTTTCAGCATGAGTTTCACAAAAGTGTTATCTTGTGCATCTACCTCTCAGGAATTCTGATCCTGATCGTGTTCTTCTTCTTTAGTTGCTTTCCAACTTTTGTCTTCTAGTTAGCAACCAAGTAGTAAATGTGCATTGGTATTTCCAGTGTATGTTACTCTTGTGGTTCATCAAGACATTTCACCTTAGTATGTTAGGAGAAACAAACTCCAGTACCTTGTCCATTTCTAAGACTTGGTCAAAGTGTTGTATTCCGCAGATTAAGAGGCCTCGTTAGCTTCTGTTCTGTTCTACCTTAGAGTATCACCCTCTTTTATATCATGAGGTCGTGCTGAGTCTCATGGCCTTATTGATGAAGTGATTCTCTTACATATCTTTACTCGCCCTTCCTCCGAGCTGTCAGTGCTTGGGAATGTTGGGGTGTACTTATTGATGTGGCTATCCGAGATTCTTAGCAATTCTCATTGCTTCGAAATCCAAAGACATTTGTGTCATTCTTAGCAGGATTGGTTCGCCAATTATTAAGTGAAGTTTGATTATACTGCTAAGTCCTTTTGTTCAGGCGCACATATTCGGTCAAAGATTTATGTTAATGCCAAATCTCTCAAGACCATATCGTTTGCTTTGTAAAGCAAGTTCCCCTATTGAATTCAGTGATATACCGGTGGTTCGTGATATTCTGGATGTCTTTCTAGGAGTATCACCATGTTGTTACATGACCGTGTTGTCGAGTTCATGAATACGTTGGTTCGTTCAACTACTCCTTCTCCAAGAGCCGTGCTGGATAACCCTGGACTAGTTGGTATAGCTTAATCAACAACTTGGAGAGTTGAAAGACAAAAGGTCTATCCAACTTTGTTCCTTTATAAAGGGATGTCTAGTGTTGCTTGTGTTGAAGTTAGAAAGTATCTCCTTTGTGGATATGCTATCTTCCCCATATTTGATTTGAGCTTGGGCTATCGTCAAATCAAACTCAGTTCCAAGGACTATTTTGATGATGTTTATACTCATGGTGTCTCGTCTGCGTATGCCTTCATGTCCTTTGGTCTGACCAATATTTCTGCCGAGTCCATATAGAATATGAGTCCCTCATTGGAGTATCTTGATAAGTTTGTTATTGAGCCCATCGATGACATTCTTAATCCCTCCATGTTCAAAGAGGTTCATATTGGACGTTTGGCACTAATGTTGGAAACTTTTAAGAACCATCTTTGTGTCATCACGAAGAATTGAATGTGTTCTGGATGTTGGAAGTGACCTTCTCTGGTTCACGTGCATTTGCTGAAAGGTGTCGTCGTGGATCCGAGTCGAGTTCCCTTTGTTTTCCTCGGGAATCATCGCAAGTCGGACAGGCATGTGGGAAGTATTCTTGAGATGGAAGGTTGTTACCTCCATTCCCTGAAATGTTCCTTTATGCACCCTAAGCCACTGACTGGTTTGTTCAAAGAGAAGAAGCTTAATAACTTCATTATCTTCTTTGATGTCCCCACAATAACTCAAAGGTATTACATTGCAAGTTCATATGCGCGCAATTGCCTTTGGCAGTCGCAACCATATGGATTACGCAATCTGGCTCAATCTTTTGGAGCTTGACATTATAGTCTATACCTTGAGAATCTAGCAACTTTACCTTGGTGGTAGTTGTTGCAATTTCTATTCGTACATTCTGAGTCTGAAATATCTTTACACCTAACCTAAGCTGAATCTCAAGCGGCAATGATGGTTAGTGTTTCTCAAGGATTTTTGACATAGGTCTCTTTGTAAATTCGACAAGATTGATGTCGTGGTTAACACATTAGTCGGAGGGCCTAATGCCATAATCTCTTGAATTATCAAGAATAACCACTCCCCATAAGGATCTTGTGAGACTTATTCTAGGAGTTGCCCTTATGATGTCTTTTTAATTCCGAAGTCTGACCTTCACTTGATGACCTATTGAAGGCTATTCAATAGCCTAATATTGGTGTCTAGAACATCAAGAAGAACCTTATAAGAAGAGCTGCTAAATGTCTCTAGGTCAATCCCTTGAAATCATTTATTCGATGACAACAACTTCGCTAGGACAAATTTCACTCCTCGGTGATCCTTGCTACGTCGATCGACAATGCTTTTCCCCTACATTTGTCTTATACCTGAAATTCCAATCAATTCACACGTTGTGTGAATTCGTCAGCCATCTATGATCCCTAGCCTTTTGAGTAGACAATAATCGTTTCATGTATTCTTGACCAAAGAGTGACTACGATTCTTAAATCTAGAGTTTCTCTGGTATGAAAAGCATTCGTGTTTCTACGAGTCGCCCTCTCTAAGAGTGTCTTGTCATGGTATCAAAGGCAGTTTAACTCTTCGCTACCTTGTCTCTTCGTATTCTTGCAAAGCGTGGGGTAATTGTCTACCAAAAATTTGAAACTTCTTCCGTCTCCGCCGTTACCTTGATGTGTTTCATGATGTCATCTCAAGAGGTGTTCCTATACACCCGTTCCCTGAGTTGACCATGAGATACTCGATCTTTGTGAAGATCCACTGTCTAGTGTCATTCCCTCTTTCCTTTAGAGTGAAGAAAGCAAAATGAAGAGTTCTTCATGGTGTCATGGATCAACTTCTCCAACAAAGAAGAACATCGTGGTATCGACAATCTCGTTGAAGATCGGTGTAGTCCCTGTTACCTTCTCTTTTCCTATCTTAGGAATCTCGGGGACGAGATTCTTGTAAGGGGGATAGAGTTGTAACATCCCTGTTGTGCTAAACCCTAATTAGGAATTGTTTGTGCATTCATGAGCATCATGTAAAATGCATTAAGAAAATTTTGCAAATAAAATAAAGTGGAAAACCCTAAATTTCAAAGTTTCTACCTCTGTTTGAAATTTGTTCAAATGTTTGAAACCTCAACACAAAAATATGTGGAGCTTCAATTATTTTAGGAAGTGTCCTAAATATTTTCTGTAAAGTTTAGAGTGTTTTTGGGGTTGCAAAAGAGTTCAAAATAACCAAATGGAAGTGATTTTAACCCTGTTTTAAAATTTCCAGAGAAAACCCTAAAATCTAGGGGGGTTTTCGCAAAAACCCCCTTTCTTCCTCCTCCAGCTGGAAGCAGCTCGGTGGAGCTCTCCCTGCCGCTGATCCCGCCGGCGGCCAGGATAGCTGCGCCAAGCTCCGCCGCCCCCGGCGGCCTATAAAGCTCGCCGCCGCCGCAGGACAACCCCGGCACGCCTCCTCTTCCTCTCTTTCTTCCTCCCTGCAAGCTCCACCCCAAACCCTAACCGGCCGGCCACCGCTCGTCGTCGTCGCTCCGGCCATCCCCGCGCCCAGCCGCGACCGCCACTCGCTCCGCCTCGACTCCCTGGGCCCCCTCGTAGAAGGAATCGGCGAGAGAGGGCCGGAATCGCCGCCCCAACATCATCTTCCCCGCGGCCGGCCACGGCCTCCGTCGACCATGGCGTCACCGTTCGGCCACCTCCGACCTCGCCGTCACCGCCATCGTCATCGGGGTGAGAAGCCGCACCTCCTGGTGCCCTCTCCTCTCCCTCTCCCCCTCTCTACCTCCGCCGCCATGAGCTCCTGCGCCGGCCTCCGCTCGGCCTCATCGCCGGTGGTGCTCCGGCGGCCAAATCTTGGTGGCGCCGCCACCAGGTGGTTGCCCTCGTCGGCGCGCATCCGACGCTCACAGCAGCGCGTCCAGGCGAGGCCTGGAGCGGCTGCTCCGCTTGTCGCCGGCGACAGGCCGTCGGCGGTTGACCACATGGTTGACTCCGGTGGGCCCTGGCTGTCAGCGGTTTTTGTTTTTCCTTTTTGTTTTTATTTTCTGTAAATAGAAAAATCCATGACAGGTGGGCCCCGTCCGTCAGAGATTTATTATTTTCCTAAATGTTTAGGAAATGAATAAAACCCTGATAGTGGGTCCGACTGCCAGACTTTTATTATTTTCCAGAAATTCCAGAATTTGAATAAATCTTGTTTAATTCATAACTATTGCATTTTAAATCAGAAAAATGTGTATAATATATCAAAATCTTCAGAAAAATGAGATCTACACTTTAGTATCAAAAGCATGCATTGTTAAACAACTTTGAACCCTGTCCTTAATAGAAGAACAAATGAACCCTTTTCTTTAATAGGCGGGGTTTATGGAATTGCAAAGTATTATACATTCCAACCCTATTTAAATTGATGAGCATGTTATAGGATCACTTTCATTACCATTAACATGTCATATCATCAGCCTTGTATGTGCATTGCATCGATGCCATTTGTTGATTGTTGATCTACCTTTCCGGTATTTGCTTCTTCGCGATCGATAGAGCACGTGCCCGAGACGATGAAGATCGACAATGATGGAGATCAATAATTGTCCATCAGCGAACAAGTCAAGCATGGGATCCTCGAAGATCCATATTGGTTTATCAGGGACAAAGGCAAGCCCTAGCCTAGTTCATATATGTTTTTGAAATGTTTTTACTTCTGGTTCCTACATATTGCACACGATTCAACTATCTTTTATCGATAGGTAGAGTTATCCTATCTATTGCATGCTCCACCCTTGTAGCCTCAAATACCCGATCAACTGCTCCTAGCATAACTAGGTTTGGCATGTGTGCGTCGCTAGAGCCTTTATATCTTTATGCTTAGCCATGCTTAGTTTGTTACGTCGCAACTCCGGTCTTCGGACTGGAGCCATACAATGAAATGAAACTAGCATGACAGGTGGACGTGGTAAGTATAGAGATGTTGTTAAACATGATTAAAGGCTCAGACGAGAGGCCACATTGGGATGTGGTGGGTTGTTTCGTTTCTGCCGACCCTAGGAACCGAGTTCTCGCCTCTTGAACCAAGACTGAGCGTACAACCACACGAGGCCCTATTATGGTACCCTCTCGACTCACTAACTTGCCTAGTAGATTCCATGAGTCCCATAGTTTGCGCGTTACCTGGTCATATGCATTGCATTTTGCTTGGGGGTTAAAGGTACATAACAGGTAGGTAAGCGTGGCCGTGGTGGCCGGGGGTTGCGGCCTGCGGGGAAACCCACCTCGCCTCACATCGTTAAGGACCGACTTCGGGACTTGACCCGTTACGGCGGAACAATCCTTAGCGCGTGACTCATGGTCTCGGCGACAGCAAGGTAAAGGTCGTGGTCGACCACCCTCTGCCGGCTTTCCAAGGAAGAGAGCTAATAATTTGGCATTAAGAATCGTTTGGCACGTGTGGGTAAAGTTGTGCACCCCTGCAGGGTTATGAATCTTTTCGAAAAGTCGTGTCCACGGTTATGGACGACTTGGGAACGGACGTGGAGATCATAGAGAACATAAACCTAAACGTAAAACTTGGCAAACAATGTGTGTTTACTGGATACCTTCTTCGGGTGTTGAGGGGGTAATCCGAGGATAGTGGTTCGAGATGATGAAGATTGGTGGATACAATATGATGATCGGTAGAGCTAGAGATGTCGCTCTCTTATCCCTTTTAAAAGGTGCTGAGTAGTCGAACTTCTTCTCCCTCTTGTTTAACAAAGGAAAACCGGCTTTACGCAAAAGAAGCTCTACGTAAAGCCCGCATACCCGCTTTGCTAAAAGGTTGTACTAAGTCTTGCCGAGTCCCCGTACTCAGCTTTGCATGCTTTTGTTTCGGAAAAGTCGCTCCAACAGATGGTGGTTTCTAGTCGACATCGACGAGTAGCTTGGGGTTCCCAGGTGGCAGCCTGGAATCCATGGGCTGGGACGTCGCCGTTATGCTCCTGGCCTCTTAGGCCTTTTGCTATCTTGCTATGTCTAATAGCATAACTTTGCTTCCATTGATTGATGTATGTCAGGTCAGTGACCTCTGCTTGTAATTCTTTGGTTCTTTGCTCTGTTATGAGCTTGTATTACTTTTTGAGTCGTAGAGTCACTGTTGTGTTACCGATTCTCTCACTGTAGTCTCTCGAGCTCTAGGTTAGGCTTATGTCAGACGAAGATCTGGTATTTGTCTAACCCTGATCCCGGGGGTGCCACAAAAACAAAGAACTCAATTAATTAAGAAACTATTCTTTATTTATCTTTTCCATGTCTTTACTAAGTAAACATTTCTACCATGATTCACATGGTATATCTTTTCAACTATAATAAGGAATCCATGCCAAGGACATTCATATTCATTCTTCATTAACTTTGACCATTCCAACCTTGTTTCTCAACTCATTCCTATTAAACCTCCAAGAAAGGAGAGGATCATTTTATTATGTTTATACCATTCATTGAGTAGAGCCACATGATAATATTCAAACCCTGTTTAAGTGAGGTAAGCCATTGATTTTAATTAATGCTATAAGGAGTACAAGTCAAGTATTAAACCCTAATTGACCTAGCTCATACTTGATAGTAAGAACCTCTTTTACTAGTGATCCAAGAGAGAGACAAGTGTGGTGATTATTACACCTTGGTAATCGATGCTCCTAAACCCTAGAGGAATCCTACCTGTTTTCAGAAGAGCTCAACCTAAAGAGGTATACTCAAGTATATGGACTTATACTTGATCTTGGAGAGAGAACCATGATTCACTAATGAATTATCATGAGGCCAATACTTTGATCATTACAAATTGGGTGACAATCATAAACCCTAAGAACCTAAGTGAATGTGATGAGAGGAATAATAAAGTGAAATTAGTGGGGAATAGTTGATCATGTCTAATGCATGATCTTACCTTATAAATTGAGATGATAAGTTAAACCTATATATGTGATCCATAGATCTCATTCTTCTCACGAAATGATAAGTAAATCACTAGTAATTAAACAAACAAATCCTCATGCCTTGTGTAGAGTAGTAATGTTATTGTATTTAGACCTTGCCTATCCAAACACTTGAGACAAACCTAGCATTGCCTTGATACAAGAATTCTACCTAAATGAGGAGTAGTAAACCTAGCCAATTAAACATAAGCAAGCTTATGCTTGTATCCTAATCTTAGTTGTGTATCACATTGGTGATCATTACTAAAACCCTAACCCCATTTGAGTTTCAATCCAAGTATCACTTTGGATCATAAGTAGAGCCCTGCCATGCCTCATGCCTATTTATACTTCAACTAGTGAGCATTACCGAAACCCTAAACCTTTTCACATGGGATCCATCCCACATAAAATAACATGTCCTAACTTGTGTATCATGGATCACAAGTATAAACCAAGCTATAGATCTAGACTAAATGCCATTTGGTGATTGTAAAGTTTTTATCACCATTCTTCTTAAACCCCAAGAACTATTATACACATAAAATCATAAACTCACCCCATTCTCATTGCCACTTATTTTAAACTCTAGCCATAATTAAACTATATGTGAATAATCACTATTGTTTAGCACTAGAAAAATATAATGTGGTCATTATGCCTAGGTTATAAAATTCAAATCAACTAAATACATTTGGTTCCTAAATTAAAAGGAACTAAAATAAAAACATAGGTCCATGTCTATTTTCATTAAACCTCACAAGATATCAATCTAATCATAAATTAAATAGTTATTTAAAAAGCAACACTATGTAGTAAGCAATTGTATCAAGTTATCTTGATACTCAAATATTTTAGCACCTGCAGAACAAAATAGAAATTAGATTTGAATTCAAATAACAAAATTTAAAACAGAAAACAAAATAGAAAAATGAAAAGGAAAATAGAAGAGAGGAGGACTTACCCTGGTGGACCTCAGCAAATGCAGCAGCCCAACAATCATCTCCACGCTAGCCCATCAACTCGGCCCAAGCCACCCAATACCAGCCCATGCAACGAATCGGTACCGAACAGAAGAAAACCATTGTCGTCTTCTTCTCTGTGAGCGACACCGCGACGAGCTCGCCGGCCATGTCCCTCGTCGACGATAAGGATGTCCTGGACATCGCCCATCATCTCAGAACCGCGTCCAATCCTCTTCACGTACGTCTGATCCTAAATGCGTCCCGATTCGTGCCCGTTGGCCGTGTCAAAACAGCCGCAGCATCTCCGCCGTCACCGACGGTGAGATGATGAACTAGCCCCCATCCAGCTCTATAAATATGTCTGGAGCATCTCCTGGAAACCCTAAAGCTTCGCCGCCCATCCATTTCTTCTCTATCCCTCTCTATCTCTCGCTATCTTCCATAGCATCTCGTCGGAGTCAATCAAGAACTCAATGGATGAGGCCACCCCAAGCTCGATTAGGTAGTCCAGGAGAAGCGCCTGGACTCAAGGATCATCTATGTGGAGCCAATCGTCCAAGGGGAGCTTGGAATCGAGCTAATTTTAAAATTCCCTTTCGGTGTACTGCGGAGGTATCGGCGAGGTGGAGCTCGTTGTCGTGCACCGTCTTCACCGGTGAGCATCTCCACGCGTCGAGGGTGAGCATCCGCATCTTCTAAGCCCCCTAGCACATCCCCGCATGCTCTGTAGCTCGAATTTGATCATTCACCGGAGTGCGCCGCCGCAGGACATGGTTGCCGGTGATGCTCCGGTGAGCCTTTCGGTAATCCGTCACCACCGTCGTGCTCAGTAGGTCAAGGGGAATCGATTAGTGTAAGCCACGCATCCTGAGAGGCCCTAAATCGGCGGCGCCGTCGTCTACTGGCCGCCGGCGTCAAGCCGTCGTCTTAGCTAACGTGGCGGTGGGGTCCCAGATGCATGTTGACTGGTCGTTGCCATCGTGACAACTGACCTAGTCAACGGCCCCACTCGTCAGTCGTAGTGGCTAGGGTATGAATCGGTATAAATAGTATTTCCTGTTTAAATTCAAAATCCAGAAAATAACTGAAACTTTGTAGAAATAGATAAAATTCATTTCAGCTCCGAAAAATATAAATAATATATCAAAATGCTCACAAAAATAAACTCTATTCAAATAAAATATAAAATAAAAATGTATGTCAAAATAAAAATTCAATTATTTTTAACTTTATTAAATATGCCTTTGTCATTTGTTTTAAAACCAATTGAGATTCAATAATTATTGGAGTTTAAAAAAATAGCTATTCAGTAACTAAATAAAATATTAAGATTAGTTTTACTTATAATAATTGCATCCACTTAAATATTAGTGATAATTCATAAACCCGAATTTGGAAATTGCTATTTTCTATTTTCTTTAAATGATAATAAATCAAGAAAATACTAAAGGCTAATATTATTTTGGTAATTCCAAAACTTGTTTACTTAAACAATTTTAGTTAACAAGTTAATTATTCTAAAACCTAATAACAATTGTTAAACCCTAGTTTTTAATTAAATCTAAATAGAAGTTACCCTAATTATTAATTCTTGTGAAAATAATAAAATGCTAAAACCATTATTAATTTGTTTCAAAGTAATTAGTGACCACACCTCTATTAACAATTATCATTTCAAGAGTTGTATCATAATTTAGAAACCCTGGTTCTCATTTAAGTAAGACATTGGTCCCATTATTTTATGTGATCATTCCACATTAAAATCAACTCTAAAACCATAGTTATGTGTCACATGTGATCATTTGAGATTTACTTGACATATAGAACCCTAATAAGCAACAATTGAATGCATGCTTATGATACACTAGCATAAAACCAAGTCCCATGAGATTATCATTTCATGTCCCTATTCTTAATTAAAAACCTATATGATTCCCTAGTATCACTTAGGAGCAAACCCTAACTTGTTAATTGGATTAGTACCATTGATCACCACTCCTATATACCATACCATTAAGATCAACCTAAACTATAAAACCCTAGTAGAACCATAATGATGAACCCTAGTACCAACCTTGTGTAACAGTTCACATCACATGCTCCTATTCCACTAAACCCTATTCAGGAAGTAATAAACCACCTAGTTTAGAAGCCATTAGTCAGTACTTAGTGAAGCAAATGTGAAGCCATAGTAAACCTTAATACCTTACTCAAAGCATTATCTCGAACCATCCTTTGATATGATGCTTATGAGAAACCATAATAATAAACCTTCCAATACTTGCTGCATATAAACCCATTCTACTTAACCCAACTAGTTCCTATTAAATAACTAAATGAATCCAATAGTAAACCCTAGAAATCCATAGCTCCTATGTATAGTAGTTCATATTCTTATTTAACCTGTTCTTCAAAAGTTATTCTTTTGAAGTATAATACAAGTAATCATCAACCATGTCTTGTAGGACTTAAAATTGACAATTGTTCTTTACATATTATTCCACTACAATTCTTTGTATGTATGATTGTTATGATGTCTTATATCACTTGATTATGATGCTAATATAACCAAACCCTAATAAGAACCTTGTTTGAGAACCATTCTAAAAGTGCAACACACCCTAAAGAAATCTTTACAACTCATCCATCCTAAATCATCGAGGTTAGGTTACGTTCGGGACGATTTCATCTCATACTATGCATTATAGCATCTTTGCCAGTTCTTTAAACATTGTCCTTACCGGACGATGATGGTATTTCAGCATTTGGAGTTCTCACGTATCGAAGCTTTTGCCTGCATAATCTTGCAGTCAAGAAAGGCAAGTTCATCGCTTGCTCATGTCATTTGATTATTTTTATCAAACTATATGCAAAGTATTATACTTATCACTCTTGCATTGAAAAGCAAAGTATTATTTTACAATTATGAATATGACTATGTGGTGGGCAATGGAACCATGGTATGTGTTGATATGGTGGAGGTTCCATTGCATGGGTTGTATTAACCTAGGAGTAATTACCAATGTCGTCCAGTGATTCTAGCGCCGTACATACCGCGTTAACCATAAGATCTATAATGGCTCTAGGGAAGCCAGCTGTATCTTTTCCCTCCTGCACGCCAACAGACTGGTTAGAGCTGCGGGGTGCTGGAGGCACTACCGTAGGTTGGGATGGCCTTTTAAATCCCCATCCGTGTGGATGACTGGCTCTAACGTCTATGATGGATTGTCCAAAGTACACCGTGGGTAAAGCCGTATGATTAGGAGAAGTCTACCGGGGCTGTACGGGTGGACAAAAGGGTGGGTTTGCAGGTTCGCGGAGAAGGCGGTGTGGGCTTGGATTTTCATACCTGGCCTCACACCAAAGGAAGTGTGAATGGGGGCAAGTCCCCGCGGATGGCAAAAAGGATGGGATCTCTTATGGGAAAAGTAACGCACCTCTGCAGAGTGTATCAAATTGTGGTTGTCACTCCTTGTTCCGGGAAGGGAACTGCGAACGCGACAGGAAAGGAACTCCATGAAGTTTTGGTCAACCTGTGAAGACTGACGGGCATAGTTTTTAGAATAAAATAAACCTTTTGAAGAAATGTTTATGAAAACTTGCATTGGCCTATGAATTTCTGGTCTATGGCTGTAGCTAGTGCATGATACACCTATTTCCTAATATGAACTTGCTGAGTACGCTCGTACTCATTCCCTCCCATTTGAACCCCCTTCTTAGATCAAGCCACCAAAGGAGAAACTACCGTGGAACTTGAAGACAAAGGAATCAACTGCAACAAGATGAAGAATCCAGTCAAAGAAGTCAATGGAGTCAAATTCTGCATCAGCTATAATGGAAACCTAGACTAGTAATAAAAGGGAACTTTTCCCTAATCCTAGCACCTAAGTAGCTAGATTTCTATAGCAAGCCAAGTAGCTCTTAAACTTGAGTTAGCAATAAGATAGACTACAAGTCGTTCTTCTGGAGCTTTATTTGAAGTTTTACCTCACTGTAAAGTAGGAGGTTGTGTTGATCTTATGTAAACAGCTCGTGTGTACTTCTATAGACATGCCTTGGACTCGCATATGTTTCTGGTGTACCACTCCGAGGGATGTAATATGAGTGGAATGGTGTTTCACTTGTGTTATGTCAACGACTTGTGTACTACACCATGCAGTGGTACGCTGGGTCACCGCAGCTGGTATCAGAGCAAATGCTTTGACCCTAGGATTAAAACCCTTTAAAGGAGACCTATAGGTTTGGTAGTGTCTATAGGAAGTGTCTTAGCCAAGTCAACTATGCTAAACCAACTATTCTTTTGACTTGAGATGGGTATTCACTTGAGAATAATCCTGACACACTTGAGTCAATCTTTCTTATCTATCTTTCTTAAGTTGAGTTAGTTAGTTATCTTGTTTCATTCTAAATAAGTAGAACGCCAATGGAGCTTGAGATAATGGGTGGTAGTAGACCACAGTTGGTATACAATACATGGTAGTCCAAAGAGAGGATACAACCATAAGGAAGATATCCTATTGGAAGATGTATACCAAGACATGCTATGGTTAAGTAAGAGTCATTTAAAATGTCGAATGACTGATGTTAAGTAATGAAGATAAGTTATATAAGTTAGTATAGACCATGATGAGTCAATCATGGGAGGTAAGGAAGAGAAATGGGAATAAAATATGCCTACTTACATGGTAGAGATAGAAACACTTGGAAGTATATATAGGAGCTATATCCTAATAAATAGGCATTAAGAGTAGACATGTTAGAACTAATTGTATTATAGGAAGTAGTCCTCAATAGCACATATATATGGTATACTATTTTGTTAGTACTTCCAAAGAAAACTAGGTTAAATTCAACTATCCCAGGTCATTTTGTTTCAAGTTTGTCTCATTGCAAATGTGCAATTAAGATAAATGTTGAGACAAATAGTAGAAATTCACGTATTCGTGCTAAGTATCACAACCTAAACCTATCTTATGTGGTGTTATATATTGCACATCTACGCCTGATGTTTAGGGATGTCTTACCCAACTATTATATTCAGGCATATAAGGATATGTATTATAAGCACAAAGCTGGATTTTCTTGGACTTTATTGGATTTTCATTGATTGACTAGATCCATACATGAAGTCTGATTTTGATATGCAAATGCATGTTGCAATATCAAGCTCTTACTTGATGTTATAGATCTAGAGGGTAAAGGTATTCGTATGAGGAAGTGACGAATTATGAAGATTTTGGAAAACAAGATAAAGTTTCGCTGGAAGAAAAAGTCAAATTGTGGGAAGCAACCACAATACTCTAAAGGAAGGACCAATCAAACTCACTTCTATCCTTAATCAAGGAGTACTTCAACATGGAAGTATCATGAAAGTGAGAAAATTAGTGAATATGGAGCAGTAGAAGGGGAGCCATATTCATTATGGGAGAAGGGATTGCAAGTAGAGTCACTTACGATACTATCTTCATAGTATCAACAAGTGGTTATCTTGCAAAACAAACCCTAGAAGAAGGAAAATACACAAGTGAAGTCGCAGCTGGAATAATAAGACCGCAGATGATATAGGATAATCATGAAGAGAAAGTATGTGAAGTGAGGTATATCTAAACTAAAACTATAAAAGTAGCCACAGCTAATAGGTAGATGTTGACTAGAACCATATATAGTCCAGAACTGGTATCAAATAAGCCACCTCTGGTGCTAGTTAATCTGCAGCTAGTACCAGATAGTCCACAGCTTGGATATTCCTTTACTCTAAAAGAAAGAGGTATTCCGCAGCTGGTAAACATTTAGTCGGAAGATTCACATCGGATACCCACAATTGCGTGGATACACCGCAAAGAATTCTTCGTGAGACTTTAGAAAAGTACAAACTATAAGCCAGACCAAGACCAATCTTCTAACCTTGGAGTTTAATGATAATGAGAAAAGATTATTAGTAAACTCCAAGGGGGAGAGGAAGGCTGAAGGAGAAGTATTAAAATATGATATTTGGAGTATGATGGACTAAGAAAAAGGTCTCAACTGAGAGGAAGTCCGATCTTATTTTTATAAGGTTGTTGGGAAGTATCCATATAATAGTACCCTCAGGAGGATGTCAGACCAGAAGCCGAGGTTCATATCTCGAGGAGGTAAGGGTAAGACTCTAACTTGAGTGGGTAATTGTAATTACTCGAAACCAAGAGAGCTCAAGTAAGTCTAAGATAATGAAGTTGGATGAAGAAAAGGTAAGAAGACAATCAAAGCTTGAGAAGCTCAAAGATCAAAGGAGTTTGACCAAACCAAAACAAATGTTTATTAGAAAGATTCCTTTCATGGAACCTAAAGAAACCAAAAGGAAGATAATTAGTATAAACTAGAAGACATGATTGGATGGACTAAATGAGTCTAATCCATTCGTAGTACTAAACAACCAGGACCATGTCTATTATAAATACCTTACCAAGTACCATTATTATAGTTATGGTAGTAAGCACTACAAGAGATTTGGCCTGTAGAGGCACTATTTTGGTCATGTAGAGACACTTATATTGCCTTTACATAATTCTAGAGACATTTTCCACATTGTCTCAAAAGTGTCACTACGTGCAGTGTGTCTTATACCATAGAGTCATTTCGAGAAATACCTATATTTGACATATGGTCACTTTGTAAAGACACGAGGTTTTGTATCTACACACATAGATGCACTTCTAAGATACACTTGAAATGTGTATGTATAGGTATACAAGCACTTTGTGCGGCATTTTAGCTTGCCTCTAACATTAATTGAAACATCTTGGTGTGGCAATATATCCATCTCTAGAATTGTAGAGACATTTATGAGAGGCATATTATTCAGTCCCTAGAAATGTAATCGACACTATGTAGAGACATACATAGTGTCCCTTTCTAATATGTAGAGGCACCTTATTATTGCATTTTGTTATTTTTTTGAGACATTTATGTAGTCCCTATAGAGGCATCTTGGCATGCCTTGAGAGTGACATCATTGAGGTATTCTTTTATGTCTTTCCTAAGATAAGATGTTTGCTCTCAAAAAATGGACACTATTGAGATTAATTTACATAATACATATACAAAATATCATTATGACACAGAAAAGTATACTCTTGATACACTGAGATTTCAGTAAATGTAAATACAAACTTGAGTATTACAAGTAAAGCATTGACAGGATAGTGTGTCAGCTAGATGCCTATGAAACGAAAAATTGAAGAAAAAATAACGAGTAACAACCTCTCCTTGGTAGACAAAATCACAAAAAACCAGACAACAATAGTCAGAATACTACAGACCTAGACCATGTGAGCAAGCACTATAGAGTTCCCTTCCGAGATATTGTCTTCAGGCACCATATGGAGAGACCTTGCAACCACCAAACCACCATCACTTCAGTCCAAATAGCAAACTGCTGATACAGAAATGATGTATTCCTAAGCAGGCGGACTATGATCAATCTAATATCCTGGACTAGCCAAAACTCTTTCCTCGATCAAACAGGTTCTTTATGCAAACTACACAAGAATGTACCTGCAATTGAGAACATCGTAGGATTTCAGGTTTAGTAAGTTATGATGTAGCTATTCAAATCGACGATACGTGCAAAAGGAATTTTACTAATTCTAATTACATATATGGAATAATACTTAATTATGTTTCCACCTTACAATGACTCTCTAAACAGCAATTCTAATCGAAGATACCTGCAATTTGCTTCTTAGTTCAGTTCCAGTCTTATGTTACTCTGCTACAGGAGTCAAGGTGAAAAATGAAACAGAGAGGAATGTTGAGCTGAAACTGATTTGCGTTTTCACTAGTTAAACTGCAGTAAAATACTAATGAACATGAGATCAAATACGCATGAAATTTTGTATGTAAATCATTTGTTATATACTTTATAACCCTCTGGATACTTCTACATGGATGTGAGAAGGAAAAAGTTGCATTCACTCACAAGTTGCAAAAACAAATATACTCGTGATTGGGGCTGTATCTATGCACCACCTCTTACTCTAGGATAACCATAGAACAGGAAATTCATATGTTTTACGCACACAAAAAACATGGATTTAAAACAGGTTCACTGATAACCAATGTTAGTGTAATATGGGGAATTTACGCCCAGATTAAATACTAAGATTAGAGATGAGGGCTTGATTACTAGATGTACCTGCACGCTAACAACATATATCTTAGGTAGAGGTGTAAAATCTAGACTTGAAGCACTCTGTCTCTAGAGTTTAAATTTAGGGATTTTAGTAGTAGTCAAGAAAATGAGAGCGAGAGCACGCAACTGTAGCCGAAGCCAGAGGAGCTCCTCTACGGTCACGCATCTGGTGAACCAATCCTCAAGCGGAGGTAGAAGAGTCCTAGTAGAACCCCAACCGGAATTCAAAAAACAAGAGAAAACTAGAGAATTTGGGGCTATGACTGACCGGGAAATTTGAGGAATAGGTTTAGGAGAGGGAAAGGGAATTAAGTGCTAGTAGCCACAATTAACCCGTGGTCCTTGGCAGCGTTTTTTTTAATAAGCACCCCAACTATATTAAAACGAGATTACAGAATAATCACTATCAAGATCGTTCAAATAGCAGTTCTTGGTGCCACCATGATCCTCATCACCAGCTTCTGGCTATCGCTCCCCTGTTCTGACTCAATTTCCTCCAGATTTTCCTTAGGGTCATTGTCTCCTTGATGTTTGGTTATAACAGAACAAAACACAAAGGTATAAATGCACTTGGAAAAGACAAAGTTTATGCACATTACTGCAAGTATGCAAGAAGGAATTGGAGTCACCCACTCGCACAAGTGAACAAGTGAGGAAGCGAGTACCTGTCCCCAAACACGAGAAGCCATGGTTGTTGCTTGCTCTTTTCCTTCAACTAGATTTAAACCTCTGCAACAAATAATAGAACTTCAGCAAGAATTAAAATGAACACAGACTACAGAAGAAAGCACACGAAGTAACACAGAAGTAAAATAAGTTCGCGTCAGTGAGCAGATAGCTCGACATGTAACCTAAACATAAACCAAATCGCGAGACAGAACAAGCACACAAACAACCAAAAGGCACGTTGACTAACCCTACAGTCAGCAGGATCCCACGGATTCCTAGCGGCGACGTCAACGGTTAGGGCTGAGATGCAGCGGGAGGCAGGGTCTTGACGGCGATGCAATCAATGGCCCAATGCTAACTCTGATCGAGAATCGGTCGGGTCAATTATCTTGCCTTGGAGCCGCGGCGGTCATCGGAGTCTAACGGAGAACGGAGGCGTAAGGCGGCGGAGTTGTAGAACGCTGTCGGGTGCCTGAGCGGACGAGAATGGAGGCGACGAGGGGACTACGACGCGCAGGGGAGGGTGGTCGCGGCGGAAGGGCTGGAGATTGAATTGGGAAGCAATATGCCGTCACGGCTGTGGCCTCGGCGGTGTAGTCGAGGTAGGCAGACGGATTTGGCTCTGGCCCTGCCCCTTGCTGGCTGCTGCTCTCACGGTGGCGGCGGAATACGGGACTGGAGAGTATGTGGTGGGGCGGCGGATAGATCGGCAGGTCCTTCGTGAGTTGAGGTTGAGCGGGTGCCGAGGTGGTCGTGCGCGGGCGGGCGTGCGTGCAGGGGTACTGCGAGAGTGCGGTTGCACGATTGAGTATACACCGTAGTGAGAGAAGTTTCTAGATCTTTTTTGGCGTATGCCTGCTATAATTGTATTACATTTTACATATTGATCTATGTTCCACGATTTGTACATACATAAGTTTCTATTTTCTACTTGGCATATTTTGTACTACCTCCGTTTCAAGGAATAAGGCGCACGCGTATTTTAAGACGAACTTTGACCATAAAAATTGAGCAACAAAATCTTGATTATATTATATGTAATTAGTATCGTTGGATTCGTATTGAAACACACTTTTCAATGATACTAATTTCGTGCAAACAACCTTTATTTATTTGAAGTTATTCTTGGTCAAACAAAAAGCACGTAAAACGAGGACGCCTTATTCCTTGAAACGGAGGTGCTTCCAATTTTTTCTTCATGATTGTCTTATAGTTGTGTTATACATCTCACTTTTAAGAAATTCTACAATATGTTTCTCTTAGTAAAAGAGACATGTATAGTGTCTTAACAAAATGACTCTACTGTTAAGGCATTCTGAAAGGTGTCTCTCTTAATATACCTCTACAGGGTACTAAGAGACATCATGAGAATTGTCTACAATTACATGTCTCTATTGTAGAAGCAACCTCAAAAATGTCTCTTACAATGTCTTTATATATAACCTAAGAGACATTTTGGACGATGTCTCTAGCAGATGTCTCTACCACTGAGGCATTATCTAAAGTGTCTCTCTTACTGCCTCTACAGCAAATTGCATTAGGATTTAAGAGACATAGTGGGAAGTGCCTCTACCAAAATGTTTCTACTGCACGTTTTTCTTGTAGTGCGGAGGACTCTACACCGCCATGGTCGCCTCCGGAGTGATGAGTGAGTAGTCTACCCCTGGACTATGGGTCCATAGCAGTAGCTAGATGGTTGTCTTCTCCTCATTGTGCTTAATTGTCGGGTCTTGTGAGCAGCCCAACATGATCAAGATCATCTATCTGTAATGCTATATGTTGTGTTTGTTGGGATCCGATGAATAGAGAATACTATGTTATGTTGATTATCAATTTATACCTATGTGTTGTTTATGATCTTGCATGCTCTCCGTTACTAGTAGATGCTCTGGCCAAGTTGATGCTTGTAACTCCAAGAGGGGGTATTTATGCTCGATAGTGGGTTCATGTCTCCGTGAATCTGGGGGAGTGACAAGAACCCCTAAGGTTATGGATGTGCTGTTGCCACTAGGGATAAAACATTGATGCTATGTCCGAGGATGTCATGCCAACTTGAATCCTATGTCAAGATAAATTCTATTTGATTGTGGTTATAAGATATTTTGCATTAGTTTGATCTATTATCATTCTATTTTCCTATGGGATATGACCCTATGAATCAAACAGCCTGGGATTACTTCCACACAATTAAGTTTGACCAACTTTTAGTAGGACAACAAACATAAATAATTAGTCATCATGGGATTACAATCCAACAGATAATTGTCTTCAGGACTCATACATTTTCCAAATAGAAAAATCAAAACAAATCATGGTTCTTCATCTCACAGCATGATACAGAGACAAGAGTCTAATCATCATCATCATCACCTCCGTCTTCATTCTGATATTCGTGCATGGTCTCATCCTGCTCGTCGTGTCCATTCTCCTCCTGAGATTCACCAGGTAGCTTCAGTTTATCCATCTCTTTGTCGACTATACTAACCTCAACAGTGAAATCTACTTCTCCATCATGTGCAGGGATACCTGTATCCAACGAGGTTTCATCAATGTCAGCAACTTTAGTTTGCCTAGAACCAGCGAAATCATCTTGCTCGGGCACCAATTATTGGATCCGCATTCTCATCCAAATCATATATGTTCCTTGCCACAAACTTTTGCACATACTCGCCATCCTTTTCTAGATCCGTCTTCCAAGAAAAGTACCTTGGCCGCTTGAGGTACCAAAATATAAGGATCATCCTTGTACCACCGAGCAAGGTAGTATTGACTGATATGAAATACCCATCATTTCTGGCACCTTTTCCCTTGTTTGGATCTTGGTTGTACCAGTAACACTTAAATAGAACCACAGATCGGACAGTAACCTTATCACTATAGAACAACTGAATAACCTCTTCTATGTGACCATAATGGTCAAATGACTCTGATCTCTTCTTTCTGGTTGTCAAGTGATCTCCACTGGTTGTGATGCCACTATTTTGTGTCTTCAAATGTTGTTCACGCTCATAGGAGTTGTAATGGACACCATTGGCATTGCAAGCTGCAGCTACCAACACCCTCTTATCTGGACCACGTGATAGGACAAGGAGATCAGCACTAACAGCGCTTGGATTCTCCGCATGGAGTTTCGAGATCTACGATTACAAAATAGACAAGAGGCACTACAAGAAAAGTTGCCATGGCCGACGAAGTTGAAGTCGCGCCGTGGTTGCTGGTGTACCATGGCCGACGATTTTGGGTCCCTCCGTGGTGCATGTCAAAACTTTTTTTTCTCGTTTTTGAGGCCACCTAGCCCGACGAAAGCGGCCAAAACGTCGCGTATGGTGGCCCGGGACGTGGTGCATCTCGAAATCTCGGGTTCGCCGGCCGAGTCAACGCAAATCCGCACCGCCGAGGGATGTAGGGCCCGGATGGCAGCCCGTTGAAGTCGCGCGTGGATATTTGGTGTACCATGGCCGACGATTTTGGGTCCCTCGGTGGTGCATGTCAAAACTTTTTCTCGTTTTTGAGGCCACCTAGCCGTGAAGCGGCCAAAACGTCGCGTATGGTGGCCGGGACGTGGTGCATCTCGAAATCTCGGGTTCGGCCGCGAGTCAACGCAAATCCGCACGCTAGAGGGATGTAGGGCCCGGATGGCAGCCTCTCGGCATTGTTTTTTTCTCAGATCGCGCCATCTCGTTCAACGTTCTCCGTCCCGAGCCGTTTACGAT